>NC_088931.1:37055000-37205000 GCF_038396675.1 Hydra vulgaris
TTTACAGCAGCAGCTTTATTTCAGAAAAGAAAAAAAATAACAAAGAATCCTTTTTGATGTTATGTTGTTCATACCTAGATGCTGTCTGTCTAATCTCAAACCTTCAGTCAATGGACATATTAAAGATTCTGGAGATGGTTTCAGTATGACACCATCAATGGCATTTTATGCAACACACCAGAGACACATACTCTTATACTCTACGACTTAGACTAACAGTTAATTTTTTTGATTATGAAATTATGCAATAATTCATAACAACTTTGTACCAAAGGATTTGAAGCACATCTTGTACTGAAAACAAGATGTTGTTCAAAAATAACATTAAAAAGTTTATTCTGCAAAAAAAAAAAAGTGTTTAGATGATTGTTTTAAATTGATTTATCAAATTCTTTAAAAATCTCCTAATTTAAAATACCAAACTTTAAAAGAAGATACCAATGATAGATTATGTTTAATACAAATTTTAAATGAGAAAATCCTCCCTACTCATAATCTTAAAAAAAAAAAAAACTAGCAGAAATGTACCAAGGTCTTAAAATATGCTTCATCACACAATGGCAAAGTTGTGTGCACAACCAATAAACTAAAGAAAAAAAAAACTTACCAGCCATTTCTTGCTTAATAAAAAGCAAAAGACTTTGTGTAAACGATATAATCCAACGATCCATAATATTGTCTGAACGTTCAACTTTTAATGGATCAAAAACAAATTTAAAAGCATGATCCTACAAAAAAAAAAAATCTCATATCATTATAAAAAATAAGATGATTCTAAACAATTAAAATAATACTTAATGAAGAATTGTAGAACATAAAAATATTGAAAATTAATTTTTAAAACAAATACTTTTTCCTGAACTCGTATATTCTGCATTAAAAATCTGTAGGCATTAAACCATGGTAAAAACACATCCTTGATAATGTCACGTACTCCTTCTTCTCGAAACTTTAGAGTTTCACCTCGAACAACTGGGGAGTTAATAAGATACAGTCTAAAATGGCAAACTAAGATACTAATTTAAAAGTGTCAATGTAGAATCAAATATCAAGATAAAAAATGATTAAAAAGGTATTATAACAGAAGTTATGATTTATACAGAACATAGAGAGGTTCTTAAAATACTAGGTTTGCCCTCCTAACATAAAACATTTCCTCCTAAACGTACTTTGTAAAACAAAATGCTATAATTAATAATAATCTATAATTAAAAAAATAGTCTTCTTTACTTTCCTTTTAGAAATTACGCTTAAGACATTTGATTAATTGCCCCTAATATTATACAAAAAAGTTCTGTTAACCTGGATCTCAATAAAAAAAATTATATATTCTTAGGTGCTTAATACAGGAAAGGGGATGTTTATTAATTTTCAGAAATTTTTCTCACTAGTCGATGCTTATTTAATAAAAAAATAAAAATAAAAAAATCAGAAAAATATATATCAGTCACTGATAAGAATAAAAACTTAACTAGACTTAACTCAGTGTAATTAGGCTTTAAAAATCGTAAACCTTAAAAAAATAAAACTCATAAAATTTCAGTTTGACATAATTTAGATTTTCCTTTATTTCTCACCATAGTTATAAAACTTATGTAAGCATATTAAATTCTATTGAATTATATTAAAACAGCTGTTAACAAATGCCCATTTGACCACAAGCTTTGACCACTTTAATTAAACTGTTTATTTGTGTTCTGTAGTAAATTCCCACTCAGTGTTTTATTAAGACCCCCCAGTTTATTAGATCTGGTTTAAAATCATCCCCATCCTTGTTCTAAGCATCCGAGAGTAAATAACTTAATAAATCATTTTTATTAAAAAACTTTAAAAAGCAGAATTTTTTTTTTGTCAAAGAATCATAAGTTTAATTTCAATAAAATTTACAATATTTATTTTTTTATAATTTACTATGTTTGTTGTTTATTTATTATACTTAATAGACCTTTTCAACATTGTTTTAAATGAAAACCTCAGAAATTTTTTTTTATAAAAATCCCCTCAAAAATTTTGCTGGAAAGGGGTAAAAAAAATAACTAAAAAGTATCTTCTTTATAAAATCTTTTCAAAATTTAATTCTAAAAATGACTATTATGAGTGAATTTTCAAAAAGTCCAAAATTAATTGTTTTGAGAAATTGACAAAAAAACTGGCTTACTTATGGGTGCACAACAGCAGAAATTAATATATTTTTCTTTATCTATATGCTATTTTCTCTATCAATTATAAAGAATCTATTATTACATTTAATACTTAAATAAATGATAGAGATTTCAGTATATTAAATTTGAAAATGGAATAAGCTCAAAATTTTTAATTTTGAAAAATTTTTTCACTTTTTGAAAACTCAATTTAATATGTATTTTAACTAGTAGTTTTTTGTTTGTATGTTTATAATTAAACACTTTAAACTAGTTTTAAAAGTTTTAATTTGACACAGAGTATAATTAGCATAATAAAGCCTTACATTACAAGGATTGAAGAGAGTTGAATTTACTAATTTTGTGGTTTCTGCAACGAAAACTTTCTACAAATACTCGAATTTTTCTTCTTGATTGTTATAATTTTTAATAAAAAATACTTTTTTAATTGAACACCTGTTACATAAAAGAATGTTTGTTATTAATGATATATTACATACACAGATATATATATTATTATTATTTTATAAACATCAATTAACACGAGTTTCTCTCGATACTAAATTTATTTTTTAAAAGAAATTTTTGCTGGATTGTTGTGACCAGCGTCTTCAGCTTTAAAGTTTTAAGTTTTTGTTTTTTTATTTTTGTTTGTATTTTATTTTTAAAACAGCAATTCTATTTTATGTCGATGGGATGGTTTCATCTTTTTCTGATGTAAGTGCACCATAAACGGTGTCCAAAAGTTTGGTGACACATATTGTCCCTCATCTAAATTGATACCGTTTTGTTGAGGAGCACATTGGTGGTACCGTATTTCAAGTGCCTCACACTATATATCATATATATATATATATATATATAAATATAAAAGACGTTATATATATAGACAATTCCACAGCGAAAAATGAAAAAGTAGTCAAATTTTATTCTCTTTTTCGTAAACTTTTAGCAAAAGTTACGGTTTTTCTCATTGTTGCTTGATAAAAAAGGTATCATTGTAAAATATTATTTTAACCATGAATTTATTTGTATAATCAGAATTAATTTAGAGTGAAAATGAAGCTAACATGTTCAAATTATTGATGGTCAAATTTAATACTATATAAAAAATATATACTTTAACAAAATAACGAAAGAATTATTGCAATTTTTGTGTAACGTAAGTTAACAAAAACATGATAAAGTTTTGTTTTTTCTAAAATTTAGTTAAAAAACTCAAGTTTTTTAATAATATATGCAAAAGAATATTAAATGTTATGTTTTTACATTTAAAGTTTTGAATAACGATGATAAGTTGAAACACATTTTTATTTTTAATTTGTGTAACGTAAGTTAAAGCTACATGCATTTACTAAAGTTCTGGCGCTTCTTCATTAAGTTTTTGTTTACAAAATGAATTATGTCATTAAGTAAATCGTGTTGGTATGACAAGACTAACTGAAACTTTTTATATTAGGAGAATTTAGTATAAGAAATTTTTTTTTTTTAAAAATGTTAATTTTGCTTTTTTATTTGTTTATGTATTCTTATTTTAGTTGACATTAATACACATAAATAAAAATAAGAATTAAATATTTGTAATTGAACATTAAAAAAAAAAAAAAAAGATTTATTTGCTATTCTCTTAATTAAAAAAAAATCAGTTGGAATCTTTTTTATTTTTGTTTTAGTAAAACAAATCGTTTGTAAATGCAACTATGGGTCATCCATAAAGCACGTCACCCTATATTTGTCAATTCTTAACCCCTTCCCTCCTGTCACAAAAGATCACATATACCTGAACCCATCTCCCTCCTAAACTGTTATAGCAGTTTTTTGTCACAAATATTTTAAAAGATTTAAATGTAAAAATTTTGCAGCATTTTAAAAATTCAACCTAATGAAAATAAGGCAATACGCATAAACATAAGGAATGCAAGTAAAAACTTTGTCAAACAAAGACTTTCTTATTTAAACGCCTCAAATAAGTATTATTAAAGTTGTAATACTAAAATAATGTTTTAAAGTTGCTCTTGGTCTCGCGTAAAAACTGTTTTCTTTAGATAACTTTCATAAATGTTATGAAAAATCACTCAGGAAGAAATTTTAAAAAACTGCCACCAGTTTTTTAAAATTTCCATTGTTAATTATTTTTAATGAATGAGTTCAATACTTTTGCAATTCTTTGGTTACATAACTCTAAACTCTGAATAATAGATTAAAAAATCCACGACAAATATCGCTTGGTAACGTAAGTGATGTAACATAAGTTAAATATATAGTATCAAAAAAAAAAAAAGTTTACTTTCCTTAGCCGGTCACCTCTGATAAAATTTTATATATTTTTTAAATTGGCATAGAATTCTTAACATCTTGTGAAAGTTTCTAATACAAACTGCTTTACTGATTCATAGAAATCTGACCTAAAAGTTGAAGCAATTTTTTAACCTTGTTTTTCATGTAACGTATGTTAAGTGGCATTTTCAGTTATAAGTTTGCCCTCTTTTGGCCAGACTCAAAACTTTTTAGCTTTCTTTATTCTTTAGACTAACAGCTTTTGTACAAAATAGCTAAAAGTTTAATTTACAGTTTAAATAGGCAAATATTTGATAAAGTTGTTGCGTTGTAACTTACGTTACATGTGCAACGTGTGTAATGTATGTTAAAAATGGAATTGCCCATATATATATATAAATATATATATATATAAATATATATATATAAATATATGTATATATAAATATATATATATAAATATATATATATATTATGTTTATAAATATATATATATATATAAATATGTACATAAATATATATATATATATAAATATGTATATAAATATATATATATATATATAAATATGTATATAAATATATATATAAATATAAATATATAAATATGTATATAAATATATCTATATATATATATAAATATATATATATATAAATATGTATATAAATATATATATATATATATAAATATATGTATATATAAATATATATATACAAATATTTATAAATATGTATATAAATATATATATAAATATATACAAATATATATAAATATATATACAAATATATATATATATATATATATATATGTATATAAATATATATATATATATATATGTATATAAATATATATATATAAAAATATATATACATATAAATATATATATATATATATATATATATATATATATATAAATATATATATGTATATAAATATATATATATATAAATATATATATATGTATATAAATATATATATATATAAATATATATATATGTATATAAATATATATATATATATAAATATATGTATATATATAAATATATACAACCCTCGGAATTAGGAAAAATGAGGTCAGCGATAATTTGCCAACCTTAATCTTTTAAGGTCGGCATCAGGTCTGCAAATAAATTTGATACAAAAGGTCTTACCATAAAACATAGAAACGAGGTTGGCGATTTTTTGCTGACCTCAAACACTTTTAGGTCGGCATTGTCAAATGCCGACCTTAGTTCCGAGGGTTATATATATATATATATATATATATATATATATATATATATATATATATATATATATATATATATATATATATATATAATATGAAAAACTTCATGCAAAAATCTTACCTTAATGCATCTGCACCATATTTATCTATGACAGAAAGAGGATCTGGATAGTTTTTCTTTCGTTTACTCATCTTCTCTCCATCGCTTTTTTTAAAATTATAACAACATTTATGTATTTAAATATATAATAGAAAATGTTATACAATACATACGTATATACACGCACACAAACTTTTTTGCTTAGTCTTGCATGAAATGTCATTGATGATGTCATACTGAAAGAGCAATCTGCACAGGTTTCAGTACAATACTGAAATATGTATGTACTGTACATACATCAACTCAGAGTTTGAGTTTGGGTAGGTATTATTTAGATTTTATTACAGCAAAAAAATTTGTTTTTAGTTTATTACTTATAATCTTTTTCTCCTTTTTCTAAAAAACTGGCTGGATTAAAGTCGGCAATGTTAAACTTATTTTTACATCATTAAAACAATGTAAAATCAACATTAATCAAATATAATTTATATCTATAAATTAATAGCATATTAAACACATATATACAACTCTCGGAATTAGGAAAAATGAAGTCGGCAATAAATTGCTGACCTTAAACTCTTAGAGGTCAGCATTAGGTCAGCAAAAAAAAAAAAATTGACACAAAGAGGTTACCAAAAAAACGACCTCAAACACTTTTAAGTAGGCAGTTAGGTTGGAATTGCCAAATGCCAACCCTAATTCTGAGGGTTGTATATATTAAACAAAGAAACTTACGCGGCTAAAACAAGACCGTTTACAATAAGATTCTTGAATGGTGGTTTGTTGAACAAATGAGTTGATATAACTAACAATGTATAAAACCTAAAAAACACTTATTTTATAAATGACAGTCATAATTTTCTTGCTATATTTAGCAAGATAAATAGTTGTACTAAAATCTAAAACTCTAAATCTAAAAATCTGTTCATTTTTTAATTTATCAAATTTTACTCTATTTAAAAGACATGTTACACAAAAAGACACATGTTACTCAAACATTTGTTAAATAAAGTTAAACTATTAAACTTAAAAACAACAACAAATATTCGTCACTTAAACATGAGTCAAAAGACACATGTTACTCTATTCAAAAAATACAAAAAAATGTGAATTGCAAACTGCAAACCAGTTTTATGCAAGATTTTTCTTTTGCAAACCATGGTTTTATTGGTAGTTAATGATGTAATAGTTATTTTATAGACTATAAACATGACTAGACCCTTCTCGAAATAAAATCCTCAGTCAATGCACGTACATTTAATATTGCCTATTCCTAGAGTCAGCTGTGGATAGGAAAGGCGTGCAATCGCACTCTTTTCCTAACCACGTATACATATTTTTGTGTGACAACTTACCCACATCTTTTTAGAACATTTTAAAAATGTGCTAAATAAAGTTTAAGGTTATAAAGCTAAAAATTTCTTTTAAAGATTATTTACTATAAAAAACATTTAAATTATTGAAAGATATTATATTGTTAAAAGGTGTATTTTTTACAATGAATGTAGATGTTTTTAAAACAATTTGTACAATTAATTTTATAATTGATGAACCCATAAACTTAATAGTCAAAAAACATAACAAAGTTATATTTTTTTGTTATGCTTGTAAACTTTCTAATAAAATTTACACTAAGCTAAATGCTTTTAAATAAGGTTTTTTAATTCTATGAAATAAACGATCATAGAACATTAAATAAAACTTTTGTTTATTTCAAAAGTATTTTTTTAATTGATGAATGTAATTCTTTAAAAACAATTTGTATTCTAAATTTTATAAACAACGATTACAACGAATGTGTTACAATAAACTTTTTTTAATAATACTTTTTGATAATTTAAATAAAGTTAGTTTTTTATTAAAAGATAATTAGATGTAAGTTTTTTTTATTTAAAAGTTTGCCAAATATTATAAAAACATTAGAAAAGATCAAGGTTTTATAGTTTGTAGCGTTGGTTTTAAAAGGTTTTAACTGAAATTTTTTGTATTGTGAGAATTTAAAAAAATCTGTGAATCTTTTTTAATGTTTAATTAAAATTATTTTTTAACTTGTTTATGTATTCTTTTTTTGATTGATATATAAAAATACATAAATAAATAAAAAAAAAATCATATAAATATTTTTACCTAGACATTAAAAAAAGAAAAAAAAGAAAAAAAATTTATTTGCTATTTTCCTAATATAAAAAAAATCAGTTAGAACTCTTTAAACCAACAAGACAAGTTATTCAACCTTAACGTAATTACAAAACAAAATTAAAATAATTTTCTATTAGAGGGTTAGTTTTTATTTATATTATTGATTTTTTTTAGAGCTATAGGTTTTAATATTTTTTAAATTTCTCTTTCATTAAGATTTCTCAATGAAAGAGAAATTTATTTAAATGTTTTTTGTTATTTGTAGGCACCACCACCTTTGCAGTTATGGGCTCTACATTTACACCATCTCTCTCATAGTTGTGCACCATCTCTCAAATTCTTACATCATCACCAACTTGATCTGATACACTTCTCATTCAGATCTCCTTATACCTCACTATATCAAAAGTTTTCATATTACATTCTTGTGTACTTAGATCTATTTTTTGTTATATTATTATTATTGATCTAGCCATACATTTTCCATTATGATCCTTTTTTTTTTAAAATTTTTTTTCAACTTAACAACTTCTTTTTAGTAAAAATTTTGATGAAAATATTCAAAAGAATTATTTTATTTTAGTGAGATGGCCAATTTTATGAGTTACTGATTTTCTTATAAGTCAAAAAACATCATAAAATCTATTAACTAAATAACATAAATGTAGATTAATTTTGTTTTTAACAAACATCCTAAAGTCTAGAAAAAATAACTGGAAAACTAAATAACACATATATAGAATAGTTTTGTTGTTACTTTATTTTGTTAGGTCATTAAACCATCAATACAAACAAATAGACACAAACACAATTTTAAAACCAAGCAATAAATACATACCAACCACGAGTTTGATCAACCCCTTCAGCTATAAAATCAGCAGGAAATGACTTTTCAAATTCCTCTTTGTTTTCAAATGGATAATGTGCTTGAGCATATGGCATACTAATAAAAAAAAATACAAACAACAACTTTTTTTTGCCACAAAATTAACTAAGTATTAAATTGTCTCATCCTAATAACTTAATCTTTGCAATAAAATTTGTATTAACTTAACCATTTTATAAAACATCTTATGTTTTAATACCTGCCACTTTCAAACCAACAGTCAAATACTTCTGGAACCCTTTTTAAAGTACCATTACCCTTTGATGATGGTATTGTTATGTTATCAACACTAAAACAATTAAAAAAATATCTATTAAATTTAATTTTAAATTTATGAAAAATTTGAAAAACTATGTGTGATAGGTCCCTATTTAAATAAAAACTTTGCAACAAAAATTGCTTTTATAAAAATATTTTAATAAAATATCTTTAAAATACTTTAATAAGGTTATATCAACAAGAATCCTGACTGCAAAAAGAAACTTTCTCATACTTTACTATTTTTTGATCATAGATGTAATCAAAATACAGTAAAGTGAAGAAAGATAAAGACATAATCAAGTTATAGTTAAGTTCGAGAAAGTGTTTTGATAAAGAAGAAATTTGTGAACTACTTTAGAGTTAGTTGTGAACTAATTTAGAGACAGTAGATTGAATTAATTTTGAGACAATAGTGTGAATTAATTTAGAGACAGTTGAGTAAATTAATTTAGAGACAGTAGAGTAAATTAATTTAGAGACAGTAGAGTAAATTAATTTAAAGACAGTCTAGTGAAGTAATTAAGAGACAGTAAAGTGAATTAGTTTAGTGATATTAGAGTGAATTTATGTCTTCAGCGTAGTACAAAGTAAAAATGGCTTCAAAAGACCATCTTTTAAAATATTTTGTGGTATGGTATATATTAACACCAAAATGCTTTGTATTTTTTTCATTCAAACTTAACGAAGATTTGTTTATTATTAAACTATTTTATCAGTCTTTTCTGAACAACTGTAAAATTTGCTTTTTTTAAAAAACTAATTCTCCAATATCTTAGTGTACTTCATTTTTCCCTCAATCACTGCTTGTGACAAATCTGTAATTCAATTTTTATGAAAAAATAAAAACAAAAGATTTCAATTTAACATTCAAAATAAAAAAATAAAAAAATAATATTTCATCAACCAATGTCTACCTTTTAGAACAAAATTTAAAGTTTATTTCTTTCTGAGTCCAAACAGTTTACTTTTCTGTTTTTTATTAAGGCACTAATAAATAGTCAAAACATTATCTCTCAAAAGTAGCAGAGCCTTTTTATAATCTTTTTCAAATAGCCAAATTCTCAATGTTAACTTAATCATGCAATTTAAAAAACCTTTATTATCCACAGGATATTCTCAGTTCATATATTTCCTACAAATTAGCTATATACTTATACTTACAATATATTGCAGAACATTTATATCTAAAACAACTTACTTTTCTCTATGAAGATCAGAGATTTTAATACCAGAAAGCTTGTAAAGTTCATCAACTGAACCAATACAAATTACCTAAATAACAAAATAAATCCAATAAATAACATTTTAATAGTTCTGTAAATTTAAAAAAATTTAAAAATTTTAGCATTTTGAAAAATCAAAACTTTCTGTAGAAAACATAAACATTAGTAGTCATCTTACATATGATATTTGTTGACATAAACTTTTATTTTTTTTGAAAGTATTGAGTGACCTGGTTGACAGCTGTTGCTTTTTTAAATTTAAAAATCTAGTAAAAGCTGTCTAACTTCTTAATCCTATGGGATAATTTTTTTTTAGTGAATTACAGATAAAAAAATATTTTCTTTTTTAATCTTAAATTTTAAAAATTTAAAGAAATTAAAATGCTTATTTATATTTCAATTAATGAATGAGATGCAGCATTTGTAGATCATTCTTTCTGCTTTTTTAAATATCTATTAGAATACCTGGCCCTGGCTTTTTTTTATAAATTCAAGTGCTTTTTTTGTTTTAATGCTTTTTAAAAAATCAAATCATACTTTCGTTTTTATTGTTTGTTTTTTATAAGCTATTATTATTTTAACTATAAAATAAAGCATTATTTGTACACTAAAACATTGCATTAAAATACATTTTAACTAAATACTTTAAAACAAAACAGAATTATTACTGTATTATCTTTTTTTGGCTCAAATATGGTTTACTTTGTGTTATTTATTTTGTTTGTTTCAATAAAAAAACTCCGGTAGAATTTTATTTCTTTATATTTTCCTATATTAAAAAAAACCTTAAAAGACATTTATACCTCTTCAAAATCTTCACTCGCCCACAATGGCATTGGAGTACCCCAGTATCGATTTCTTGAAACATTCCAATCTCTTGCATTTTCTAACCAATTGTGAAAGCGTTTCTCCTTTATAAATTCAGGAACCCTAAAAAAAACATTTCAAAACAATAATATAATAAATATAATAAACCAATTGTGAAAACATTTCAAATAAACAAATGTAGGAAACCTAAAAGAGAAAGTTTTTATAACAACTTTTATGTAAATAAAGTGAAAATATAAATACAACAAATAAAACAAACCAATAAGAATCTTGATTATTTTTTAATAGATTTGGAACAATATTCTCAACACGAATAAACCAACCGGGAACAGCTTTGTAGATAAGTGGAGTATCTGATCTATAAAAAAGGAATTTAACAACAATGCAAACTTAAAACCAATGCAAAATAAACACATAACTCCTCAAGAATTAATATTTTCATTCAAATTTTTACACCAAATAAAGTTTTTTGAGTTTTAAATATTGAAATAAAAAGACACCTCCAACAGAATGGATAACTATGTCTCATGTTGCCTTGGTGGACCAATCGACCTAACTCTTTTAACTTCTTTGCTATTAGTTTATCTGCATCCTTTGAATAAACATAAGTAATTTATAATTGTCCCTATTTATTTTTTATTATTTTATTTAATTACTATCAATTAACTTAATTTAAATAAACTAGATTACTATTAATTAGAATACAAAATAACAAGAGTTTATACAAATTAATAGGGTATTACAAAACTATTAGGAAGCTTTCTAAAATAAAGCTTTATTAAGAAACAACTTAATTTTAATATTATCAGAAACAAAATTTTTATAGATCTTTTTTTTAAAGATAATTTCAGTTGAAATTATATTTACTTAGAGTCTGTTAAGCTACAAATGGAATCTTTTGTGTATCACTGCTTTTTGCTAAATTAGAGGAAAAATTATCTGCAAAAAGTTCTGCATTATCTTTAATTAGGCAATAAGGTCATGCCAATGTACGAGAGATGAAATGTTTGATTGCCTTCATTAATGATAATGTTACAGATTTTCCAAAATCCGCTAGTACCTAATTTCAGAAATAAAATAAAGATTTAAAAATTTAACAATAATGGATCTTACCATCAGACAATACCTTTTTACATCAATTTTCTACAATTATTAAGTCATTTATTGAGAGTTGTTCCTGTGAAAAACTTGAGAAAAGAGGCCTGGAACCTAATAAGATGGAATAAAAGCTTCCATGTCTGCTTGTATTCAGGAGACAGAAAGAAGAAAGACATCACAAACACATATAAAAGAGTGAAGGTGAGTGATTAGAAAATGAGTTACAATATTATCTGAGTGTTTGAAAAAGACAAAAATTTTGAGCTTTAGAACCAGCAAAGTCAGAGTTAAGACATTCAGTGAGATCAGCATTCAGTAAGATGAGAACAAATAGTTATAATAACAATTTGACAAATTTTAAAAAGAAAATAATTTCATAATATCATTTTAGATTGAGTTTTATTTTAGACTGTAAATTTTATTAAAAATTCATTGCTTAACTTTGCAATCTAATATAATTAATAAACCCTGTAACTAAAATTTAATTAAACTTTCTAACAATTTTTGTTTAATTTTACTTTTTATAGTAGCTGTTATTCTCACAAAAATACTTTTATTAAAATAGTTGACATGTTTCTCGACTATTTTTAGTAAACAAAAATATATGGATGTTTTGACTTTTTTAATTAAAGTAATTTTTAATTTATTGATATTTATCTATTTATTTTAAAATGCAACAAATTAAGATAAAAACGATGTTAAAATAAAATAAAAAAAATTATAACATACAGATATCTATAGCTCTTTATTTTTTTAAAACTGTAAATGATCAATTATTGTAAATGACTTTTATACTAAACATTTATAAAAAATTTACAACAGAAATTGAAATATGGAAGTATACCTTTACATAGATGTTCTTAAAATCTTCAACTTCTTCAGTAAAAATACCAGATTCATTAACTGGACATGGCAATTTACCGCCGCGCTTTAAAATTCCACTTTCCAAACAAACACGATAATCATCCTGTTCAATATCCATGAGTTAAATATATATATTTTAAAAACATTTAAATAAAAAAAATTTCAGATTTAATTTTAATTCCTACCTCTCCAAAGGCAGGAGCCGAATGTACGATTCCGGTACCACTATCATTTGTCACATAACCATCAACAAGTATTTGAAAAGCTCCATCACTTGACTTAAGCTAAATTGACAACAAATTCAGTTTAACAAAATAATTTTACTCTAAAATAAAAATATTTACTAGTAAAAATGACAATTGTAAGGGATTAAACTATTATTTTGTTAGAGATAGTGTATCAACAAGAATGCTCATCTTGGGCAGATGTTAACTACACCCAGCTAAAATTGCCCCGCCTTGGTGCTTTTGGTTGAGTAAAGGCGAGACATGGTGTCTAGGTAAAAATATTAATCTTGGGCAGATGTTAACAGCATCCAGCTACTATCTCTTAGGAGGCTTCCTAGGCAAAGACTTAAGGGGTAAGCAGAATAATTCTGCTAACTAGCCTCAAACACCTTCTTTATTTATTAGGCTGACATTGATATAAATTTGTGTTTAATTGTTTCCTGCTTAGGATGATGAATGTTGGATCTTCTTGGACTCTTCTCGTAGGTTTTTTCTTGAATCTCCTTAATATGCAAATCTTCCTGCTTTCTCCTAATGAGAGTACAGCACTAAAAGTAGCAAGGTTTCCAGAACTCTGTGGTAGCTCTCAGAGAGGCTGATTCTATCAACAGCTGCAAAATATCAGAGTATTAACAGTGTCATGTTGCGCATGGATGGTGTCCTTGTTAATACTTTTGGTGCGCATTGTTGAGGCCACATAAGGAGCTCTATGTTATGACTTAAGGTTAATTAACAGAACTGAGAAAATTGCATACCTCATTGCTTCGGAGGCCATGCACTATCTATGAAAGTTCTCTTTAAACTTGAATCATGCCAAAAGTAACTCAAAATATTAAACATAAAAAACCATTCCCACCACTTTACTGTTTTCATATATCTTTTTCTAATATTTGTGGTCTGCGAAGCAACTTTCCATCAGTTAAATCTTAACTCTTGCAAAACTTACCAGACTTGCTTGATCTTAGCAAGGCTAATTTAAATTCTGCTATTCCTTTTTCTGATCTTTGTGTTGATCAGCACTATCCTTTAATTCACAAAGACTCCAATAGTCACATGCTCGGCTTGGGGGTAGTATAAACATTAATTCACCTGTCATGAAACCAAGTTTCATGACAGGTGAGAACTCTTATATGTGCTTCCACTTAGCACTTCTTCAGTCTATTACCTTTCTCTTTATTCTTTATCATTCTCGTTCTTCCCAAGACTGCACTTATTTAGATGTAACTTCTAATCAAATTGACCATGCCTTCTCTCTTTACCCCTCTGCCAGTATTGTTATTATAGGTGACTTAAATGTTCATCACGCTGAATGTACTGGCTATAATGACACTGACCCTGATGGCACTAAAGCCTATAACTTCTGCATTTCTCAATCTCTTACTCAGATAGTTAACTTTGTGACTCATTTTCCTGACAACCCTAATAATTTACCTTCACTTCTTGATTTATGCCTGGTCTCTGATCCTAGCTTGTGTTCAACTCGACGGATCCAAGTCAAGCCTCATTCTACTTCATGGTTTTCACCTCCTTGTACAGCTGCTATATCTAATTGTATTCATTTTTTTCATCTTTTTCAAAAGAACAACTCTCTTGAGAACAAATGGCTATTTATTATTGCAAGAAATCAATGTAAAAAGTTACTGTCAAATGCCAAGTTTCATTATTCTCAACTCACTAAATCTCATATTTTATCTAAAAAGTTAAGCTCTAGAGACTTTTGGAAAAGGGCTTCAAGGGCTTGCGGTACGAATCTATGAATGTGGTCCAGACAACATTCCTGTCATAGTCTTACAAAATTGTTCTCTAGAACTCTTTTTACTATTCTATTTAATTCTATTTAATGCTCTCTAAACTATTTAATTCTCAATAACTATTTAATTCTCTCTAACTATTTAATTCTCTCTAACTATTTAATTCTCTCTAAACTATTTAATTCTCTCTAACTATTTAATTCTCTCTAAACTATTTAATTCTCTCTAACTATTTAATTCTCTCTAAACTATTTAATTCTCTCTAACTATTTAATTCTCTCTAAACTATTTAATTCTCTCTAACTATTTAATTCTCTCTAAACTATTTAATTCTCTCTAACTATTTAATTCTCTCTAAACTATTTAATTCTCTCTAACTATTTAATTCTCTCTAAACTATTTAATAAGTGCTTGACTGAGTCTTGTTTCCCTGCCTGCTAGAAATTGGCATTTGTTGTTTCAATTTTTAAAAACTCTGGTGAACATTCTGACCTCTCTAATTATCGTCTGATCAGTTTTCTTTCTGTTATTAGCAAAGTCTTTGAGTGTTTGGTAAACAAATTTCTCACATCCCATCTTGAGTCAAATAACTTACTGTCAAACAACCAACACGGTTTTCAATATTTTCACTCTACGGCTGACTTTCTAACTGCAGTGAATGAAAAATTTTCATCATGCATTAGATGGAGGCGGGGAGAGGCTAGGGCTATTGCTCTTGACATATCTAAGACTTTCAACAAAGTTTGGTATTCTGGTCTTCTCCATAAGTTTGTTTCATATAGTGTTTTTGGGAAAGTTTTGGAGATTATCAAATTGTTTCTTTATAACCGCTTTATTAATGTCATCCTTGAAGACCAACACTCTTCTTTATTTCTAGTTGCTTCTGGGGTACCTCAAGGTTCTATCCTTGGTCTTGTTTTGTTTCTTATCTGTATTAATGATATTTCTGACAACTTTACATCTAAAGTAGCTGTTTTTTGCTGATGACTCAACTTTATACTCGTCTTGACAAAAAATCTTATATTTTTGATCGCTTAGAACAGGAAGCTGATCTTGAATCTGATCTCACTTCTGTAACAGATTGGGGCCAACAGTAGCCTGTAAATAATAACTCCAACTAACTTCAATCAAACTCAGTTATTTACTGCAAACAACTATCCCAGTACTGGCAATGTTTCTATAATAATGAATGACAGCCCTCTCACTGAGTCATCTTCTTTACATCTTGGATTATCGTTTACTATTGACCTTTCACGAAAACGATATATACAATCAATTGCTAAAATAGCATCTGCTATAATTGCTTCTCTTTATCATGCTTGCCATTTTCTCTCTACAGATTTCATAATCTACCTCTAAAAATCTCTTATTCTTCCCTGTATAGAATACTGTTGTCATATTTGGGCTGGTTCTTCTAATGATACTCTTTCTCTTCTTGACAAGGTCTAAAAACGCATTGTAAACGCAGTTGGACCTGCTGAATCTGCTAAGCTTGAGCCTCTTTTCCATTGTCATAAAGTTGCATCTCTTTCTCTTTTCTACATATACTCTAATGGTTGCTGCTAAATGGAGCTATTATCTCTAGTTCCATCAACTAAAACTCATTCTCGCTTGACTTGTCATTCAGCAAATTCTCATTCTTTTACTGTGTCTGCCACTGCATGCTCTAAAAACTTTTATTTGTCTAGTTTTTCCCCCCACACTTCAACCCTTTGGAACTCTCTAACATTTTTATGTTTTCCTGATTCATACAACCTTCAACATTTCAAGTCTTCTGTTAACTATTTCCTTGCTCTATAACTCTATTATTTTTTTCTAGTAACTCCCAACTTAATAGTAGTTGCTTGTAGCTTTGTTGGGAGTGAATCAGAACAATAAAAAAAAATGTTAAAGCCTTAATAATTATGTTAACAAAAATCTATATTGTTTTGAAACTTAAATCTATGTTAACAAAAGTCAATATAATTATGTCAACTCAAACCTATATTTTGTCATTTTAACTTAAGCAAAGTATTACAGCAAATATGATTTAAACATGTAGGGCAGAACTATAATCAATATGCATAACTCATGATGCAACATTAAATATTTAAAAATCAGTAAACACAATTAATATTGAAAAAGGAGCAAGGTGAAACTGAAAAATAAATAGAATTCTAAAATTTTAATAAATAGTAAGCCTAATAAATGTAAAAAAAACTATTAAAAAAAAACAAAAAAACTTAGGGAAAATATATTAAAAATATGAATATAAATAGTACTAAATAATAAATTAATCCACCAGTGTTTGCAGGATCTGAATTTGAATTTGTAGAATAAAAAACTGAATGCACCAAGATACAGAAAACAGAATACAGAGACTAATAAAATCCATGACATTCAATAACTAACCAGTACCTTTTCAAAATACGGAAATAAAGGCTTGTAGGTCTTTCCCTTCAAATCTCTTCCTGGAAATCTATTTAGTTGAATTTAAACAAACAATTAAATTCAAAATATACACATATATAAATGTATATATTTATGTATGTTTTGTGTATATATATGTGCGTGCGTGTGTATATATATATATATTTATACACTTACAGACACACTAACAAACATACACATATATATCAAGCCTTCCCTTGTACGTCCACGCTTAAAGTAATTTTTTTAGACAACTTGACCATGTTTTTATGTAGTAAGCGTTTTAAGAATTCGCAGCAAAATAAAATTATAAGAAACTTGAGAATAAACCAGCAATATTCGAAGAAAAGAACTGAAGACTATACAAAATAGAAAACCTAAATAAAATAAGCTAAAAAAAAATTATTAATAAAAAAAATAAAATCGTTGTCAAAAAAATAATATACCTAAATATTTACTGTTTTTGTTTTCTTATTTTTAGAGCGTTTGTTATTTTCCACTACCAAAATTGATGCATCAAGGAAAAAAGTAGATAAGAATATAAAGAAAATAAAAATATTTAAATATTCATAACTTTTTTCAGTCAGTATATAAAGAAAATACTTTGTAAATTGCGCTAGAAACACGGACAGTTTTTAAAATTGTTTTTTGAATGTAAAGCTAAACTTTACTGTTTTTATCAATGGAGAGGAAAGCGAGAAAACTAATTGCTATTTATTTGTGAAAACTTTAATTTCTTTAAAACAAGTTTTTTATGTAAAAAAAATGAAACGATACTGCAAAATTTTGTGGGCTAGTGCATTGTTAATTTACTAAACTTTCTTAACGAAATTTTTAGAAGCCTATTTAAAACTTTTGTTTAAGTTTGTAAATACAATTTTTAAACAGAGCAATTGTTATGTTCATTATCTCT
Source organism: Hydra vulgaris (assembly GCF_038396675.1). NCBI lineage: Eukaryota > Metazoa > Cnidaria > Hydrozoa > Anthoathecata > Hydridae > Hydra > Hydra vulgaris. Next base: position 37,073,344 of record NC_088931.1, read on the forward strand.
AGTAATTTGTATTAACATTTGGAAATTGGGCGATATAAAAGAAAAAGTTTTATACATCAAATGTGGTAAATGCATTTATTAAAGAAACTATGTTATTCTTTTATTTAACTTATTCTGTCATTAACAAAAATTTATTAATCAAATAATATTTTTTACAAATAAATAACAATTAATTTTTTTATTTTCCTATTATATAAGTATTAAAAAAAAATGTCTAATATAACAAAAAACTTTTTTAAAAGCGAAAAGACATAAAAACGAATAAACATAATAAATGAATAAAGGTAAGAAAAAAAATTAATAATTTCTTATAGTTCTAGCATACAAAGCAAATTATTGCATACCAAAACTTTCAATTGTTGTTAAATCATTATAAAAGATGTTTTTTCAACAATGACTCTAAAAAAAAATTTTTTTTTTCAATTTACTTTTTTAATTAATAAATTTTCAAGTTTATTTAATTAAACTTGCTTTTCCATTCCAACTTTATTTCCTTATTTAAGAATTGTTTTTTTTTCTTAGTAAATAAGTTTAGCTTTTTGCAGCAAACTATTGAAATACTTTATAAGTTAAAAGATGCAAACTGCCGTAGTCAGTTAGTCTAAAAAAATTACTTTAAACGTGGATGAACAAGGCATGCGATCGCACGCACTTCCTGGGAAGGCTTGATATATGTATATGTACATGTGTGTATATATACACACTCACATACACACACATATTTAAAATTCAAGACAATGTTGATTATGGGGTTTCACTGTAATTCAAAATTACAGTAAATGTTGATTATTATGGTGAAACAGTTTGTTGTAATATTTTAGTTAAGTTAAAATTAGAATCAAATAGTATACCTGCTAATGATAGTGTACTCTGTATTATTCTTAAATAATGATTCCAGTCTATCTTCCATCATAATGTACACTTTTTCATTAGAATTATCTACAGTAAAATAACTTTAATGCAACAAACTTTTTAATCAATAACAAAATTGTTATTCATTTCTTTCAAAAACCTAAAATACAAAATATTTTTTCTTTTCAAATTCATTTATTTTACATTCTCAAGTAGAAATTAAATTTAATGGATCATTTCATAATTGGAAAGTGACAAGTGCTGTTTGGTCTTTAAACTTACTTTACAAAAGCAGTTAGAACATAGATTAAAGATGCAGCTTTAGCAATCTATATTATAAACAGACACTTTCATTAAATCAAAGTAATATATTAACTTAGCATTTTGATAGTAAGTACCATGAAACTTATTTTAATTTCCAAAAACTAGATAAAGGAATGCCTACAGTCCTGGACACAAGAAGCTATCACTGTTTTGTACTGAATAGAGAAAAATTGCATTTATGAGGAATCTTTAGTGATACTGTCTATGATTTTCATAAGCTGTGAATTAACTTGGTTAAAAATGATCCAAAAAATTAAATTTAAAACAGACAAATGACGCGACTCAAGTAAGAGTCAAATACTCATTTGACACTTACTTGATGGCACATTTTTATGTTGATTATAATGTTTTGAATGAATATTATTTAATCAATTAATGTCCTTTAATTGATTCAAAAAATAACAACTTTTGACAAGTTCAAAAATTTGCAGAAAAAATTAGGCTTTTCACATTTTTCACAAAAAGAAGTTGCTATTATATTGGTATTGTAACAAATACTTGGGGGAAATAATTAAAAAACTTTATCTATAAGTGATTGAGATAATGGGATCTAAGAAACTTATCATATCTCCAGTGGAAAAATATTGTAAGATCATTTTAAAATGGATCTTTTTTTGTAAGACAGCAGAGCTGTGTGGAGTCAATGAGCATGCTGATGGACAAAATATGAAGATATGAACTTACTGGAACTACAAAGAATCGAAAGCAATCAGAAAGTTTGCAAAACAACACATTGCCAGGATAAAATGCTTGTTATACTAAAAACCTGTTTGACAGTTGTTGATTTTAACCTTTCTATAGAATGAACGGTAGAATTTCAAATTAATAAAAGTATTTAACAAAACACTGTTTACATCATGCTAATTTAATAAGAGGTTCAGCTAAAAAACCATTGATTTTTTTGAAAAACTAAAACGCCTGAGAAAAATTTGCATCAGAGCATCTAAAGTGTAGTTGTAAACCATTGTCAAAGATTCTTTTTAGCGAATGAAAGTTTATGCTGTTTGGATCAGATGGAATCAGGTATGTTCGACATCCAGAACAGGCCTCATTATAAGATTTTGTTGCATAACAGAAAAACGTAATGAAGGTAAATGTAACTTTAATCAATATCCATATTTACATCGTTAAAAGTTCAATTACGCCAGTTGCATATTTTAAAGTACCACATTGCAATTAAATTTAATTTGAAACCACATTAAAAATCTTTTTAAAATCTTTTAAAACTAACCAATATTGTTATAAATAAAATTATCAATAAAATTTAAACGTTCAAAAAAAAAATTCCTTAGTTTTAAATTTTTTTACTTATTTAAACTTATACTAGTTCTTAAAACATTTATAATACAACATTATCGGCTTGTATTGTTTTGCTTTTTTTAATGAGGGGGCAATTGTTTAAGAGTAAATTTCTTAATGGTTAAAAAAATAAATGAAAACTATCAAAAAATTTTTTTTTAATTTTGGCTATAACAAAACCTTTGCCTACTACTCATTAACAAGTTAATCATTTCTAATCAACATTCATCCTATTATCAATCTAAAAACTTAATGATAATCAAAAAACTTTTGTTAAAAAATAATTTCAAAACAAAAAAAAAATCATCTTTTCTTAAATTTGTTACATAAAGTTTACTAAAAAAATCTTTAAATTAATTTTCTTTAAATAATCGACAAATTATTAAAAACTACTTATGTAATTAAACTTTTAATAGAGTTTTTTTGTTTTTGTTCTATGTTTTCGATTTGATTTGTTTCTTTATTTTCGAGTGAACTCATTAAATTTAAATATGTTAACTTTTTTTGCAATACATGTGTATATTTCACCTGCATTTATAACACACCAATAACTTAACTTATAACATAATACGGAACAATTATACTTAATAGTTATCATTGTTTGAAAAAACTGTTGGATTTTTGTTGTTGTTTTAAGTGAAGTAAATTTTTTTTTTAGCACATGTTAAATTTATATTATTTTTTAATTTAAAAAAGAAACAGTTTTAAACTTGAAGTTTGCCATCCATGTCGAAATTATATCATGTGAGAAGTTTTTAAAGAATAACTAAATAAAGAACATTAACATATATAAAATTTTTTTACCAAAAAGTTCATATTTTAATAAGTTTATATTGCAACTTTATTTTGGCAGTATATACTGACTTAAACAGGTGTAAGTCCTGCAGACACACACATATGCATATATATCAATTAGTAAAAAAAAAAAACTTATCTAATTTGAGCTTTCCACTTTCAGTTTCTCCTTTAGCAGGATTATTAGAAAGATGATCCAGCATATAGTATTGTCCTAGAGCAAGGTCAATCCCATGGGATTGACGTAATGAAGGTAAATGTAACTTTATTCAATATCCATATTTACATCGTTAAAAGTTAAATTACGTCATGGGATCCATTCAAAGAACTTATTTTTGTTAAAGTTGAGAAAAGCAATAAATTTTTTTTGAAATTTTTTCATTTAAAAAGTTGAAAGTTGAAACAATTCAATTTTTCGATTGCTTAAATTTTTGACTCACATTTTTATTATGTTGTTTTTTTATTAAGAGTTTTCGGCAGTATAACAATATTGCATTTGGTTTTCAATTCTTGGCTAGTTTCTTTTTGATACCATTGTTCTTTACAGCAATGCTGTACGTATAACAAGGTAATTAAAACACAAAGAAACTTAAAAAACAATGAAAAAAGAGGATTTATAAAAACTTTGTCATTAATTGACAGAAATGACTAAAGCATTTTACCTAACTTTATAACATCAACCAGCAATGTTATGGCCTATGATGAACCTATTCTACAACCTCAAAGTAATAAAAACAATTGCTGAACCTCATTTGCTTGAACAATTAAACAATAAAAACAATTGCTGAACCTCATTTGCTTGAACAGTTAAACAATAAAAACAATTGCTGAACCTCATTTGCTTGAACAATTAAACAATTTAATAAAAAAGAATATATTGGTTACCAATGGACTTTAGTAGAACAACATATGAGAAGATAAGAGCTACGGCAGCAAAATATATAAAAATTAAAAATTAAATTGATACCTACCTTTGACTTTTACATACATAAAATCTGGGTTGACAACAAGAGCCAAATTGCTAGGTAATGTCCAAGGAGTAGTTGTCCAGGCAATCATGCTAACATCTGGAGATTCATCCAGTGGAAAACTCACAATAACTATAAAATTAAATTATGAAAAAACCTCATTAAAATTGTTAAAAATATAATCTATCTGTTTTGATCATTTATATTTAACTGTATCATTTATATTTAGTTTTATTAATAATTTATATTTAACTTTAACTATATAATTATCAAAGTACAAATAAGTAGAAAAATAGGATGCCATTTTTTAATTTACATCTAAAAAAAATTTACCAGTAGGATCAATAACATCTTTGTAGTTTTGATTGGCTTCAAAATTTGAAAGTGGAGTATTGCATTTTGTTGAATAAGGCATAACCTTTAAAAAATTATATATAAATCTATATTAATTATGTAAAGATCCATCAATATAAAAACTTTATTTATAATATACAGATATATTTCATATTAAATCAATTTTATCTTTGAAAACATTAATAACAAATTTTAATTTACTAAAGTATGTTTCTATAGATATCTCTAATTGTAAATTTAAATGAGTTTAGCTTTATGAAACCATTTTTTAATATAAGTTAAATCCTGGTAACTTGAATCTCAAAGGGAACAATAAAAATATTTTTGACTCAACGAATGTCTAACTTAAGCAAAACTTCCAAACAAAACTTTGGAAGATATAAGATATTAGTTCAAGTCTTTTTTTATTTTTCTTTAACCAATGCTAAAATATAAACATATACACCATTATACGAATTAAAAAAATCTGATTCAGTAAAGGATGTTAAACTTTTTTTTAGCTTTTCTAATAATTTCCACAATTGAGTTTATATGGTTTATACATTTACAAATACCTCCCTTCCCCATTGTCACTGAACATCTTGTATTCATAGTACCTCCAGAACATAATGTACAGCTGATTTGTTCACTCAAAAAATCTACATCCTCTAAAATTTTCCTCTATTGACATAATAAACTACCCATCAACAATACATTAAACTATATTACTATAGATAGTTAACCATGAATGGTAGAACTGCAATCTTTTCTAACTGGTCCTGGGTTGGACCTCTAACCGATTGCCCTGGTCAACCAGTTGGAGTTCTGACACATCAAATACTACTGTGTTTGATGGCAGAAAGATTATTTTTATTTGAGTGAAGATTATTAATGGTTAGATAGGTGGTTATTAATGGCTTGATGAGAATTATCAACTAATAAAACAAATTTATTGTCTTTATTCAACAGCAATTCATTTTTACAGATCCATTCTTTAAATGGTATCCTAAATTTAACCTTTTTTTAATCATTTTACAATTTTAAGAATTAAAGAAATTTTAACTACAAACAATCAAAAGCCATTCGAAAATTGTTTAATTTAAATTTGCAAATGACCCTTTTTTTCAAATGTTAACATTTTGGGTTGTTTTCTTTCTTCACAGCATCAAAGATCATTCATGTTTCTCAAAAGTTTAAAGCAACAGTTGACTTTAACAAATTTAAATTTTACTTGTATTCAATTTTTGCTTAGTTATAACTGTTGCAGTGAATTTTAAATTAAAAAAACAAGTATTCACGCAGTTCAAACACGCACACACATATTATTCATAAAAAAAGTTGTTTGATATAACCAGAATTTTAATAGTAATCAATTAAACAATTTCAATGGACTATAGAAACATTTAATTCAAAACAATTTCAATGGACCATAGAAACAGTTCAAGTTAACAAAAGTTTTTGTTAACCAGTGATTGACTTACCGGGGTTTGTATAAAATCATTAGGATTGCACAACACTTAAATATCTCTAAAAGATATCTTTTTTTTTTTAGATTTAGATGTCTCTGAAAAAATCTAAGGAATACAGTTTCTGAAGATATTTAAGAACAAAAACAAAAAGGCAAAACAATAAAAATAAAAAAAATTTCACAAAAAAACCTACAAGAAAACTAACTTTAAAAAAATTAAAAAAAACTAACTCTAAATCCTCTGTATACCATTCCTTTTTCAAACAGTTGCTTAAACACCCACCTGTAAAAACAAAATATTTTACCAAAAGCAATTTAAATACTTATAACTTGTATATATGTATATATGTGTGTGTGTATATATATATATATATATATATATATATATATATATATATATATATATATATATATATATATATATATATATATATATATATATATATGTATATATATATATATGTGTATATATATATATATATATATATATATATATATATATATATATATATATATATATATATATATATATATATATATATATATCTGGTTGTGTGTGAGTGTGTAAGTGTGTGTGTGTTTATATATATATTGTTATTTTTCTATCCAATGAAAAAACTTTTGAAAAAACCATTTCTGTTCAATTTCAATTTACAAGAAACTTTAAACTTCTTCCCTTAGTATCTTACATTGTTTCTAAGAGAAGTTAGCAATGTACTTGTTCAAGATTTGTATTGGTGCTAACTCTATTTTCAGCAGTAATATTATTCTTAAAAAATAAATAACTAAATTAAACAAATACTGCACCTAGGTGACATCATAAACACTTTTTTGTTTTACAGTACAAACCTTCTACTAAATAGATGGCGTAACTATAGGCTTTCAAATAACTACTTGAGTACATCACAGTTTCTTCACTTTTCTTCTCACACACAAGCTAAATTTTATCAAATCTAAATTGATAGAACTTTTAAAACTAACACTAAACTTTGTTTTCACTCTCAAATAAGTCTCTGTAAGTTATCAAAATGTTGACAATAGTCTTAATTATTATTAGGTGTAATTAGGTGCCTTACTAGTAAGACTGATCTTATCAAATTCTGAAAAGGAATTTGTCTTGGCTTATAAATAAAATATGCAATTCTTATTTGAACAAAAAAAAAAAAAAATTAAACTAATCCATCTGAATTCAAAAACTAGATACTTATAAAAATTATTTTAGAGTTTCTAGTGCTAGTATCCACCTTTTGAATTCTCTAATGAATTCTTAAAAGATCAATTTGAATGATGCGATTTCTGTTATATCATTAAGATATAAGCTACCTTGAAATACAAATGACTAAACAGAATATAAAATACATAAATTCACATATCTACAAACATCATTATACCAACAATAATTGTTGTCAACTATAATGATTTCTCCTTGATATTGGATTCTGCCTCCAATAAATTTGAATTGAAATTTAAAGTTTATTAAATGAAAAAAAAAATCAGATATGAATAAACATATGAACTGTACACATAAATATACATTCCATTAGACATAAATATACATTCCAAATATATAGATAGAGATTTATTATACAATGTATTACACATTATAGATGTGACTGACAACCCTTGCTAACAATATGGTATAACCAGGGCTGTAAGAAACACTATATTCAGATGGGCCCTGGTCATATACTTATACATATATATACAGTGGCTGGAGGGTCAAAAGTTGCCCCCCCCCCAAAAAAAAAAAAAATTGTCATTAGGGACAAAAATCTTAAAATTTTTCCACTAAACTCATTACTAAAAAAAAATTAAAAAAAATTTAAAAAATTCAAATTTGCAAAAGACCCCCTAAATTAAAAAATGGCCCCCCAGCTTCGCTGCCCCCTAATTAGGATGTGTGCAGCCAATCAACGACTCTATATACATATATATATAACAAATAAAAGATAAAGTTATAGTGTAATATATTACTGATAAAAACAAAACATAAAAAAATTTAAATCAAACCAACTATTTACCATACTGATTCCATAAATGATGGATATAAAGTTTTGTAATCGTTTTCAAAATCGATCCATCTCCCAAGACGAGAAACAACACTCTAAGTAGAAATAATGCAAACTTAAATCAACTCAAAATATGCTTTAAAATAAGTACTTTGTTAACTTATAACAATGTATGGTGCCTAAAAACTGTAGATCTAGTTTTGACTTGAATATGAATGCGTTATTTTCATCTACACTAAAAAGGATAAAATTAGTATATTAGCATACTTTTAGTATACTAGCAGGCCTTGTTAAAAACTGTAGATCTAGTTTTGAATTAAATATGAATGCGTTATTTTCATCTATACTAAAAAGGATAAAATTAGTATATTAGCATACTTTTAGTATACTAGCAGGCCTTGTTAAAAAGCGTTACGCAGCTCGCATTTTGCTTGCAAAAAGGCGATTTGCCTACGCGTTCAGCAGTTTTGCGCAACGCAAAACCTTATATCTTTTAGAATATTTAAATTATCTTTTGATTGTCGTTAACGTGACGTAACGTTTATTCAGAAGAAATAAAGTCGTAAGTAAAAGCATTTAACCGCAATTGTAAACTAATAGATTTTTTTGTTAAAGAAACAGTTTGTTTCATAATTTTTTTTGTTGTTATAAATAAGTTAAAAAAAATAAAGTGTTTTAAGTTTTATCTTAAGGAATTAAATATATAAATTCCTTTTAAATATAAAAATTATTTTTAGTCATAATAGTTTTAAAAATGCACGATTTATTTTGATGTAAATATTTTATTAATAAGATATTTTGGTTATTGTTAATTCAATAACGTAAAGTTTTTTAACCTAAAGACGTTCGTTTAATTTATGAAAATAAATTATGATCACGAATATGTTATCGGTAACTGATAAATAACAAAAAAAAACTCTTTATTATTTAAAAACATTATTAAAAAGAGTTCACAAATTAAATAAGAAAAAATTTATTAACAGTTAATAAAATAACCAAAAACCAACTGTAAAATCATAAGAAAATAAACAAACATTATTCGACGTTTCATGAAAAAAAAATTTTTTTTCAAAATAAAATTTAGTTCATATTTGAAAAAAATAATAAAAATGATTTTTTAATAAGAACTTAGATTTTATTTGTAACTTTAGTTATAGTGAGAAAAAAACAAACTGTTTGTATGATTTTGTAAACTGTACCAACTGTAAGATAGCTTAAAACTGCAAATTCAATTTTAACTTTGGTATAGATATATGTTTTTTAAGAGTTCAAAATTTAGTAAAACAACATTAGGAATTGTAACACTTTTAAGCAATTTCAAGTTTTTTTTATTGCACTCAGAAAGTTTTGATTTTATGATTTCATACATTAGAGTAGAAGAAAATATAATTAACAACAATTGAATCATGGTTACCTCCCATTCCTTGGCATATCTCATTACAATTGCCCTGCACTCTTTATTGTATGCAGTTATACCCATTTTCTGTACATCATCAGGTCCCTAAACCGAAAAAAAGAGATAACATTAGAAATTTTATTAAAGTTTCACTAAAATAACTAGAACTAAAACTTTTAAATAATTCATAAGGTCATGATAAATCATTATGGTTATAAATGATATACAATTATAAAAATTAGTTTTGATAGGCCTAGTAGTGACCTCCTCACTTATTATTTACAAATAGAATAAAATTTGATAAAAGTTTTTTTGTGTTTTTGATATAATGATTTTAATACATTGAGGTTTAATATCAGCTGGCCTATACGATATATATATATATATATATATATATATATATATATATATATATATATATATATATATATATATATATATATATATATGTAAAAACATATATACATACATAGATACATAAATATATATTTAAACAACTTTAAAATGTATTCTACACAATATATGTCAAAATATATACGGGAATTAAAAGAAAAATAATTGATGATTTTAAACTGAATTGGTCCGTCCTTAAAACAGCGCCTGCATATAACAATATTTCCAAAAAATGCATACTATGCCTACAAGAAAAATTTGAAATAATTACACATGCAAATCAAGAATGCTTATTAAACAAAAAATCGGAATTAATTTCTAAATGTAGGTATGAAAATAAGTTTCTCCTAAAAAACTATAAAAACAAATGAGTTCAAATAATATTTACATTTAATACCCTTTTTTTAAAAAAACATTTTAAAAAAAGCATAAGTAATCATTTCTAAAGAATTCTTTTTATAATAGTGTCAGCAAATTCCTCAAATGTGTGAAAATTTACAGTAGTTAAGACATTTGCGACTTTCTGTAATTTAATTTTTGTATAAATTGAAGTTTTATTAATTTGATCATTCATTTCTGATGAATCTTTGTTGATGAAACACAGTGTAAAATGAAAAAAAATTTTGTTAAGTGATTTTCTACTAATATATAAATATAATATACATACATAAATATATATATATATATATATATATATATATATATATATATATATATATATATATATATATATATATATATATATATACACAGTCCCTGGCAACAATATTGTGATCACCTCAGTTTTTCCACATATTTTGTTTTCAAAGTTATTTTAAAGTAATTTTAAGGTGAGTATATTATTATTACTAACTTATTATACTTATATTAGATTTACAAAGTTCAGTTAAATATTATTATGAAGGTAATGATTAAGAAAGTAAAAATTAACACATAAAATTTTTTTTAATTGACTGTCAAAAAAAAAAAAAAAAATAGTCCTTATTTCTATGTGTTAGCCAGTCAAATTGAGTTATTTATTATACTATTTTTATAATAACAATAATAATAATAACAATAATAATAACAATTATAACAATAATAACAATAATAATAATAACAATTATAACAATAATAACAATAATAATAATAACAATTATAACAATAATAACAACAATAATAATAATAACAATAATAATAATAATAACAATAATAACAATAATAATAATAACAAAAATAAATAATATGAAAATCAAACCTTGATTCCAAGTTTCTGATCAATTTCGAATTCCTAAAGAGTAAAATTCAAATACACCTTAAAATAATATTAACATTAATTAAGGCTAACCTATCGATAGTTAGCTAGGGTTAAATTAAGAGTATTAATAACTTGAAATAATGATTTTCTAATAACTTAAAGAATAAAATCCAAAAATTCTATAACTACTTGTAAAACCTATAAGCCATAGAACACAGATAACCTGATTTTAAAGTCATTTATAAAATGAATAAAAACAGTATACTAAAAAACTTTGATGTATATAGAGCTCACAAAATAGTCTAAAATTAGTTAAATTTTGAATTGTCTGAAGTTATTATGTCTAGTCAACATATATACAAGTACTACCATGGTTATTGCTGCAAATGAGCTATTATCTGATGTTCAAAATTTATACTAAAATCCATTATTATGTGACTCTGTATCCAGCTAATTTTATTTGATAAAAATTGCTCTTTTATGCCTAAAAAACAACTTTTATTTACTTGGTTTTACATACATACACATACATACATACACACACACACACACACACACACACACACACACACACACACACACACACACACACACACACACACACACACACACACAGGTATACACTGGATTTTTAAATGTTTATTTGGAAATAAAAAAAAACCTAATTTTTGGGACCATCCACCTCTTAACATGGGAGCAACGAGTTTATAAAATATTTTCTCTACTATTTTTATCTAAATTTATATTCATCAATAAATTTTAAATTCTATGCAATAATCACTTATTTTTCAATAATTATGACCATATAAAGCATTAATTATGACCATATAAACCCCCTCAACTTGAGAATAATTATGACCATATAAATAATTATGACCATAATATTGATTTAATACTAATTATGACCATAATATTATGATCATAATAATTATGACCATATAAACCCCCTCAACTTGAGAAACTGTAAACTTCGCAATCATAAAAACTGAGCATGAAGAGATTATTGCATGAAATTTAAAATTTGTAGATGAATACAAGTTTAGATAGAAATGGTAAAGAAAATATTTTATAAACTCATTATGTTAAGGGCTGGGTGGGCCCAAAAATTTAGGTGTTTTTGTTCCCAAGTTCCAATCACCTCAATTCTATGTAAAACATTCTCATTTGACATAAGCATGAACATAAAAAAGTTTGGAGTTTACACGATACCTGTAAGTGTCAAAGCTCAAAAATCTAAAAATCCAGTGTACACCTCTGATATATCCATCACGACAAATATAATTTATCTAATTGTTTCAATACTAAATTTGAAACTTTTGTCAGTTCTATCTTTATAATTTGGAGACACGTTGAGTTGTCCTATAATTTTGGTTCTTTATTTTGGTTCTGCCACATAACTAATGGAATTTTACAGCTTTGTAACGGTGTAACAAAGTCAGGCTAAATTAGGTATTGGACTTCATTATGATGCTAAAAAACATAATAAAAAGCACTAGTTACTACTAATACACTGTATTTTATATACTGTATAATTTCAATGAACTATGCTTAATACTATCTATAAATTTTGGCTGAATAAACAGCTTATAGTATAACTAAGAAATACTTACATAAGCACAAATATAATTTAATATAGGCTGTTAATAAAAAAGTAATAATTGCAAATTTAGGTTTAAACTTTGAACACCAGTGTTTTGACAGCTTTATTATAAAAGGTTCAATCATTATTATAAATAATAACAAAAACTATTACTACACCATTGTGTGTGAATGTAAGCACTTAGATCATAGGATTTTAGCATTAAAATGCAGTTTACAGTTTTATTTCAATTTTATATATCAATAAAAAGCAAACTTACAACTGGTAAACCATGGCAATCCCATCCAAACCTTCTTTCTACATGAAATCCTGATTGGTGAGCATAACGAGTTACAACATCCTAAAAAAATTTGATTTATTAGAAAAACTGAAACAAGTAACTTATATTTGAAATGTATAATTTTAATTTTAATACATATAAAGTATATAATAAATAACTAATTATTTTAATAGATTTAATTATATTATAGTTAAATTTAAAATAACTAAATATATAATTTGAATAAACATGAAACCTATGATTTTTGAAGTAACTCTTTAAGTTACCAATTTTAATGCAAAATACTGTAATGGTTAAAATAAAAAGAATAGTAACATAAAGTTTTACTTCCTTATTTATTGTTGACTAATTTTTAAAATGTTTTTGGAGCTGATTTATTACAGACTAATTTTAAAAATTAAATACATACATATATATATATATATATATATATATATATATATATATATATATATATATATATATATATATATATATATATATATATATATATATATATATATATATAAATATATATATGTATAATTCAGCCCTAGGAATTACGAAAATCGAGGTTGGCAACTTTTTGCCACCCTTAAACTGTTAAAGGTTAGCATCAGGTCGGCAAAAAAAAAAAAGGATAAATGTTTTACCATAAAACATAGAAACTCGAACATTTTTAAATTGGCAGTTAGGTTGGCATTGCCAAATGCCAACTCTAATTCTGAGGGCTGATAACTATAACATAAAACTTAAGAATATTTGATTTTACAGAAAACAGCAGTTAAATTTTTAATTAAAATCAAATATAGTTTATTTTTCATTTAATATTCTATTTCAATAAATCAATTCATCAAATTTGAATGAAATCAGTAATTTTTTTAATCTTTTTTTTAGTTTTTGACAAAAATTAAATATTAAAAACTTTGAATGTACACATTCCAGTGTAGCAATTTTCATGATAGTTAAATCGTATAAATTTATTGAGAGGAGAACTAAAAACAAGTTTGAAATAATTAAAAATTAAACTTAAAAATAAAAATATCTAATAATTTTATTCACCTTAATTGACCCAGCCAATATGTGCCCATAATGAGGTAGTCCAGTTGCAAATGGAGGTCCATCATAAAAAGTAAATCTATATAAAAAATAGTAACTAACTCTGAAAAGACTTTATTTAGAAAATAAAGAGATAAAAGAGTGAACTCTTTTAGATATCGAAAAAAATTGTATTCAACCATTTCATAGTACATAAACAAGTGTATATATTATATAAAATTCAGGGATGCAAAGAAGTTTTAAACACCTATTTTTTCATGGATTCCATGTGTGCACAAGCTCTTAAAATATTAAGTGACTTATGATCTGCAATAAGAAAAAAATTTATAAAATTTAATGTTTGGAACTTGTTTTTAGCCTGGAGTTTTAGAGACCCTTTCCTTTAGAGACCCATTCCTTTAGAGGCCCATTAAAATTAATTATTTCTCTACTATAAATGTCTTTATTTTTTTTACCCATAAGTAGTTCATAAGCTTTTTTGCATTTTTGGATCTCCTGAATACAAAAAAACCAGGATTAAAAAAAAAAAAAAATTTCTTAAATGACTTAATTAATATTTTATTTGATTAACTTATTTAAAATAAATTATTGAGGTAATAGGTAAAAAAAACCTAGGTTGATAACTACTCATAACTTAGAATAATTAAAAAACCCCAAATTAAAATACATTTACCTCGGTTTACCTTCGGATAACTTCAAAGATGTTTTGAATGCATCAATTTTCTTCCAATACTCCAAAACCTTCTCTTCTTCTTTGGGAAAATTATGCGCCTCCCCTTGCGGATTAGACATTTTTCTAGATGACTTTAAAGCAGTAGAGCTAAGAGATAGAGATATTCTTGGTCTTAAACGATTGAAAGCAACTAGCATTCCATTATAGAGAAAAATGCGTAGTATAGTTAAACTATGTATTTCGTCATTCGTACTCGTGGAGTTTCGTCATCCTATTTTTTTACGCTTAATATTGCTGATTTCCTTTTTTGTACCGATTTGTTAAAACTATGAAATATAACAAATCCAAAACAAATATTTGAATGGGAAATAAACAAAGGATAAAGTTTTAATAATACGTTCATTTATGTTTGTGATAAAAATTTCAAAATTCTCTGCAACTTAAAAAAAAAATATTCTTTTTCCTATAAAAGTTAAAACTCTTTTTATTCGATAGTTTTTTCCAACGTTGCTATAAAATATATTTTTCACAACCATATCCATGTAAAAACCCTAAATTTTAGGATGACAAAAAAATATTTTGCATATAATTTGACTTGATAAAGTCAAAATCAGTACTTTTTTTGACTGCTTCACTTTGAGATAAGAATACTGCAATTAATTTTTATTTGATTGGCAATTTATTTTTCATTACGTTTTACTTTTATTTCTTTTTTTTTTCTGTCTTTAACTATCTTTTTTTATTTAATTATCTTTTTTAATTTTTAATTTTTTTATTTCTATCTGTTGTTTTATTTCTATATCTGTTGTTGTTGTTTATTCTTCTTTTTTTGCTTAATTTATCAATTAGTTTTTTCTTTTCTTTCTTTCTTTTTTTTCTCACTCTTTTGTTACTCCTTTTTGTTATTTTAAGCTGCTGTTAAATTTGAATACTAGGAGGCCAACAGACTAGAAGGCCTGAAGAGTAACTTTTTTTCTTGCTGAGATTTTTTTTCCCCTTGACTTTTTGTTTATATAACTTTTTTTTTTTTCGAAAAAATTTTTTTTTTCAAATTCAATCGAACACACTGACATGTCAACCTCGTTGTCTCCGACAACCTCGTGGCCTCCGGCAAGTGACCGGTGTAACCAGGAGTAAAACTGACATGGTTATCTATTTGTTGTAACTCCTGCTATGATTTTCTAACTTCACGATATTTTTCAGGCGATGTTTACAAAAGTTAAAAAAAAATGTTTACGGAAACGAAGAATTTTAAGGTTTTAAGGATAATCAGTTTAATACTTTTATGATTCGTTGAAAACAGGAATGATTCTACGGGGGTGTATAAAAGAAGACGATTTTCAAATTTAAGTCAGTTTTTTGAGGTTGTTCTTGTATTTGACATATTTGAGTTGAGTGATTTTTATTTTTAAGGACGTTTTTCGCCCCTCCTCCCCTACCTTCTTTCCCCCATCATTTTATTCCTAGGATCGCTTCTGGTTGAAAAATGTTTTTGAAACTTTTTTCTCAGCTTTGTGTTCATTGGTTTCCTTTTTTTTTCCATAATTTTCAAAAATTTAATTGTTTTCCTGAGTAGATTTTTTTAATTATTTTTATTTAGTTTGATATATTTAGAGTATTCTTTTTTGCGATTTTATTTATTTTACTTTTTTGCATAAAATCCGTGAACTATCTACCTCTAACAGTTTCAAGGTACCCTCAAACCCATCGAGGTATAAAAATTAAAAAAAGTTTAGAACTACTATTATAGTGAAATACTAAATAAAATAAAGATTGCTAAAAATACAGCAGTATTTGGGTGATTGTATTGTATATTTATTATAAACACACAATACAATCACCCAAATTAACATATAAAAATTATATGTTAATTTGGGTGATTGTATTATAAGTTTAATTTTTACTTTGAAAATTTTTTTTAGTTAAAAAGTATTTAGAGCTTAAATTCTTTGTTTTAAGCAATTGAGTGAAAGTATTTCAAATATCAGAACATTTATGTTTATTGGTTTTAATGGAGTTATTGCCAAATTTGATTGTTTTAATATGTTGTACAAAGATGCTGTTTCAATAATGTTAAAAAAGGTCTAAAAAAGTAAGAATGTTGTTTGGTTTGTGGGGAAAGGCTATTAAAAGTTTTTAGTATGTAATGTGAATAATACCATGTTTAAACAGTAAAATTAGTTAACGAGTTTTGAAATCTGTAATATTTTATATAGTATTATTGAATATGCTCAGAAAGAATATACAAGAGTGTCTCCAGATCAGGGAAATCAGGGAAAAGTTGAGGGATTCAGATATCTGCAAAAAAATCAGGGAAAAATCAGGTAAATTGGGTTGAAGTTTTAAAGAAAACAAGGAGTTATCAGGGAAAAATGGCTCACCATCAAACTTATAAGTTTGACGGTGAGCTGTTTTGCCCTGATAATTCCCCAACTTCCCCATTTTTTTGCATAAATGCAACTTATGTAAGTTGCATATTGTACACATAATATACAATTTTATTAGTTTTAACTAACTTAAAATTAAATCAGGAATAACAGGTTGTAGATTAGAGAAGTATAAGAGAAAAATCAGGGAAATCTATAATAAAATATTTGCAGATGCCCAATATAAACTGGTTTAATTTTTAGTTTAAAATCTGGAATCCGCAACATGTTAGTATTATTGAAGTGTTTCAAGATTATTTCAATAAATATTTCAATAGATTAATCTTATTAATTTAGTAAGTTTTGTGTGACTTAAATAATTTTTATATGCCAGAATTCAAAGTTTTGTCATTTATAATTTTATAGAAAGTCAACATTTCACTATCTATGTTGTTAAAGTTCATTTGTCTGTGATGTTATTTATTTTTTATGTAATAAATTTACCTCTATACTGCTCTAAAAACAGTAAGCAGCTAGGGCTAGGTTTGATAACACATAGCCGTGACCAGGGCCAGGTTTATGATCAGGGCTGCATTAATATTGATAGATCCTATAAAAATGTTATTTTTAATTAAATATATGACATGAATTTTATTATTTATATTAATATATTTTATATTTAAAAACATATTTTCTATTTAAAAAATATATTTTATATTTTGTATATATATAAAAAAAAAATTTTTATATTTAAAAACAATATCATATAGGATCTATCAATTTTAATGCAGCCCCGGCCAGGTTTATGACCAGGGCTGCATTAATATTGATAGATCCTATAAAAGTATTGTTTTTAATTATAACTCATTCACAAATTTTAATTAAAAGTAACATTTTTATAGGATCTATCAATATTAATGCAGCCCTGGTCATAAACCCAGCCCCGGTCATAAACCCAGCCCCGGTCATGGCTATGCATTATCAAACCTGGCCCCAGCCATAGCCTCGGTCGCTTACTATTTAGAAACAGCTACTGCAGTCAAAGAGGACCACCTTTTTTATTTATCTTAATTTTATTTGCAATTCACTCTTGACCGTAAATACAAACCTTGTATTTACAGTCAAGAGTGCGTAGAAAAACAACTGCATAGAAAAACAGGTTGGTTACTTGTTTTAAAAGGTTAATATTATATCTTTAGCAAAAAGATATGTTGATCTTTCTTGCTCTTAGCCTTTTAGGAACAGAAAATATGGCTTTGTTATTTTTGTGCACTTCATCAAAATAGTTTAATTATTACAACATTAGTGTCATCAGCCAAGCAGTAATTGGTAACATCTACTAAAAGAGGAGTTAAAATAATAGGTTCTTGATGATTCATGAATTTAAAAGTTTATAGTTACATATTGAGATTGTATTCACCTTATACATTAGATCTTAGTATTTAACTTACTGTGCACATCATAATATGCTAGCATTTTTCCATTTTTAATGTACATATTATAAGTAATATGTTCATTAAGGTATGCTTACTTTGTTAGGACATCATAATCCTCTTCAAAAAGCTTGTTGAAAAAGAGTAAGAACATAAAGAGAAAAATTTAACTTTCTTATATAATAAAAAATAAAACTTTTATATAATACAAAATAAAGCACAATATAAAATAAAACTTATAAAACTTTATTTTTTAATTCAAAATTATTTATCAGTAGTATATTCTTCTTTTAAATTTGAATTAAGCAATAAAAAAATTATTTTCAAAAAGTTTTTTTTTCAAAAAAATCTTGAGAAAAAGGATTAGTAATGTAGTGCTAAGCAAAAATATATAAAAGTTACTTGTATATAATAGTTACAGAGTCAAATAGGTGTGGAATTTTGAATTAGAATTTTAAAAAACTATGGTTTTAAGAGCTTGCTCTAGTTACATGCATAAAAAATAATATAGAAATATACTTACTAACACAAAAATGTAACTGTTACCAATTGTTACTCTTATTTTAAGTACTATTGCCAGGTGTCCAGCTTTTATAAAAAAGAATGCAGTAAAAATCTTAGTTCTTATAGGTTCGACACTATATTCTTTAATGTAAAAGATATTTTTTTGATTCATAAGTGTATGCCCAGTCCAGGCATATGACTAATAAAGTCTTTGCATATTATTGAATAATAGCCACCAAGTCTGAGGTCCGAATAAACAGCCAAACTTAAAGCAGTCTCACAAAGAGCAAATAGGTTTCCTGAATTTAGCAAGAAGTAAGATTCCAACTCAAATATGTTATTAGGAATTTAAATGATAACATCAATACTTGTTACCAACTCACCTATCTGTTAAATTAAAATATATCAAAAAATTTAACAAAGAAAAGTAATATAA
The DNA here is from genome assembly GCF_038396675.1 of Hydra vulgaris. Taxonomy (NCBI): domain Eukaryota; kingdom Metazoa; phylum Cnidaria; class Hydrozoa; order Anthoathecata; family Hydridae; genus Hydra; species Hydra vulgaris. The sequence continues at coordinate 37,092,748 of NC_088931.1, forward strand.
TTAATATAAATACAGTATAAATATAATGTAAATAAGATAAATATAATGTAAATAAGATAAACAGTAGTATTAATTTAATAAAAATGATTTAGAAAATAAGAATAATTTACAAAAGTATTTTTAACTATGATTCATGCATTAATTTATTAGTGTATTGTTTTTTTGTTTTTTGTCCAGCATGAATAATAAGTATAACTCAAAACATTCTAAGAAAACTTTAGCAGAGCTTCGGAAAAGGTAAAATAATGAAAATAATGTATATAAGTGTGTATGTGTGTTTGTGTGTATTTTAGTGTATATATGTCAAATTATTAGGAACAGTTACTTTTTTAGTAATGTTAAAGTTCAAATAAGTTTGGCAAACAAATAAATTGTTTTTGAATAATTTTGTATATTTTGATTACTGATATTTTTATTTGCCTTATCCATCAAAATATTAGCTTTTTTCTCATGAACTGAATTCACCTAATATGAATCACTATTAAGTGGTGATTGATAGAAATCCTTATTAGAAAGCAGCATCACAACCCCAGTCTACAGCACAATTCATGTCTGCATCGAAAGTATGCCATTATGCCTAAAAGTTCTTATTGTAGCAAAGACTGGCATCACAAAATATTATGACTTTACTTAATTGATTATTTTAAAACAACTTATTATGACTTTACTTAATTGATTATTTTAAAACAACTTATTATGTCTTTACTTAATTGATTATTTTAAAACAACTTATTATGTTTAAAACAACTTATAAAAACATAAATAGCTTTGAATAAGTAGTTATGTTGATTTATATTCTAAAACAATCAAAAATAACTATGAGTTACCTATTTATTCATTAAATTCATTTAAACTTGAAGAATTCAAACATTTGTACATTCTCTAATAATTTGGCCCCCCACTGTATATGTTTGTGTGTGTGTGTGTGTGTGTGTGTGTGTGTGTGTGTGTGTGTGTGTGTGTGTGTGTGTGTGTGTGTGTGTGTGTGTGTGTGTGTGTGTGTGTATTCAGTTTAGTTGTTGCTTTATATTTTAATTTTAGTTAATTTAGTCAAATGTTCAATTTAGATTTTTTTTTTTTTTTTTTTTCAATATAGATATCCACAGTTTAAGTTTTGGGAAGATTCTGTTTATTACAGGTTAGTAAAACATAATATATTCAGTTTTTATTTTATATATTTATAATTTTTTCAATAAAGTAACTACTGTATAAATAAAAATATAAATTTTTAGTTATATTTTTTTATATTTAGAGCTCATAGGATATCAAACCATAGTTTACCTTTGTATAATGTATTATGGAACTCAATTAATTTATCTGCAGGTCGTTTTGTATGCAAAGTTCTTAACTCCTTAACTTGTGATATTTTTGAGCTTCAAATTAATTTTATTGAAAACAACATTGCACATATACTTATAAAGGAATCCAAGTCTACAAATAGATACTTAGTGAAGGAATCTCTTATTAAAGATCCAATATTATCATCTTGGTACATTGTTTTTGTTTGTTGAAAATCTTTAAATTATTTATAGATTATACGATCTACATACCCAGTATATATAGGATCATTGCTAATATGTTTAAAAATTTTTAAGAACTTTTTTTTTTAATTATAGATTTTAATGCAAATATTAAAGTTAGCATAAATTTATTTTTTTATGTTAGTATTTTGCTGCATGTTTTGAGACATGATTTTAAAATAAATTTGAATTCAAATAGAAGTTTAACTATTTTTATAGCGCAAAAAACGCGAAGTTCTTTCTAAAAAGCCCAGAACCTACTAATATAACCAATATAATAGTACTGCATTAGAGTGCTTGCTTTATAAACAAGTAGTTCCCAGTTCAATCCCCACCATACCCCTGGTAGTACTCTGCATAACAGCTATGTTTGTTAAGCCTTGTGTTTTGGAGTTAAAGGGTTGACTGAGAGTTAAAACAGTTGAGTAGCCTCTTTGACTGTAGTAGCCTTCACAGTCTTTTGAAGGTGAAAATAATTGAGTAGCTTCCATGACTGTAGTGGCCTTTTACAGCCTTGGGAAGGTGAAAACAATTGAGTTGCTTCCTTGACTTTAATGGCCTCCACAGCCTTGGAAAGATGAAAGTTTAGGTTAGCCAGAGAATTAGTGTTCAAAGGTATGGGACTATTTTAGGTTGCCTCATTTTTATAAAAAATGTTCCTAAAGATAATATTAACTTCTTAGCAATGCACAGTGGTCCAGTACCATGCCATAAATACAAAAAGAATTTTGTTTTATAATAAAACCAATTAAAAAATTAAACTCCTGCTGATTTCATAGATAAATCTTTTTTTTTTTTTAGTGTTCTTATAAAATATGGAAAATCAATATAAAATAATTCAAAATATACAATTTTATAAAAAAGGCACAATTAACCGTATGTTTACTACTTTTTTATTATAAATTGTTTGAAAATAAAACTTTGATCAACCAGGAAAATTTTTGCCCAGGTTTGCCCATCTTAAAATTTTGTCCGTTTGAAAATGTATTGTTTATAAAAAATTTTCGGAAAAGTTTTGGCTGCTTTTGTTTGCTTTTGTATCTATAGGGTCATTCTAAACATGATGTATTTAAATTAAAATGCGGCTCCCCCTCTCACTCCCGATATTTTCTAATGTGTTTTAACCGTGATAATGAATAGCAGAATATAAAAGTATAAAAGCGGACCAAACAAAACATAAATAAAACAATCAAATAAACAACATCGAATAAACAAAATAATCAAAACTATAATATTCAATAGTTATTTAGCGGTGAAACTAATTTTAAATATGAGAAATAAAGACATTTTTGATTACTTAATTAAAGGAAATTATGAAAATAAATATGAAAGTTTAATTAGTAAGGAAGCAAAAACTAAAGTTTGTATATTGATTTCTCAATGTTATTAGAACTACAATCAGATGAGGTTAACCGAAAAATTTATGAAAAACTTTAAAAAGAAATGGAATGAGACAGGTAGACAAAAGGGAAGGTTTATAAATCGTTATGAGAAATGGTTAAATATGGAATTTATTGTAAACAAACTCAACAGCAAGTTATGATAAAAAATGTACAACGAGGTGCACCTTCAAAATCATTAGAAGATCTCTCAACAAGGTCTAAGAAAAGAAGATCTTCAGAGATAACTGAAAAGTAAGGTGTTACCACTGAAAGTCTGTTTCATGCCCTTATTCTTAATCTCAATAAACAAGGTCAATTTAAAGATGCCAAAGTTATCAAAAATTTGATGGAAAGTAAAACTGATGAATCCTGTAATATATAAAAGCTACTCAGCAGAAGAAGCTTTAGCTTTAATGTTAGACTTTAATGAGTAGGACTGACTATCAAACTATCCGTCAAGGGGCCTTAGATAAAGGTTGGATGTTATACCCTGCCTACAATTTTTTTGTGAAAGCTAAAAGTAATTGCATTCCAGATTCCGGAATTGTCACATCAAACTACAGTGCTTCTGTGAATCTTCAAGGAATAATGGATCATACTACAAACAGAATTTGGAAAGTTATGGATAAATCGAAACTACCTGAGCCTTGCAATACTCTTCTTCTTATAAGCAAAGTTGGATTCGATGGTTCATCTGGACAGTCTGGACAGATTGCCAGTTACAGTGGAAGAATCTCTGTTTCTTTCGTGTACAGTACCTGTGCAACTTAAAATACAGGAGACGAATGTTATTCTAAGGACTAACCCTAAAACATCCTCAAACCCGATTTTTCATGCAAACACTCCTGAAAAGAAAAAAATAGTTGCGAATCGAAAAAAAGAGATTCAGGAAAAAATAAAAGATACACTCAGACTTATTGTTGATGTACCAAAAAGTGGTGGCTTTGGTACATCCATTAATGGAAACACAGCAAGAAGGGCATTTAGAAGCCATGAAATGTTTGCTGAAATACTTAGAATTGATAAGGATCTTGTTAAAAGATTTTTCATTATTATTTGTGTATTGTCCTGTATGCACCCAATTGATCCAGATAAACTAGAAATATATTGCAAAGATACATTTAAGACATATTTAGCACATTTTAAATGATATCCTATGCCTGCTGGAGTGCACAAGATGATTGTCCATTCACACCAGGTTGTAAGAGACAAGCCAGTTCCAATTGGCCTCTTATCTAAAGAAGACCAGGAAAGTAGAAACATAGATGTTAAAAATTTTCGACAACATTTTACAAGCAAATTTTCTAGAAAAATTACAAATGAAGATGTAATGCGAAGATTACTCTGCTCATCAGATCCCTTTATTACTTCTATGAGGCGAAGTTCTGAATCAAAGAAGGAACTTGCTCTTCCAGCAGAATGTTTAGACCTTCTTTTGTAATTTTCTTAACACAATTTATTCTTTATTATATTCTTAGTTGTAGTATTGATAATTCGGGTCCTAAATACATTTACTTTATTTAAAGGAATCTGTAAAAAGCTGCATGTTTACATTAGCACATTTATTTTTTAAGTAGGGATTTGACACCTGTTTTATTTTTGTTTTTTAAAAAATCAAACCTTTTATAATTATGTATTTTTAAATAGCTCAGTTTAGTAATAAAAAAATATATAAATATTTAAGACAATTCATTTTTATTTATAATTTCAGTGTAAAACCAAAATTGTGCATTCTTTTTAAGTAGTTGTATGTTCTTGTTGTGCTCCCATATGCATGAAATATTCATGTCTAGGTAATTATAAAATATGTGTCCTCGATGATTTTGTTTATTAATCGACCAGAAAGTCAAACTTTTAAAATCAGTATTATGGAAATAAGTTTTATCATATAGATTTAGAAATTAATGTAAATGCAAAAAGTATGTCACATGGTATGTCATGTGTTCTTGGTGTTTTATTTTAGAGTTTGTTTATTCTGCACAATAATATTCAGAAGTGTACCATAAATCATGGAAATTATTAAATTAATTTAAATATTGTCATGTATCTACTTTTTGTCCTTGGTGTTGTCCTTGTGTCAAATGGTTTGCCTACTTTTTGTCCTTGGTGTGCTACTCTTTATGTTTATGCAATCTATCAAGATGTAATAAATGTGTAATTTGTCCTCCAGAGAATATTTAGCTAAAAGGTATTCCAAAAATGAAAATGTAAAATAAGAACATTAAATGTAAGCTATTACGCTATGTGTTCATGGTGTTCTGCACATGTATGATATTTATTCATTCAATAAAAATGTTTAATACTGCTGGTGACTATTTATAGTTAAAAGAAAGTTGAAAGTTAAGTATGAAATACGTATCACATGTATATTATTCGTTATTTCCTTTGTCCTTGGTTTCGTGTTATTGGTGTGTCCTTTAGAGGTATGACAACTAACATTACAATGATAGTTATTGTTGGCCAGAGTATAATGAACATTCACCGAAAATTTTAGCTCTTTAGCTTCAAAATTGGCGAAGATATGATTTTTGCCTCAAAAGTGATATTTCTGGACCACTGTGCAATGGTTCAATAACTTAGTTATTGGAATTTACCTATGAACACATTTAAGTATATATAATATAAGCAATTTTATTTTTTGAAATTTCTTTTATTAATAATGATTTAAGTGTTTTTTGAAACAATTGTTTTCAAATCAAAACTTGTTTTTAAAGCATTTGTTGTATTGTCACATTTTGATTCATTGAACACTTTAAAAAATAAATAGATATTGTTATACTTTTATAAAATTTAGGAGTATATGGCAATTCTGTGTTTCTTTTTTCTTTTGCCATTTAAAATTTGTTCTTTTTTCTTTTGCTGTTAAAAATTGAAAAAAATAAATTACAATAATAGAAAATCCTGGCAGGAGCAAGAAGAAAACAAACTTGTCTTATCACTGAGCCTTGTTACATTGGTGTTTTCTAAAGTTTTTAAAATTTACATAACTAATAAGTGATAAATAAAACAGTATAACTACATACAAAACTTCAGCAATAAAATAAATTTTCGCTAACTAATCTTCCAGCGGAATAATTTAAAAAATTAAAATAAGAAAAGAGTGAGGTAATCATGAAAGTTATCAATTACAAAAAATTTCATCAAGTTTTATTAAAAATAATGCAATAAAAATAGCTATTTAGGGCTGATTAATAAATATCAGCAAAAACAAAATATATTTTACCTGTAAATTTTTTTCAAGTTTTTAATATTATATATAATTATAAATATATGATATAATAAAAATGTAAACTTATCATTTTGATTTTTTACTTTTTATCTGTTTTTAGTGTAAAAAAATGTTCAAAGATCCATCATGGTGGAATATTTAGCAATGAAATTGATCCTCATGAAATTAATAATGTTGATTTCTGTATTGATGCAGAGAAATATTATGTAAATGTTAATTTTTCTCCATTAGTGATTCAATTTTTTTCTCTAAACAATATACCCTTATTGGTTATTAATGAGAGAGGTTTACTTCAGTTTCAAAGTGGAAAGCCATAGTAAGAAAAATTTATAGATTTTAAAATTTATCAACTTTAATATTAACAATTCAAATATCCAATATAAATATCAACTTTATTATTAACATCAATTAAAATATCCAATATAAATATCAACTTTATTGTTAACATTAATTCAAATATCCAATATAAGTATCAACTTTAATATTAACATCAACTTGAATACCCAATATAAATAAAGTCCCTAAGTATGTTTGTCTAAAAGGCTCAACCTATTTTAAAATGATAATGATTATAAATATACTATATGTTAAAATTGATAATAATAGTGAAAAGAGCTGACTGATTTCAATAATGATAGTGATAATTTTAATGTAAAAAATTTTTTCATCAAATGGTTACGCAAAGTGGTTAACATTTAGTTAATATAAGTATTTAAAATGATCAACATATTTTGCAGATTTTTTTTATAATTAATATAATTCTTTGGAAAAATGGACAATTGGAATAAAAAAAATTTTTTATTTCATTTTTAAATAATTTGCTAAAATTATTTATTTCATTAAATTTTAAATTATTAACATTTAAGTTTAAAAATTTCAAATTTTTTTATCAAAATGCACAATTACTTTTTATAATACAAGAAAATATCTTTTTTTGTATATGCAGGGTAATACTAAGATTTGTTTATTTTAGTTGTTAAAATAAAAAAGTTAAGAACTAAGTTTTAGCTATTTATTAATTTAAAATGAAATTTTTTATTTATATTATTGGTTTTTAGTGATAATCTGCCATTTTATTTGCGCGATGAAGGATATGTTTTAATTGAGAAAGAAGATTTTATTGTAGGCTTTTCTTTTTAATGTTTGTATTGCTGTATATAATATGAGACTTTAAGCAATGATAATCATTTCTTAAATAGTTAAATAGATATAACTAAGTTGTCTTTATTTTTCTTGTTGTTGAAAGGAAACAATAAGTGATAATGATGCAAAGAACAAAAAGTTCCAAGATAAAATGTCAAATGGTAATTTTTTTAAATGTAATTTTGTTTGTGTTATTAATATTCTTTTTCCAGCGACGGGTTCAGCATAGGGCGAGCTGCCCCCCCCCCAGCGCTTCCAAAGTCAGTAAACTGGCGCCCCCTAAAATATAAGTTTCTCATTACAAAATTCTGTGTTTATTAGCCCGCATTTATGGCAGAAAACAAAATGGAGATGTTTTGTTTTAAGAAAATATCTCTTATAATCATTATGTACACAGTCAATGCATCTTTAATGTAGTTCAGTGTATCAAAACAGTGACACTTATAAAACTACAATGACTTTGGTAATTGTAAATGACTTTTTTTTTTAAGGAGAAAAACAAAAAATTATAAATTTCAACGTTGTCTAGCAATTTAGATTTTTTTTTGTGAAACCTTCTCACGCTAGCTCTACTTTCGAAGATGTTTATGCATTAATATTTATATGTTAATGTGCTACCCCTAACCCCTGTCGCCCCCTTATCCATCCCTTGATCCCCAAGATGCTAAAATTCAAATTGCTACTGTCTTTTTCCTTGGGATTTTTTCATGGGATCATTTTTTGATATTATTTCAGAAAATTGTTCAGTTTAGTTTAGATGTAAAATTATAACATTTTAGGTAATTGTTCGGTTGGTTTAGATGTATCATTTATGATGTCAGAACATGTCTATGGTATTCCTGAACATGCAGATAGTTTTCATCTTAAAGATACAAGGTTGTTTAAGAATTTTTTTATAAATTATGTTAAATTCAACAGAATAAGGTTTGCAATGTAGTTGCAATGTTATTATAGTGGTTCCCTTGCTTTATTTCATTTTAGTTATGACATCATTAGTGGGTTTTATTAAGACCATTTGTAAATGTATGATAATATAATTTTTTTTAAATATATAAATCAATATATGATTCTATTAATTTTTGTAAACTACTTTTTAATGTAATAGTTTAAATTAAATTATTTTTTAGTTAAAAAAAAAAACTTTTTTGTGTCGCATTTACTAGTTTCTTGGGCAGAAATCTTGTTTCTCACCAAGTATGTGTTATAAAGCTATAGAGTTAAGAGAGGGTTGTAACGAATAATAACTTGATAACTTGCCTCTCAGCTTTGTAACTTTTCTAATTGTTGCTTGATAACTTGCATAACTGTCAGCCTAATAACTTATTTAACTGTCAACATAATAACTTAATAATCATTTAAAAGTTAATTTAACAACCTTAAATAAATAAAAAATACTACAAGATGCATCTTATTGTAATCTAGAACTTTGATGTGACTTATCGTAATCTAGAGCTATGATGTGACTTATCATTTAAAAAAAAGCTTTTATGTGTCTTCTATGTGCCATATCTTCTATGTATCATAATCTATAGTTGGCTTTAATGTGTTTTACATTACATATATTGAGTATTGCATACCATTAGTATGTTTTTATATTTCAGTTCAAAAAGATAAAAGAAAGTATATATTTTGTTTGCTATAATCAAATGTCTAATATTAATTGATGTACTGGCTTGTATATCAATCAATGTTAAAACTAATAGTTTGACAAAAGAATAATAATACTCAAAAGAGTAATGACAAAAAAAAAAAAAAAGAAGGGATTGTCCATAAATTACACAGCACTAAATATGTTTAAAAAGCAGAAGTAGGAGATCTTGAACACTTTTTTTTGCAGCGACTTTCATAAAACTTAATTAGCTATTTTCATATTTTATTTAACTTAAGGTTCTGCAAGGAAAAACTTTTGATATTTTGGTTTTGTTTATAAGTGAAATTTAGCATTGCATAATTTATGGAGGATCCCTAATTTGATATTTTTAAAAAAAATTTTAATTTTATAAAAAAATTAACTTTAATTTTTATTTTCAAAAATTAGTTTTTGAAAATTATACTTTTGTAAAATTTAAATTAATTTTGATGATCCAATAACAACATTTATGTATAAATAATTAAAAAACAAAAAATTAAATAACATGTGTACACATTTTTATCAGGCATCGAGATCCTTACCGTTTATACAACTCTGATGTTTTTGCATACAGTCTTGACAATCCAATGGCTTTGTATGGCTCTATACCTTACATGATATCAGCTGGTACAGTTCAGTGTGTTGGAATTTTTTGGAATAATTCCTCTGAAACATGGATTGATGTTGAATTTAATGCAGAACAAAAAATGGGAAAAAATCAAAATAGTTTAAGTCCTAATGTGAAAACTCATTGGGTTTCAGAATCTGGTGTTATAGATATGTTTGTGTTACTAGGTCCAAGTATTGATGAAGTAGCTAATCAGTATGCTAGTCTGACAGGATTCTCAATGTTACCACCAGTAAAATTTGTTATTTTTTGTTTATTATGCACTTTAATTTTTTTAAAAACCTGTTCAATAAACAAAATAAAAATAAAATAAAATGTAAATAATAATCAAAACTTTTGTTAAATATTTTTTTCTAGTTGTTCGCATTAGGCTATCACCAATGTCGGTGGAACTACGATGATGAAGTTGATGTTGCAAATGTAGATTCGGGTTTTGATAAGCATAATATTCCATATGATTGTTTATGGCTAGATATTGAACACACAGATAAAAAAAAGTATATGACTTGGTGCCCAAATTCTTTCCCAAATCCAATAGATATGATCAGTAAACTTTCAGCAAAGGGTAGAAAAATGGTTACAATAATTGACCCACATATTTCAAGAGATATAACTTATTCTTTGCATAACGAATGCAGTATAAATAAGTTTTACATCAAAAATAAAAATGGTGATGATTATATTGGTGAATGTTGGCCAGGTGTTTCTTCTTGGATAGATTTTTTAAATCCAAAAGCTAGAGAATGGTGGGCTGAAAAGTTTATGCTCGACTCCTATAAGGTTTGTAATTATCTTTTTCATCTTTTTTGTTGTTTTTGCTTCCATTATTTTCTTTTTCATCTTTTTCATTATTTTCTTCTGGATCTTTGTTATCTTTTCTTCTGGATCTTTTCTATTATTTTCTTCTAGATCATTTTTGTTTTTTTCATCTGGTTCTTTGCCAACTTTGCCTTTCTTTTAGTATTTATTTAAAGCATTTACAAACTTATGAAATTAAAAAAAAGTGAAAGTGCCATTATATATAGGTGTTATAACTTTTCTGGTTGTCCCTCTCAATGCAGCTTAAGTTAATGTATTTTATGCCTCTATCTGGCAGAACATAGCCTACTTAAAACTGTATTGGTTCATTAAAAGAAATAAAGTGTTAACACAAGAGTAACTTTCTGAAGAACTGTTATATTAGCTGTAACTTCCAAATTAGAATTAGAACTTTTTAGAATGTTCCAGAATGTTCTGGAACCTTCTAAAACTATCCACTAAGTGAAACCTTGCTGAATGTTTCAGACCTTTCTGGTGGCTTCTGCAACCTACTTGAGCTTTCTGAAAACTATCTATTTTATCTATCTATCTATCTATATATATATATATATATATATATATATATATATATATATATATATATATATATATATATATATATATATATATATATATATATATATATATATATATATATATATATATATATTATACTATTATCTGTTATTATAGTTTTACAAGTAATCTGCCCCTTTGTCATTTTGTAAACACGGATAATTAAATTGTAACTGAAAGCAAATAAAGCAAAAAAATAGTTTCAACATTTTTAAAACAAAAAATTAATCTCTACATATTATTGCCAAACTTAATAGTGTTAGTAGTGCTCATTTGAATGTGTTTGACACAGAACCCTTGGCAGCCATTGTAACCGATTTAGTGGCGAGAAAGAGTTGCAGCACTTTGTTTTATAAGAAAATGTGAACGAACGTGTATGCAAATATCTAACGTATGTAAACTTCAAATTAAGTAATATTAAAACATACTGAAACATTTATCAAGTTTTACAGTTTGATTTTCACTTGAAATTGTATTGCGTCAAGCTCTCCTCAATTTTGATCTATAACATTTATTTCCATTAAAAAAATTATTATATAGTTTTAAAAATTTTCAAGCTTCTGAACAAGTAAGCCATGGTTCGAGTCCTACTTTTGAAATTTTATAGAGATTATATACAAACATATGATCGATATTATACACTTTAACAAACAAAAAAATTTTAAAAAAGATAAAATTTCTAAAAACATCAAAAGACCGAGAAAAAAAATTTGTTGCATATGTGTCATTATTGAGATACTTATGTAATGTGCTCAGGTCCTAATAAGCGGCTTTTTTGTAAATTGTTGAAGCCACAATTTTTTAGCGTATGTGACGTCACTTTGTGGCAAAAAACTAGGAAAACAAACTAGAAATAAGATTTTATTTAAATTTTTTTCAAAAACTCCTTCTATTAAAGGTATATGGAATATATTTTTATGGGATATATTTTAATAAAGACAATAACTATTTATTTATTACTATTGTAATAAATACAATCTCTTATTCGTGAAATGATAAATCTGTACCAGTTTTATATATTTTTATGCATTTGTATGCATATATTTATGTACATAATTAAAATTAATCAAAAAATGTAAGATAAATGCAAAAGGAAACTTTACGCATAAAGGTTTATTTTGCCACCAACCGACATCAATTAAGGGAATGCGGTAGTGATTAAAGTCGGGAGTGATGAGAGCATGGGTGTTAAGCCTGTCTACTTAAGCCTTGTTTATCAGTATTACTAATGGTAGTATATGTTTTAACTCTTGTTAAGATTCGGTAGTAAACAATAGTTGATATTGTTTGGGAGTATGAAAAAAAAGTTTTACAACTTTGTTCTATTATTTATTTTATTTAAAATTGAATACAACAATATAAAAATATTTTTAACTTAATTAAAATTAATCGATTTCAAGTTCTGGATTCCAGACCTTGAAATCAATTTCAGACTCTGGAATATCTTCTTCAATTTTTCATTTTTTAATTGTTACTCTTGAGATATTTTCTTTAATGTAAACAAGCTTTTCCACTGTTTTTGACTTTAGAAGAGTTCTTTGAAAAGTAATGATAACTGTGATGAATGAACCCTCCACCACTCCAGAATGTCAGCTCTTTTGTGGGAACCCCAATCTTTTGTAAGCATCTAATTCTGCATCAAAAGGGTTTGATATTGATGTGTCCAACAACCTAGACTGGGGACTGTCATGTCAAGTTCTTGGTCTGGAGATGGTGCTAGAGTTTGTTTTGAATTGAGTGATAAATCGTCACCTGTTGCACTTAGTTTCAATTGTTTAATTGTTTGACTCTCTTTTCCAAATCTTGACAATAAATGACCTTCAAATTTTGGGTCTAAAAAATGCAACAATGAATTGTAGATAATATTAAAACCACAGTCAGGGAACCATTAGTTGAGATTTGCAAGAATTTTAGAAACAAAATCAGCTGTTGTTTTATCATTAGCCAAAATAAAGTTCTTAATTTTTTCTTGAATATCATATAGGCCAGGAATCATGCAATGTCCTGTGGGTCGTTTCTCTGCAGAAATAGACTCTGAGAAATCACTGATCACTTTTAAAATTGGAACAATTTTCTCAATGATTTCAAATTGTTCTTGAGTTGGGATGGTTGCCCTCAAAATGTCATTAGTTTTTAAATTACTAGCAGAAATAATGTCAAAGCCTTGTTTAAGGTGCAAACTTGATTCCATGCACATTAAACCACTGTTCCATCTGGTTTTACATGGAGTAATGATTTTATTAAAATTGATTTTTTTTGGTTGTACATTTTGGCAAGCATTGATAATTCTCTGTTGACTTGCAACTGACTTGTGTGTTCTTGTTGCCAATAATTTACAGTCCTTGAATACATCTTTAACTTCCTTAACTGCTTTAAAGCTTTCAATAACCACTAAATGGAGTAGATGTGGTGCACATGGTATGTTACTGCTAATTGAAGTTGATTTTTTCATTCCTAAAATAAAATAAAAATGGGTTTGACATTATAAAATATTTTTTGTTCCCATAATTCAACATTTGACGTTTTTTATTATTAATTTTTTTAATATTCTCAAATCAAGCCAAAATCCAAATTTTTCATTGAGATCAATGGGCATGGTTATGTACCACTACAAACTTGGGGAGAAAGTGTGGAGAGTTTAATCAAAGTTTTAACGCAGGCGCCGTATGGACTAAACCAACAAACACTGTTTGACATACATCAAAGAAAAAGTAGACATAAAATAAGACTTGACATTTTATATACATTTTCACTTGTGGGTTTATAAAAACTTTTTGAATGCTCAGTAAAGCAGCAGTTTTTTTTACTTTCCTTGTGGCAGTAAAACTTTATCTAAAACTTAAAAAATTAAGGTAAAAATGCAGAAAATTCATTGGCAGAAGGGAGCTCACTGCTGCGACATTATTAGGATGAAGTAATGTGGAAACAGATAAAATATATATAAACATATATGTGTATATATATATATATATATATATATATATATATATATATATATATATATATATTTATATATATATATATATGTATGTATATATATATATATATATATATATATATATATATATATATATATATATATATATATATATATATATATATATATATATATATATATATATATATAGAACCCTTATATGTTGTCCGAAAGTTTTTTTCCATATTTTGTTGACAAAAAGTAAAAATTAAAATGCAAGACCGGAATTTTTTTATTTTTATTAATGATAGACTGCCTGCCCCAACCAAACCCTCAGTCGATGTAGCAGCACTCCCTTGTGGGTCAGGCTATTTGTCAGTCAATGTAGCAGCACTCCCTTGCGAGTCAGGCTATAAGATAGTCGATGTAGCAACACTCCGCGCATGATTTACAGTAAAAAAATTAAAAAAACAACATTTTATTAAAAAATATAAAAATAAAAACATTTTATTAAAAAAAATAAAAATAAAAACATTGTTTATATTGTTAAAAACATTCAGAATGTTTTAAAAACATTCAGATTAATTAAATTTGCGTTTTTGTGGTTTTATAAAACGATTAATTTGTAATTAAATTAATGGTTTTGACTTTTGTCCAACACTGTTGGACGAAAGTCAAAAGTAATTAAAAGTGACGTATATGTTGGTGTAAGAATCACTTTTTTCCTTCCGTGCTTCCCAAACGCAACAAACTATAGAACTATATATATATACATATATATATAAATATAAACAGTAGTAAACATTATTTATTCGCAAAACAGCCCGACTAACTTTCCAGATTGATAATAAAAAAAAACACTGTAGTTAATAATTATTTTTTTTTTATTATTCGTGCATAATGTTTTGAAATATTTGATTTAAAATAAAGTGAATAAGTTTATTTTAAGGAAAATATTTTGCACGCTTTTCAGTAAAATATCTAAGTAATCGAAAATAGTTTTAAATTTTGAATTGCATTAAACTTTAAGCAAAATTTTGGATGCTTTTAAGTAAAGTAAATAAGCGCACTGCAAAAAAAGTATTTTAAAAAAGATTTTACTTAAAAGCATGTTGGCTTCACTGTCGGTATTTCTGATAAAATAGCGTCAGTTTTGGAAGCTATATTGTCCCTATTATGCCTCTCTGGAAATGTCTTTCAGCCAAGTAGAAAGAATTTTAATTCAAAGTTTAAATTAATGTAGTGCAAAGTTAAGGCTGCGTATGAATCATTGCTTTGACTTGACTATAGATCTGAGGTTAAGCCAACTGAAGCAACATTTGATAACTCGTTTTTTAATATACTTATCACTGATTCTTGAATATTAAAATGCAAAATTGGAAGTTTTTTTTTAAGAAAAAGTTTTGGGAGACTTTATGTTTATTTCAGGTTGCAGAAATGACATGAGTCCTTTGAAAGCATCTATTGCAACATGTGCAAATGGTAGATTACCCATACAAAGGTTTTTCGTCATTTCTAAATCAGCCAAAAGTTGTCTCTTGTCATTGGCATTATACTTCGTTACCACTTTGCAATATGTTGATATATCCTCTTCATTTTCTTAACACCTTAAATGGAAACAACCTGTTAGTCATGCTCTGATGGCACTTGTAAAAATTCCTTTGCCAAATTCTGACTGGTAGTTTCTGCAACTCTTTTTCTGCTTAAATTTTCAATTTTATTAAAAGTTGATTTGTGACTGCCTTTAAGATGACATTTTAGCCCTGTTGTGCAACTTTATTTTGTGCTTATTTGAGCTGGGCACATTGATCAATGTCTTTGCCATGACCGTCTTTTATGAAATATTCCCAAAAGGACTTGCTCGAGGCATTTTTTTCACTCTTTATAAATCTTGTTTTGCTGATTATTACTTCACTTAAGAAACTTAAAAACAATACTGAGGCTGTAAAAATATTTGTATCTTGTTATAACAATCATCAAATTAATTAATATTAATTATTATACTTCCTTTTAATACAGTATAATCTCTCTAATTCAAATCTCCTTAATTCGATTAAATGCAAAGTCACCATGAAATGCATTTAAGAAAAATCATCTTTCTATAATTCGAAAATCTGTCTAATTCGAACTTTTATTTTTCCCCATAAGATTCAAATTACTACTGTATGACGTTTAATAAAAATTTTAATAATTATCATTAATTAAATGGGAAATTAATGCTTATTAAACTTTTTAATATGACAGTAGTAGAATGAAATACCGAAATATACCTTGGTAGTGAAGGTAGTTAAAATTTTTTTCTTGAAAGAAAAATATTACTTGAACTTATGGTAGTGTCGGTGGTCAAAACAAGGTATTTAATGAGGGTTCGAAAGTTCGGTAGCACTACCGCTTTACCTTAACGTCAATGCGCAAAGTTTTTTGGCTTAAATTTTAGATTAGCATTTAATATTATTCTTTAGTTTTTAATCATAATCATAAGAATGAACTTTTTTTTTATGACTATGTTTTAGTGGTCTAAGATCTTCTTAATTCCATTTGCATAGCATTATGAACAAAGGTCTGTAAGTGTAAACGTCTTTGACATATGTTTGCAGGCATTATATGGAATAATTGCGTATAATATATCTATAAAATAAGAAAACTTTAAAATTTTATTTTAAATTTTAGAAATTTTTTTTGCTATATTATTATTTTTTTGTTACAAATATATAAGCAAAATTGAAAAAATTGAAAAATTTATTACGCTAAGAGGAGGTCTTAAACCCCCCAAAACAACACTGATGACAGCGCACTTAACCACTGAGCTATCAAAGAAATGCATTAAGAAAAACAAATTCAATTATATATGAAGAAAAACAAATCTAATTAAAAGTCTCTTATAAGCTCTACGTATGCGGAAAAGGTGCACATGGTAATTTTTTTGCTCATAAAGTTTTTTTTTCAGAACAAAATTATTTTACTAAAAAATATTAAAGTAAATAAGGAATAGGTATAGAAATAATCCATGTGGAATAGATATGTATAGAAATGGCAGGTTTGGTAAAGACCCGTATTTTACGGATCCGGAATGCTAGGATATATAAGGAAAAAGTATAAAAAAGATTTGATGCATGTTTTTCACCACCCAATTGATATGGTACAAACTTCAAACAGTCTGCAATATATTTTCATGCATTATGTTTTTTTTTTTAAATATCAGATAACTGCATCTAAATAAAAACATCTTTAAAGTAATGTATTATTACATTTTACAAGTATTAATATACTTCACATTGTTCACAAGTGAATGTGAGCATTAGGTGATCAATAGTAAGAAAAATAACTACTTATTACTGATCCATGTCTAATTTACTTATCATTTATTATAATTTACTGATCCATGTTTACTTCATTATTGTCCAAAAACCCTTTTGGGGTTTTTATCTTGGACATATATATTTACTTTATATATCTACTATAGTGTATATAGATAAAAAATTGTTACTTGTTTTTCCTACCTTCATAGCATACAACATTTTCAGAAAATGAAGAAAAAACACCAAACCCTCAGTCAATGTAGTGACACTGCCTTGCAGCAGCAGGTTATAAGGTAGTCAATGCATGTACTGAAACCCCTGGCAGTAGGGTATTTCAGTTTGACGTTAGACTGTAGACCATGAATGCGTGTTTAAATTTTATTTAAACACGCATTCAAAGTTATCGGAAATTAACTGTATATATATATGTATATAAATTTATATATATATATATATATATATATATATATATATATATATATATATATATATATATATATATATATATATATATACAAATTTATATACATACAGTTATTTTTCGATAAGTCATACCTGGGGGGACTAAACTAAACAAATGTTCAACTTAAGTGATGTATAACTTGATAAATTTAATTAAGAAAGCAATAAACAACAACAATGGACAATGGATATCTTAATTAAGACCTGAAAAATCAGATATGAATACAACTGAGAGGATAGAGTTAGTAGACAAGCCAATCTAGACTTGTCTATATAAATGTGGTTTGATACTTAACCAGCATATTAAAGTATACCTGTTTAATTCATTTTGTCACACATTTCTTTGAGCTGCTCCCACCAATTCTAGAATGTTCTTTCACTAATCAGAAAAATACAAATAAGTATCTGGAACAGT
This sequence comes from Hydra vulgaris, assembly GCF_038396675.1. NCBI lineage: Eukaryota > Metazoa > Cnidaria > Hydrozoa > Anthoathecata > Hydridae > Hydra > Hydra vulgaris. The sequence goes on from NC_088931.1 coordinate 37,110,747, forward strand.
CACATTAGACTAAATAAATAAATTTCAAAATGAGTTTACAAATTTACAATAAAGTTGCAAAATGACTTTAAAATAAAGCTATGATATTTGTCCTAACTATTTGGTATTGTTAATTATCAAATCTTATTTACAAGCTATTTAAAAGTTATTTAAAAACTTATTAAACTAAGTTATTAAACTCTTGATATTGTAAGTCTTGTCTTGAAGTTTTGATATTGTAGGTTTTATTTTGTAACATAGTCTTGATTTTGTGGTTTATTCAGTAAGCACATGAAAAAAGAAAGAATTATTAGGAGTTGCTAACAGCATGTTCAAATTAGAGCTGAGATTTCTTAAAAACAGACTTCAAAACAGCAAAAAAAAATCGATAAAAAGAAAGTTAGGGAGGTTTATACTAACTATTGTTGAATTTTGAAATTTATTTAACAATTTGTCAACTAAGTAACTTGATGATTTAGATAATAGTGTGTGTAAAAAAAATTGTTAGCTGTGTCTGTAAAATTCAGAAAGCTGTGTCATGAATGGTACAATACTAACATTTACATGACAGTTATATATGATGGGAGAGTAGAAAAAGTTAGTTTAAAATAGAAGACATAACATACACCATTTGTTACTTGCATAATGTTTATATAATTATATATGCATTTTATAACCAAAAAGCGTTTTATTTAAACTCCATTACAGTTGAACAGCTTGGCGTTAACAATATTAAAAGAAAAAACATGTCTTTCTTTAAAGATCTTTATTTACTGGCTCTTCTTCCTCTACCTGAGTATTATATGCATATGACATAACAAAGTAGATATATTTAAAGTTGACTTTATTGCATATTTGGATCTTACAATATTGAAGCCTACGTTTCCTAGTTTACTTTTTGCTTTTTTAATTATAAGCTTTATATCTTCATTCTGTTCTATTACTCAAATCATCTTTATTTAATAATGTGGCAAAATTTACAAACAAATTCGGTAAACAAAAATATTATGTTACAAAGTAACTAAAACTAAACGCTGAATTAAGGTTGAAATTTTTAATGTTGAACTTAGGATGAAATAACTTTGAAATTTTGATTGTTATTTATATGTGATATATATATATATATATATATATATATATATATATATATATATATATATATATATATATATATATATATATATATATATATATATATATATATATATATATATATATATATGTATGTATATATATGTTAGTAAGAATTTCTTAATACAATTAATAATTTATTATTAGAAATTATTGCTGGATTATGGTTACCAGCATCATCAGCACGTAAAAATTATACAAAAAATTTTGTTTTTGTAACGTTAGAAACAGTTTAAAAGTAATTGATGTCAGCAGTTGAGTGGCTTCTTTCTTGCTTACATAAAAATATAAAAAACGGAGTCCAAAATTTAGTTTTCACTAACTGCCCGTTATCTAAATTAATTCCGCCATTTAAAGGTGAACATAGATACCTCTGTATTTCAAGAGCTTCATGTACTTTTCGATTAAATTTTTTTGTTTCAACTTGAATTGTTTTTATGTTTTCCTACTTTATTTCTTTTTAGCAAAACTTATTATGGGTTGCTATTACAGACTGGTAATGTTTTCCATCGTTTAAACTTTTTAGATGTTGTTGAGTTTGAGTCCTAATTTCAAAGTTTTGTTTCGCCTACTTATCTTTTTGAGCATTTGCATTTAATAAAATAAGTTCTGGGTTGACTTTTATGTGGCAATTTAGTTTTGTTTTTTGAGCTTAGTAATGTTCTTAAATTTGGATTTGATTTGAAGATTACTCTATAATCAGCTTTCCAAAATATTTTCCTTAGTTTTGGGGATAGTGATGGTATCCATGGTAACAATACAGTAGGGAGGTTAAGAGAATCTGATTGAATTATCAGTCTGCAATAGCCTCCCATAATAAGTTTTGCTCACAAGAAATAAAGTGGGAAAACGTAAAAACAATTAAAGTTGAAACAAAAAAATTTGATCGAAAAGTGCGCGAAGCTCTTGAAATACAAAATACAATGAAGTACCAATGTTCACCTTTAAATGGTGGAATTAATTTAGATAACGGACAGTTTGTGAAAACTAAATTTTGGACTCCATTCTTTACATTTTTGTGTAAGCAAGAAAGTAGTCACTCAACTGCTGACGTCAGTTAATTTTAAACTGTTTCTAATATTACAAAAAAATATTTTTTGTATAATTTTTACGAGCTGATGATGCTGGTAACCATAGCTATAATTTCTAATAATAAATTATTAGTAGTATTAAGAGAATTCATATCAATTGATGTTTTCTTACTAATATAACATATACTTTAATACACATGTCAACACTAAAGATATATATATATATAAAATTTGTCATTAAAAATTTATGATAAATTACACTGTCAGCATCACTCTGACATGATTAACTTGTTTGGTCATATTGGGCTTTTCCGCACTATTTATAAACTTTCCTTAATTTTAAGGTCCCTTTTTATATATATAAATTACACATCAGAGAGAAATTTGAAGTGCCTCAATATGCAGTTCTTCATCGTTTTGACAGACTTGCTGTTATTTTTTCTGGAATCTCAACTGAATTTCTAAAAGAAAAGATTTTTGAATTTTAAAAATTAAAATTAGGAGCAGCTTGCTCACAAAGTAAAGAATATATTCCCCTTTCAAATTGCTAATACAAAGCGCCAATCAAGTTTTGAATAAAACTTACTTGCTGTGATACAAATGTCAGAAACATTGGATGTATTCAAGCTACTGCCTTTGCTTTAAAAGTTTTAAAACCTTAAAATTTAAAAACCTTATTAGAAAGAAACCTTACCATGCTTGCAGACATCTTTTTTATAAGATTATCATTAAAGAAGTCAGGGAGTTTGTTAAGCATAGGTCTCCTTATCATGCTGTGTTTAATAGCATAGGTCTCCTTATCATGCTGTGTTTAATAGCATACAAACATTCACACAAAAAAGTTCAATTCTATGTAGGTTTTATGTAAAATTATTTTTATAAATTACATTGTGAAATTTTTAACAGAAAATGTGCAGAAAATATGCAGTTCTTCAGAAAGTTTCACTTGTGTAACAACATTTTATTACTTTTATCAAAAAAAAAGTTTTTAGTGAGCGATGTTCTGTCAATTAGAAGCGTTTAATACATAAGAATATTAGGGGTGTGGAAAGGATACATACATATATATATATATATATATATATATATATATATATATATATATATATATATATATATATATATATATATATATATATATATATATATAGATATATATATATAGATATATATATATATATATATAGATAGATATATATAATAAAGTTCTAATTGTTTAACTAGTTTAGTTTAACTAGAAGTTTTCTTATCATTCATTTTGGAGTAAACTATTTTTTATTACAAATGAATTAGTGAATTGGTTTCAAAAAAGTCAATATTTTCAGTAATATTAAAAAGGGTTTGGAAAAATGAATTTATAAAAATTTTGCTGTTTTTTATTGTGTGGTCTGTGTGTGTGTTAGGCCATCCATTAAGTATTTGAATTCTTAATATTCAAATATATTTGCATGTTTTTTGACTATTTGATATTTTTTTCAAAATACTCAAATAATTTTTACAATGTTGCAGCAAAGCTTTGCATGTTAAGCTTTGCAGCAAAGTAAAACATGATATGAGAATTAATCTGCATAATATATAAATACTTGAATAATTTAAAAAAAGGTAATATGCAAAATATCCACCTAAATATTAGAATTAATATATATATATATATTTTTTTTAAACATCTTCCCTTCCAACAAGGCTCCAAGCAGCCACTAATTAAAGTTGGAAGTTACTGTAAGAGAAAAGATGAAGGTTGTAGAGCAAGATAACGATTGACGGACGATTTAAAAGATTGCAAATTATATGAATCAGGAAAGCAAGATGAAGGAAGCGAATTCCAAAGAACTGATGTTCGAGGAAAAAAACTAGACGAATAAGCGTTTTTGGAGCACTTAGGAACAGTCACAGAAAAAGGATGACACTTAATTGAATGACGAGTAACACGAGAATGAATTTTAGTAGATGGCACAAGAGACGCTAGCTCTTTAGAGCAGTGCCCATTATAGTATTTGTAGAAAAGAGAAAGAGAAGCAACATTACGACGATGTGATAATGGTTGGAGGTTGGCTGCAAGAGCAGGTCCAACTATGTTTACAATGCGTTTTTGCACCTTGTCTAAAAGAGAAAGGACATCATTAGAAGATCCGCCCCAGATATGGCAACAGTATTCCATACAAGGCCGGATTTGAGATTTATTGAGATAGAGAATAGAATCCAGAGAAAGAAAGTGGCGAGCTCGATAAAGAGATGCAACCTTAGCAGATGCTAATTTTTCAACCGATTTGATATATGGTTTCCAAGAAAGATCGGAAGTAAGAGTTAATCCTAGAAGATGAAGAGTAGGTGACTCATCGAGTACATCACCGTTCATAAATATAGGAAGATCTAAATTATTGCAATAACGATTGGCTGAAAAAAATTGAGTTTTATCTGAATTAAAGTTCACCAGCCACTGTGAGCCCCATGCTGTAGCAGAAGTGAGATCCTTTTCAAGCTCAAATGCCCCCTCCAGGCAATCAGAGGGTGTTGGTTTCTTATCACGACAAGAATAAATGGTAGTATCATCAGCAAACAATGCCACCTTAGATGTGAGAATATCTGGAAGATCGTTAATGTAAATTAAAAAGAGTATAGGGCCAAGGATAGAACCTTGAGGAACCCCTGAAGTTACAGAATAAGAAGAAGAGTGTTGTCCATCGAGGACAACTTTTATGCTACGATTGGAAAGGAAGGATTCAATGATCTTAAAGGTGTTGCCGGATACACCATAAGAAGAAAGCTTATGGAGAAGACCAGCATATGAGTGTGTTATTATTAGAAATGACCAGCATATGAGTGTGTTATTATTAGAAATGACCAGCATATGAGTGTGTTATTATTAGAAATAATTTAAAAATATAAAATACAAAAAAAAATTTGATGTGAAGAAATGCAAATACATTAATGTATGGTTTTTTTTTTGTATGGCATTATTTTAGTTGATTTTTAAAATGTGGTCAGTTCTTTAAGTTGCTTATAAATATTTGTAAATTTATTAATTTGCTATACAAATGTTACACAACCAATACTTAAAATTGTTCCATAATTTTTATTTATTTAAATTAAAAAAACATTTTCAAGGCAGAAATTAAAGTTTGTGAGATTTTCTTATATAATTACATCTACAGTATTTTTTGTTTTAGCCATGTCTAAAAAACATGAGGTATGGAAGTTTTTTAAAAAAGACGGATGGAGAAGTTCAACTACTGCTATGGTTATGCATTTGAAGTTATGACATAGTATATTGATATGTATACATAGTATATTATGACATAGTATATCTAAATCAGGATCAAGTAAAAATTATAGAGAAAATAATATTCCTAAGAAAAAAGAAACAAAAATAAAGAAACAAGTGCTGTTTTTTATATTGATAAAAAATGAATATTCAAATGAAGAATTGTCAAAGGTGAGACTGTTGATGGTAATGGCGGTCACAGGAGTTAGCTAATCTCTAGCTATTGCTGGTTATGTGGAACAAAAAGGATATAAAATGACAAAAAGTTCAACAACTATTTCAACCTGTATCAACAGCTTTTTTTTGACAACAAAAAATTTTTGAAAAATTAAAAAATGAAAAGCATAAATTTGCAATCACAGCAGACGAATTGGGAGATTGCACTATTTTATGTTATGTAAATAACAGCTCATGTGCTCGGAATAGACTCAAATACAATTGAATGCTTTGTTCTGGATTTGAAGGAAATAGTTAAGCAGACAAATACAGAAACAACTAAACATTTGGTAAAAGCTACGTTGGCAGACTTAATGATTTTTTTTAAATCCCAAATGTTATTGCATCAACTAACCATGCAGCAGCAAAATAATATAACTTATAAATATCACTCGTTAAATAGTTTTGAGAGTATTAAAGGGAAAAGAGCTCTGGAAAGCACTCTTGTTAAGAAAAATTCATTTAGAAAATTTATTAAGATAATGTTGTCCAGACTGAAGCTGTAAAAAAAAAAATAGTCAAGGCTGTTACTTCAAACTGGAGAAATGTTATTGTTTATTCATCATCAGACAAATAAATATATTAGTGATAAATATAGTATAGTATTTGTAATGTGCAGTTGATTATTAGTTTAATATAAACAATGCTTTATTGAATCTACTAACATTAGATTATTTAAAAAATAGAAATTTTTTTTATGGGTTAGAAAGTTTATAATTTTATCAATTAGAAATATTTATTCCCTCATTCTGTCAATTACCAAATGAATTATTCAGATATCTAAACTTTGTTTCTTTCTTTAACAGCATTAATTGTCAAAACATTATTAATAAACATGAAATACCTGTATTGCCAGCTGGATTATTTTATTATCTGGTTAAATACCAGGTAGTAGTCCTATCCAGCTTGAATATCTGCCCAAATATCTCATCTGGAAGATATCTCATCTGGAACACTCCTATTTACCACCATTGCCGTCACAAACTTTTTTTTCATATCTTGTTTCAAAGTAAAGTCACTCTGCATGAATTCCATGGTCATAAAAATAATGAAAAGGATTGCTACGAGTTTTATAAATTTTGTGTAGGCTAGCTGTTCCATCACTAAAATAATAACATAACTTTAAATTTGAAAAGAAAGTTTTTAAATCTTCTAAATTTGTAATAAAAATGTATTTCACTGGTTATTTGCAGTGTGTTGCATACAGTCAGATATGCAATAGTTTGTAGGTTTGAGTTTATTTTCTGATTTTTTGAAGTAAATAACAAAAGGGTGCAGTGTTTCTTGGCTATTACTTCAATAAAATCCTCAGACTGCATCTTGTACTATAAAACTGTAGTTTACTACAAAATCTAGCAAAATAATAATTTACTTTCATATTAGGAAGGAATGAAGCCTATGTCTTTGAAATAAAATGGTGTGATCATAAGTTTTTAATTGTGGAAACAGTTTCTTTAATTTCTTGAAATGGATGATCAAAAGTTACTAAATTAATAGCATTCTTCTTTTTTAACCGCGTTTTGTACAGCGCTTTTTTAACCACGTTTTGTGCAGCACTTTTTTAACCAGTTTAAACAACAATTAATCTTCATATTTAAAAATATGTTTATTCTATATAATTATCACTATATCCTGTTTTTTTTGCATTTAATCTGATGGTTTTTTGCATTTAATCTGGCGGTTTCTCTTTATTATGATAAATAATTTTACTTTTATTACTTCATTTAATTTAACTTACAGAAATATCATTCATATAGATGAAAGTCCATTCAATCAGATTTTTATAATAGTTATCTCTATGAAATTCGTTTTTACCCCTAAACTTTTCTAAGTCCTTGTGAAGAGACAAATTCCTGTAGTATTCTTAATTTTCGAGAAAATTAAGAATACTACAGTAGGACAAAGAGCTTCAATCGGAAAAGAACGATTTATTAGAACGAATAAGGAATAGTTGCGAGCACAATACTGAACCTTTCAAACTTTGTGAGACACTGCAAATCTTTTCTTACGCAATGTGCTAATGGAGATGACATTAATAGAGAATGAAGTCGTATTTTTTAAAAGTTTGTTTTTTCGAACTTGTATGTTATGTATATACATATATAACATACATGTATATATATACATTATTGTTATTACTCAATGCTATTATACTATTTGTTACACATCTATATTTATTTTTAACTGGAATATTTAGAATATTTTTTATTACTAATCATTTAATATTTCATAACATGCATTAAAAAAATTTTAAAAAGGCTTTATTGAATGCAAAAAACTGCTAGATTAAATGAAAAAAAAACTACCGAATTGGTGCAAAAAACCACCAGATTAAATGTAAAAACCGGTATCTACGAGCCAACTCAGTTTTTTAATGTTATATCTACAATTGAAGATAGAAGTTGGCAGAGTAATAAATTTTTTTGTATCCTTATTTTTGCATCTCCCATTTGTCTTATATATAGGGTTCATCATTAGATTTAATGACATGGAACGACATGAATGAACCAGCTGTTTTTAATGGACCCGAAAACTCAATACACCGTGATGCAATACATTTTAATGATATTGAGCATAGAGAGGTTCACAACCTATATGGAATGATGTTTCATAAATCATCTTATGAAGGGCTATTAAAGCGAAGCAATGGCAAATTACGACCATTTGTGTTATCAAGATCTTTTTTTGCAGGCTCCCAAAGATATGATTTGTAAAAAAATCCTGTTTAAATAGTAATGTAATGTTCTTTTTTATTTTTTTACTAACATTATTTTTTTTCAGGTCCTATTTGGACTGGTGACAATCAATCGACATGGTTAGATCTTAAAGCATCAATACCAATGTTATTGTCATTGAATATAGCTGGAATGTGTTTTGTTGGAGGTTCATTTATTCTTTTTATAAAATTTGTGTAACTAATTTTTTTTTCAAATCTTTTTTAATTTAGAAAAAAAATTAGTTTTTTTTTCAATTTTTATTTTCAAAATAGTTTAAACAATTCTAGCTTGTATTAATGTTAGATTATTTAATGTTTTTCAGCTGATGTTGGTGGTTTTGTTGGCGATCCTAACCCAGAATTACTTATTCGCTGGTATCAAGTAAACTTTAGTTATAAATATAAAATTTCCATTTCTTGGAAAGAAAAAAAAAAAAAAATAGATAACATTATTTAACATAAATTAACATTAATTCTACATTTAATACTAGGCTGCTGCATTCCAACCTTTTTTTCGAGGCCATGCTAATCGTGGAACAAAGCGTCGGGAACCATGGCTTTTTGATAAAAAGACAGTTCATTTTATTAGAGCAGCTATACTGAGGCGTTATGCAATTCTCCCCTACATTTACACTCAAATGTGGATGTGTCATAAAAATGGTACAGCATTAATGAGGTAAAAAAATTGAATTAAATATTTTTTTTACCATTTTTAATTCAGATATTTTTTTATTTAGTTTTTTAAATTATTTTATTTTTATGCAGTATCCAGATATTTTAGGTTTTTAAATTATTTTACTTTTATAATGTATAATATTTAGGCCATTATGGATGGATTTTCCTGATTCTAGTCTATTTAGAGTTGAGGATCAGTATCTTTTTGGTGAGTTTTGAATCTTTCTTTAATTAAAAAAATTCTTAATAAACAAAAAATAGTTAGTACATAAAAATCAAATAAAGTTAAAAAGATACAATAATGTTTCATGCGAGAGAAAAAAAATACAAAAATGATTATTAATACAAATAGATAGTTTGTGATTATTAATTAAATGCTTTTAAACTAATCAAAAAAAAATATGTAGAAATAAAAATCAGCATATATTTGAAAAATGCAATGCATTGAATGTAAGTTTAGAATATAGTTTTTAACAATTTATGTTTAAAAAAAAAAAAAAGAAAAGAAATTCCTATATTATAAATAATTCAATATAAAATCATAAAGAAAAAAAAAAAGTAATTTTTTTAATTAATGTGATAAATGACTGATATTAGCAATTTCATATCATCATATTTAAAAATACATCACATGCTATACTTTTGAATTCACTTTCATCTGTATTTTAGTATATAACCACTTTCCGTTTGTACATACAACCCTTGGTTCAATTCCATCAATTTAAGATCAATTTAAGTTCTCTACAATAATATTTAGTATTTATAAAAATAGTTAACCATAAAAAAACTCGTTACACCACATTAAGGAATAACAGAATATCTGATTAAAATTGTTCAACCAACATTAAATAAAAGTATAACTAATTCAAGTAGTTTTGTCAGCAGTGCTAAAGAAGGGAAGGTGATAATGAAATTCAATTTTTATTTGATTCAGTTAATTTGTATCCATCCATACCAATTAATTAAACAAATCCTAATATTATTAACATATTGAATGATGAATTTGTATATTTAAAAGCTAGGACTAAATTAACTCTTGTAAACATTTTTTTAAATTTCAATTAGTTGTGGTTACAACCCTCTCTCAGGTTTTGTGGTTACAACCTTCTCTCATAACTCCGAAACAAGAACCTTGATGAACAAAGCTGCTGCACAGAGAAACAACTGATTGAACTTTCATTAAGCAAGTGTTTTTTTTATTGTAATCCGAATTTTACCTAATTTAGGTTCAATTGGTTTATCGTTGATGGTAATCATAGCTGAAGTATTTTTTGCAGATTATAGGAAAAAGAGCCCTTAATATAGCCTTTGTTGATTCATTCCAACCAATAATTTACAAAAGATATATTGATGATACTCATGCTCGCTTCAATTCAAAAGAAAAACAAGAATTGTTTCTTAAAACTTTAAATGAGAAAAACTCCTTCATAAAATATACTGTTAAACTTGAAAACAAAACAAAACGACTTAGTTTTTTAGATATTTGTATTACAAATACAATGAGCGGGTTTTATAAGTTTCAAGTACACTCTAAGTATTTCCGCATAGATTTCCACTTAAAGTTAAAATTTTGTCATAGATATCTTATCATAGATACCTTATCATTAGGGAATGATAAGGTATCTATGATATTCGAAATTAAATTTTTTCGGAATTCGGTCGAATTCCAAAAATATTTTAAGTTTTTTTATGTCTATAAATATTGTTATTTGTTGTATAAAAAATACTTTCTTTAAAATTAAAAATGGAACATTTATACCATACAATTATACCAAATTCAATTAGTACAGAAACATTCTAATATATTTACTATATCAAAATATATTTTTTAAATATATTTTGATATAGTAATATACTAGCGATATTTCACTGACCTATTGTGATCAGCGTCATCAGGTAATTACCTGATGACGTTGACCACAACATGTCAGCAAAATATTGTTAATATATTGTTATATCAAAATATATTTAAAGAATAGTTATACACTGCCTTTTTTATTGAAATCAATTTATATACTTATAAACATGTTAATCATTTTGTAGCTGAAGGACCAAGCAAATTAACCATTTATGATATAATCAAGTGTAATGAAGATAGAATTGATGCAAATCAACATCCTTTATTATTCTATTTAAAGTATCTACATAATAATACTGAACTTAATAGTAGTAGTGCCCTTTCGAGCCTGTTTGATACAGAACTCTTGGCAGCCATTAAATTTCCTCACAGAGTCATAAGTTAATTAAAAAATCAAAATAGCTCATTAAGTTTAATGAAAATCGCCACCTAAAAGAACTTAAGATCTCCTTCTTTTTTTAAAAAAATAAGTTTAGCATTGCGTAATTTCTGGGCGTTCCCTTTGCATTTTATAGTCTATAGTTTTTAATGGTCTAAGATCATCTTAATTCTGCCGTTTTTATAGCTTTGTGTACCAATGTTTGTAAGTGTAAACATCTTTAGCATATGTTGAGTTTGCAGGCAGTATATGGAACAATCGTGCATAATAATTCTATAAAAATGAGAAAACTTTTGAATTTTACAAGGCTCAATTTAATGGTCAGACATTGCCACACACCCCCGAACTGTGTTTGAGATCTGATTTGTGGGGGCAACCAACCATTGTTCATTTTTACTGAAAAAAGTAATGGCTTGTTGCCCTCCTCTAGCAGATCTCAAGAATGGTCTGAGGGGGGTTGATCTCCGACCGTTAAATTGATCCCTGATTTTATTTTAACAATTAAAAAACTTTTTTGCTATACTTTTTTTTGCTATAAATATTGCTATAATTATTATAGATATATACTATAATAAAAATTTTGCTATAAATACAGCAAGATTGAAAAATATTCAAAATTTATTAGGGGAGGTCTTTAATCCCCCAAAATGACACTTATGATAGCGCTATAAACCACTGAGCTATCAATGATTGGGTTTAGGAGATAAACAAACCTTATTATAAATCTCTTATAAGCTCTAGGTATGCGGAAAAGGTGCACATGTTAATTTTTTTGCTCTTAAAGCAATTTTTTGAAATAAATTATTTTATGTAAAAATATTGAAGTAAACAAATAATAATTATAGAAATGATCAGTGTGGAATAGATAATTATAGAAATAGTAGGTTTGATTGTTTTTTAATTCCAGTATAAAAGTTAATTCCATAACTGTTTGGAATGATATCTGATTAAAAGACTTTCTAGAGGATTTATTGCCTTTAGTTCCAACGGGTAAAGTTAACAGGTTCCCATCTTAAAAATAAAGTATAATTAAATAAAATATATTTTTAAACATACCCTTAACTAAATGCAAATGTTTCAAAAAAGTTAGCAGTTCAAATAAATGTTTTACAGTAAGTTATATAATTTAGAATATATAATATAGACTATGAATGTTTAAATCTTTTTTCAACATTTTTATAATGAAAATATCCATCTTGTTCTTAATTATGCCTGAAGCAACTTGCTCGCAAGATGTGATCAAGGCTTTCTGACAAATTAATTAGGTTCAAAGCAGCCTGACTAGAACAACAATTGTTATGACCTCCTAAAAAATAGAATTAACTCTTTAATAATTTAAACTTACAAAGCTTTAAAAAGATTTAAAAAAAAAGAAGCCAAAAATGGCTTTTCAAAATTTAAATTATTAACTCTTCTGATCGACTTTAGATTTGGTTTGTACTTGAAAAACACTTTTACAAATTTTAAGTTACTTAAAAAAAAAAAGTTTGAGGTGGTGTGATTTTAAACCTGATGGTCTTTATGGCTCACTGTGAGGGGAAGACATGACCCTATTTTATGTAATTTATATCTTGTTTTATTCTTTCTTTTTTTTCTTTTTTTCTTTTGTAAACCTAGTTATACCTTATTTTAGGTCATGATCTTCTTGTAAAGCCAGTTACTAAATGTGGACAAACTGTTTCAAAGATAATTTTACCTTCACAAACAGTATTTTTTATTAAATCGTATATATTTTGATAATATAATATTAAAATGTTTTATAACAAAATCAATTAACATTAGTTTCAAATAAAGTATAAAAAAAAACTCCTTAATTTAAAAACATTTAGATTTTTTAATTTGATAATATTGTTTAATTTATTATTATTTTTTATATATTATTCTCATAACCCTTTCATAACCAGACAAAATACAGTACAGTTATTGTAAGTGAAATGTTATGAATTTAAAAACTGTAAAATAAAAAATATTTCATAACCAGACAAAATACAGTACAGTTATTGTAAGTGAAATGTTATCATGAATTTAAAAACTATAAAATAAAAAATATTTCATAACCAGACAAAATACAGTACAGTTATTGTAAGTGAAATGTTATCATGGATTTAAAAACTATAAAATAAAAAATATTTGTGAGAATTTCACAAATGAGAGCTTTTTTTGTTTGTCAGAAAAAAGCCGCCAAACTATTTTTTTTAAAGTATATCTTTTTTAAGCCTTAGTTATGTGATTAAATGCCGTTTTTAGCATGGTCACGTTTACTAAAAAATATCAACCTGCATAACGGGTGACTGGTATTGAAAGGGTTAAATTATATCTGAAGTTTTAAATATTATACTTTGCTTCAATCTAGTTTTAATGCTATTACTTTTTATTTATTATTATTATTATTATTGTTATTTATATTTCATTATTATTTTGAGGCTTTGTAATACTACTAAATAAAATTTAATATTTAGAATTGGTATGATATAGATACTTTCAAAGAAATTTCAAATGGCAAGTTGTTTGTTTATGTATCTACACCACTTAATAAGGTGAGACAAATCAGTTTTTTTTTTAAGCAATAAAATTATCAAAATTTATTGTGATGCGATTGTCTATGGGATTATTAAAGAAAAAGCCAAGCCAACCGTTAAAATTTTTTTTCGAAAAAAACTTCATCAAATCAAGAAATTTGCAAAGTAGATGATAATCAAGTTTAATAAAATAATGTGGTCATGGTTATCATGATAATGCCAATCTAGCAAATCCCAAAAACGCCACTTATAAGGAAAGATAGCGTGCACATCAAGGTACCCTTTGATGCAAATTTTGAAATCCTTTAATCGTCTGCAGAAAAAAGTTTAATTTGAATGTTTAAGTTGAATAAAATTTTGACTTCATAGTGCTTCAAAATAGACACCTGTAGATTGAAAACTACTCTATGTAATTTGATAATAATTGGTGCAAAACTAGCTATGGCCAAAAATTATGGATAAACTTTCAGTCTGATCGGTTAACTAGTTAAGAATTTTAGTTTAAATTTTTAAGATAAAAGTTTTAGTTTAAATTTTTTTAATTTTTTGTTATTTGTACCTCAAAATGTTACTGATTACTGTGATGCCACTATTTTCAATCGTCCTAAAATCTAAAGTTGTTTTGATAATTGTAGTAATAGTATATAGGTTTTCAAATAGAATACAGAGCCTATTAAAATCTTAAAATAGGATACAGATACTATTAAAATCATAAAATTGGATGTAGACACTATTAAAATTATAAAATTGGATACTATTAAAGTCATAAAATGACTATAGGCATCTATAGAAATGTTAAGGATTTTTTTAAATTGGTCCATTGTTGAACAGTTTATTATTGCATCATTTAGTGTATTACAATAGTTAACAACATGTTAACTATTGTAATACACGATTACTAAAGAAATGATAATTTTGTTTACAATTTCTGTTGGTTTCACATAAAACCTGTTTTCTTTTACTGCATTGAGCACTTCAAATCAGTGGCTTAGTATGTCATTTGATGATGTTCAGACCATTTTAAAAGAACTTAACAGAGCTTCTTAGAGGTTGTAGGATCTAAGTTGGTTCTTTTGGTACTGATTATGTTGCACCCTAAAATAGTAACCTTTCACTGCTGCTTGAAAATGCTAGAATGTTGAGGTTTTTGTTTTTTTTTGTTTTTGTTTTTTGAAGTATTGTCTTTCCAGCTCAGTCTGTAGTGGTAACTGATCCTTGTTTCATTTTCACCAACCAAGTACATCCAATTTGTACTTCTGAGAGCATTTAGGCATAGCATTTTTGGAATCCAGCTCTTTTTTATTTATAGCAACCAAAAAAGTTTACTTTTGGCTGTTGTTCTATCAGAGAGTCATTTGCTAGCTTTGCTCCCTTTTGTTCTCTTATCCTGCAAATCTCTAGTTTTTGAATTTTGAGCAAGATAAATCTCTCTTTATAACAACAATGTTTACATATGGCTCACACTTTTGTAGTTCGTATTGTTCTCAATAATTTTTATATCTTTTATTGACAAGTTATCAAATGCAAATATTTCATAGAATGTTTCATCTTTTGTTATTTTTTTATTTTAGAAATAAATTTCAAAAAGTAAGAGATGTTAAACTTTACTAAGAGGCTAGATATTTGCAAATTTCAATTTTCGGTTTACTTTAATTCACTTTAGTTGTTTATATATATATTTTGTTTTGATAGATTCCTGTTTTCTTGCGCGGTGGATCAGTTGTTCCAATTAAGGAGCGAATAAGAAGTTGTTCAGCAAAAATGGAAAATGATCCACTAACTTTAATTGTTTGTATTGGATCAGTTAACTCAAAGGTGATCCTTTATGTTTTTAAATTTTTTCTGCTTTATATTTTTACTCCATAATAAGACCTTAAAACTCAATATAAACATTACATGTTTATATTGAGTTTTAAGGTCTTGTTATGGATTTAAAAAAATGATTTTGTGGCTCATCATCCACTCTAATACAATATATTAGAGTGAATTATAAACCATAAATTACATTGAATACACATTTGTATGTTATGACTATAGAACCATACTAATGTATGTACTCATAGTAATTTACTTAAAAATAGTAATGTAAGTATCCATAGTAAATGTAGTATCTTAAAAATAGTAATGTAAGTATCCATAATACATAAAATGTATACATTTTATGTATTCATAGTAACTATGTATACATAGTAATGTATATATCCACAGTAATTTATGTATACATAGTAGTGTATGTATCCATTGTAATTTATGTATACATAGTAATGCATGTATCCATAGTAATTTAAGTATTCAAAGTAATGTATGTATCCATAGTAATTTACATTATTATTCTTTTCTATGTATATAATAAAGAGTTTTCTTTTCCCTCTCTCATCACTATTGTTCAAAAACGTTGATTTATAGAATTATGATTAAGAAAATGTTTTTTAAGTTCTTGTGTTATCAGGAATGTTGTTCTTGCATGTAGATTTTATCTCAAGGGTTGATTTACATTGATGATGGAAGATCTACAGAGCATGAGCAAGACAAATATGCCCTGTTTACTTGTAGTATGAAAATTTCAAAAGCATCAAAGTATTACATTAAATGGTAAGTTTGTTGAATGTCATTAGCAAAGTTTTATTAGTAATTTATATTTCCAAATTATTAATACATTTTTACATATACTTTGAACTGTTGTACAATGGTTTTAATATATTTTACATGAATCAGTCTACATTTTGTCTTACTTAACAGTCGCAATTTATATCAAACAGAACTGAAATAAATTTTAAATTTTTACAGTTTGAATTACATAAGCAAAAAGGTTTACAGGAAATGATTAGAATTTAACAGGGTTTTTAACATAAACGGTTTTACAGTTTTTAAGTCAAGGAAAAATATAGTTTTGGTTTTGAAAATATAAACTAATGTTTTATTGAGGTTTATGTTTACTTACTTTCTAATAAAAATGCATTGAAGTTGCACATTTTGTTTTAATATGTTTTGTACTCCATAATAATGCAAAGAAACATTTTATAACTTGTTATTGATTTACCACCTGTTTCATTCATTGAATAATATGATATTAAAAATGCAATAAAAGTTTAGTTCATCTGGGTTATTTCCGCAATAATCAGCAAATTCAAAAAAAAAAGAAAAAGTTACTGAATTAGCAGCAAATTCAGTAACTTTTTCTTAAAGTAGAGTATTTGCATCTTTATTGAATACATATCATATTCACTTGGTTTTATACATATCATATTTACTTGGTTCATATAACTTTTTGTTCCAAATTCTTTTAAAACCAGTGAATGAAATTTGGACACACAAAATATCCCAAATCATGTAATTTTCTTTGAGAAATTTTTTCTTAAAAATTGATTGTTTACTAATTTTTTATATTTTTCTGTGCATCATATTTTTTATTAGTTAATAACAAATATGATGTTAATTATAATTTTAACTAAATGTTATTTAATTATTATATGTTTAATATTATTACACGTTTTCAATAATTATTACCTGTTAAATAATAACTATGTTAAAAAAACGTTGTTAGTTAAATTGTTATGGAAACAATAAGTAAATGTTTGTTAACAGTATTTACTGTAAAAGTTACAGTCCAAGCATGATACCTCTATTAATGCTATAAATGTAGATTTTAATAATGAATTTTTTTTTGTGAAAATTCTTTTGCTTATTAAGTGATAGCAAATAAAAATAGATTTAAATTATTGAAAAAGTTTTCATAAATTTAAAAATTTATTAAAATCTGAATTTACCTGGGTAGTTTAAGTCTAATTATCCTAATTATCTAGTTAAATGTAAGAAAAATTTCTAAAAATATGAGTTAGGTAGCACTTAAAATTTAAACACATATAGGAGAGAGTTTTCTTATGAAACAGCATTTTTTTTTAAATATTGGTTTAACTAAGAAATCATTTTAAAAATATTTAGATTATTTATTCAAAAACAAGCTCAGTCCTGAAAGTTTCCTTCAGAATTTAAAGTTTTCTTCAGAGTTGACCTTTTATTTAAAATAAATAAAAGCAAAAAAAAAATGTTTTTTTTTAAAATCTAAAATAAATTATAATTTTTGTCCACAAAAAAAAAAAAAAATTACCTATTTGATATGTAGAATTTAAAAAAAACGCAGAATAAAAAGTGATTGTTTGGTAGGGTTTAAAGCCATTAAATTAGTTGGTTTCTCGAATTTAGGACAAGTGAAATGGTTAGTTTGTAAAAGTTAAAACCAGGTAATTGTTTGTTTCGTAGAGTATAAAAGTAATAAATTAGTGATTTGTATAATTTAAAAACCAGTGAATTGTTTGGTTTATAGAGCCTAAAATAAAATGATTTGCTTTGAAACTTTTACAAATATGAAACCAGTATATGGTTATAATTTAATAATAAATAGTTTTTTAGCCCATTAATAAATAAATTTTAAGTTAAAGTGATGATAAAAAAATTAATAAATACTTAAGTAATATGTTTTACTTTTTAAAAAGATTCAAGTCATCTTTTTAAACTAAAACATTGATGGCTAAAAAACTAAGTATAAACTTTTAGCATAACCATTAATTCTTACAACAAGTTACATGAATGAAAATTTTGAATTTAAATTTGTTTTTGTTTTTCTACAACTGAATATGAACAAATAGCAAAGGTTGGTTTATTTTACATCAATTGCCTTTTTGAAGCAACGTTGTTGATACACAGTTGTCTGACTTTTTACTGTTGTGTTGTCTGATTTTGGTGCTGTTGTGTAAAATGTCTGATTTTTTACTGTTAGAGCAGAGCAGGGCTTGTTAAGCAATTTTTACTAAATATAACAGATCTCATGAACAGTGCATCAGATGTACATAATTATTTTAAATATTTGAAAGTTAATTTAACTTTAAAGTTTGCAGAGCTGCTCAACCTGCCTCAGCGG
The DNA here is from genome assembly GCF_038396675.1 of Hydra vulgaris. Lineage (NCBI taxonomy): Eukaryota > Metazoa > Cnidaria > Hydrozoa > Anthoathecata > Hydridae > Hydra > Hydra vulgaris. The sequence continues at coordinate 37,129,431 of NC_088931.1, forward strand.
GGTAAGTTGAGCAATAGTGTGTGGTAAGTTGAAAAATCAGCAAATAAATGAATATGCATGGTACGAAACTTGGGTGAATCATCAATAAAACTTTCACTTACAGTACGCATGTTATACACACATTTATAAACTTTTTATTTTTTTACACTTTAATGACGTAAATAAAAAAAGAGAAATAATTAAATAGTAAGAAAGTGTCAAAGAATATAATTTTATACATCTCTTTTGAACTTTGAAGCCCTATTTAAAAATTACTAATTTTAAAAATATATATAAATATTTTGCTGCTCTATTATTTCTCATCAAAGTTCTTTCTTTGTGTTCGATAGTTCAGTTTTATTTATTTCTCTCAATGCTGCTCAACTTACCCCTACTAGACAAGATGACACATTAGTTAGGTTTTAAAAAGAACAGTAAGACTTAAGAAAAAATAGTTAATTTTAATCAAAAGTCCAATAATTTGGTCAATTATCAACACTTGATGGTGTGATAATGTGTGTGATAACAGTGATGGTAGATAAAAACGTTTAAAAGCATACAAGAGAAAAATAGCAAAAAAAATTCTTTTACTTTTTTGGTCCAAAATAGAAAAAGTGCCCGTGTATCTTATTCAATAGGTTTTCAGCAATCTTTTGTTATGCATTGTGTTAGCATTTTAATTCCCTATCTTTCATCCATTAGATATTTTGTCATGGGATGCGTAGTTTTAGAGATTTTAACCCGCTCTATCCTATGTATGTTGTCTGATTTTGTTACTATTGTATATGTTGTCTGAATTTTTATAAGTAATGAACTTTCAGATTAATTAATTGTGGTTGTTAATGTTTATACAAAAAAAAGTTGAATGTTTATTTAAATAATGGTATAAAATTTTCATATTAATTTCAATTTTACGGTTAATATAATTTTAAAAATAGAAACCTTTTTACTTGACATCTTTATGTTTTATAAACTCAATAAATATTTTATATTTATTGAGTTTTTATAATATTATTTTTATTTAGAGTTTTTTTTTTTTTTGTTTTTATTTGTAATTCACCTCCCCAAGACCAAGAAGGCCACTACAGATGAGGAGGGTACTCTCCCAACTCTATAACTCCGAAACACAAACCTTGACGAACAAGGCCGTTGCGGAGAACCAAGTTGAAAAAGACCGCTGTGCAGAGAAACAAGTTTAAAAAAATTGTAAATAACAAAAAATTGTAATTACAAAAAAAAATATTTTAGCTACTGTTGCAATATTAGAGATCTACTGTTTGTATTATATGTAGTATTAGAGATCTACGTTTGTATTATACGTAATATTAGAGATCTATGTCCGTATTATATGTAATATTAGAGATCTGCATTTGTAATATATGTGATATTAGAGATCTACATTTGTATTATATGTAATATTAGAGATCTACAGTTGCATTGTATGTAATATTAGAGATCGACGTTTGTATTATATGTGATATTAAAGGTCTACGTTTGTATTATATGTGATACTAGAGATCTACGTTTATGTTGTATGTGATATTAGAGATCTACGTTTGTTTATATGTGGTATTAGATATCTACGTTTATGTTATCGTCATTTGACTATTCTTTAAATTCCTGACTCATAAAATATCTAGTAATTTCTTTTCCACATTATTCATTTTTTATATATTAGAGTTGGTATTTTCGTCCTGCATTGTTTTTTTAACAGTCGACCCTCGTTTTCTGGTCATTTATCGTGTAAAAATATCAAGAATTAATATAAATTATTAAATTATTAGTGTGAAAATAACTAAAAAAAAATTTTTTATGACGCAAAGATGAAAAATTATGAAATCTAAATTTTTTTATGTTGATGTTATTCAAATAATTATGGGCAGTAGTGTATATCTTAATGATTGGCTTTATAAGTCGATATTTAAAGTATAAGCTGGCGGAAGCATTAAAAACGAATAGAGATTTCGTTTTTTATCAATGATTTTTTTAGAAAAATGAAGTTCGTTTAGACCCACATTACTGAATTGATCTATTTCTACTCCATTTAAGTCACCCCTATCTTATTCTGTTTAATTACTTTTTGAAAGTTTCATTACTTTTTAAAATAACTATCAAATTATTTTTACGGTTTTAGGAAAAAAATTAAAGGAAGTGAAACTTTCAAATCGCATGTCAGTATTGAACGCATCATTGTTTTAGGGGCGCTAGTGCCCACCAGATGTATTTTTTCAGAAAATGGCGTCGAGCATGATTTAAATGTTTCATTTAACGCTGATAGTCAATTTTTTGTAATCAAAAAAGTGGCGAATGCAGTTACCATGGATTTTAAAATATATATTTTGTAAAGGTTTTGTGTGTGTTTGTATTTATATTTATATACAATGATTGTGAATTGCATCTTCTTTTTTTTTTATGCTATTTGATATTTCAAATTTTTATACTCTGGTTTTTTTGTATTTTGAATTAGAGTAATTTTGTATTATAGTTTCGTAAAACAATTATTAAAAATATTTTTAATGAATTATTTTTATTTGAGGTGGTTAATAATAATAAATATAATTTGAAAGGCAAACTTTTTTTTCTGAAAAAAATCTAGGTCATGATGGTTAGAAATTGATCATGGTTAGAAATCATGGTTAGAAATCATGGTTAGAAATTGATGGTTAGAAATTGAATGGTTAGAAATCATGGTTAGAAATTGAATGGTTAGAAATCATGGTTAGAAATTGAAATAAAATTATGCATGCACGAAAGCAATATTTAAAATAAAAATATTCTACAAGACACGAAACTGTGTCTATTAGGGCATTCTGTACTTTTCAACTTTCATTAAAAAAGTTGGATCTTAAGGTTTTGTTTCCTTTAGGTATATACATTATGGAAAGACTTGAAAAAAATTTGTCAACATTAGCAAAATTAGACCTTAATTTTTTAAGATTAAATTTAAATGGGGAGGAGATCAAAATCACATACGTCTAAGACTATTCTAAATAAATGTTAAAAAAGTATTTTTTTTTCATGGTTATATGTACAAGACCCCTCCCCTCTTCCTTCCCCTATAATGCCTGGACTTTAAAATACTTATTTTACAACAAAGATTATAAAAGTTAACAAGGAAATATGAAACTTGTTTCTTTATTTCCATAACATTCTATTAAAGTTACTAAAAATAAATAAAATATTAAAGTTGTCCTTTTTGTTCTTAAACTGTTTTCTGCCTTTGCTAGGATAAATCCATCTTGTCTCTCAAAACCAAAGACTATTTTAGAAGCTGCAGTTTCCTAAAAAAAAAAAAATTCTTTTAAAAACTAATTTTAAAACAGTAAAGATTTTTTTTTAGTTTAATTTTTTAAAACAATTAGTTCAAGATTTTTTAGGTCATCTCTCTTTAATCAATGTTTTCATACCACAATAAAAGAAATGAAGAACCTGCCACCTTGAATGGACTATAGTTTTTGGGTTATGGTTTGCCAAACATTCAGTATAATTTTCTGAAATTTTGTAGGCATACTTCTGATATGAATATAAATTTTTTACAATTTCTTCAAGAAGTCAATAAAGGCAGTACCTTCAGATATTGCTCAAGACATTTACTTTAAGTTTAAAGATTTTTTTTAATCGGTTCGGCTTAGGTCAAAGTTTCGGAGGTCATTTATTTTATAAATTTCGAACGGCAGATTTAAAAAAAAAAAGAAAAGTAAACTAAAATTTTTTTTTATATATATATAATGTTTCCTTTTACATACCAATATTCTAAAGCAATATTCTAAATAAGTTTTCTTTTATATAAATAATATTCTCAATAAATTTTCTTTTATATAAACAATATAAAAGTATAATACTTTTAACGCAGTGACGGTATTACCGGCAGTAATAAAACCCTCTCTAAAGTTTGAGGAGCTTCTTTTTTTATATACATATATATATATAAACATCTTTGCTTCCAACAAGGCTGCAAGCAACCACTAAAAATTAAAGTTGGAAGTTACTGGAAGAGAAAAGATGAAGATTGTACAGCAAGATAACGATTGACGGACGACTTAAAGGATTTCAAATTATATGAATCAGGAAAGCAAGATGAAGGAAGCGAATTCCAAAGGACTGATATTCGAGGAAAAAATCCAGACGAATAAGAGTTTTTGGAGCACTTAGGAACAGTCACAAAAAAAGGATGAGACTTAATTGAATGACAAGTGACACGAGAATGAGTTTTAGTAGATGGCACAAGAGACGCTAGTTCTTTAGAGCAGTACCCATTATAGAATTTGTAGAAAAGAAAAAGAGAAGTAACATTACGACGATATGATAATGGTTGGAGGTTGGCTGCAAGACAGGTCCAACTATTTTTACAATGCGTTTTTACACCTTGTCTAAAAAAGAAAGGGCATCATTAGAAGATCCGCCCCAGATATGGCAACAGTATTCCATACAAGGCCGGATTTGAGATTAATAGAGATAGAGAATAGAATCACCTCTCCACCTTTATCTAATGCACGATAAAATCTATCGGTTATTACTGTTAGCAAATCAGTTGTAGTACGAGAAGATCAAAATCCATACTGATGGTCAGAAGGTAAGTTATTAGATTCAAGATGAGAAATTAAGTGTTTGTTAATTAAAGATTCAAAAACCTTGATTATGATAGGAAGAAAACTAATGGGACGGTAATTAGACGAATCAGATTGCTCTCCAGAATTTTTGAAAATAGGGATAACAGATGCCGCTTTCCAGCAGGCTGGAAAGCAAGACTCTGATAAGCACTTGTTGAATAGTTTTGAGAGTATAGACGGCAGCTCCGGAGAACACTTCTGCAAGACAATAACAGGTATGTTGTCCGGGCCACAAGCTGTAGAAGAGTCTAAGCAGGAAATCACTTTAGATACAGAAGCTGGAGTGATACGAATGTCAAGCAATGGATCAACCTGTTTGTTGGCAATATCAGGTAGAATGCAATTAGTGGAATCAAGAGATGATATTGATGAAAAGTTTTTAGCAAACAGTTCGGCTTTGTCTTTAGGTGAGGTGACAAAGTCTGAACCATACAAGAGAGGTGGAATTAAAGATTTGCCCTTATTATTAATACTATTAAAGATTCTCCAGAAGTCACGAGAGCCTAATTTTTGAGATGAGATACGAGATTTCATGACCAAGAATAGCGGACTTTGGCATTAGATAAAACCTTTTTACAATGGTTTCTAGCAGTAATAAACAGACGTCTGTTTTCTGGAGAATTGTTTTACTGATAAATATGGAAGTAACGGTTTCAATTGGCAATCGCAGCAGCACAGTGTGAGGAAAACTATGGAGAAGAGTGAGGCTTGATCTGGAATCGTCGAGAGGGAACAAAAGATTCCATGCCAGCCTGATGCCATGAAGACAAAAGATTTCTACCCAAAGGCCATCACGAAGAAAATCACGGAAAGAATCCCAGTCAGCTTTACTGTAGTTGTAAGAGGTTTGATAATAGAGGGATTTAGGTGATGAAGAAGAATGAGATATTAGTTTTAGAGAGATCAAACTGTGATCAGAAGAACCTAAGGGTGAATGTGGAGAAACTGAGCACTGACTAGGATCAGAAACAAGACCTAAGTCGAGTAGAGAAGGTAGATGATTCGGGTTGTCAGGAAAGCGAGTTGGAAAGTTTACTATTTGAGTTAGGGATTGAGAAAGGCAAAAGTTGTGGGCTTTAATGCCTGCAGAGTCACTGACACTAGAGCCAAGCCATTTAGAGTGGTGAGCATTAAAATCATCGACAACAACTATATTAGCTGATGGATAAAAAGAGAGGGCTTGGTAAATTTGATCAGAAATAACATCAAAAAGAGTGCAGTCTTGAGATGAAAGAGAGCGATATAGAACAAAGAGAAAGGCAATAGAGTGAAGTGGTGCTAAACGAAAGCACATGAAAGAATAGTCTGTGGATTCAAACCTAGTTTCACAACAAATGGGTCAATTCTTACGAATATAAATGCCGAGGCCAAGCATGTGACTATTGGAGTCTTTACGAATTGGAGGAAGATAACCATCAACACTAAGATCACAATATGGGACAGCCGAACTCAAATTAGTCTCACAAAGAGCAAGTAGGTCTGATGAACTTTGCAAGAGATAAGACTCAACAAAAGAAAAGTTACTTCGAAGACCACAAATATTAGTGAATGATAGGTTTAGAGAATTTGGTAATGACGATGGTTTTTTGTGTTTTATAGTGTTTGGTACTTTATTCATTTTTAAATTAGGTTGAAGAACTTGACTCAAAGCATAGAAAGTACTCAGAACACCGTTTAATAGCCCAAGCAATTGCCCAATTACTACTAATAAACCCTAAGCCGTAACAAAGGGCTCCAAATGTGACCTCCGCAATGCACACTAAAAGTACAAACAGGAACACGATCCATGCGCAACATGGCACTGTTAATACTTCAATATTTTTCAGCTGTTGATGGAATCAGCCTCTCTGAGAGCTACCACAGAGTTCGGGAAACCTGACTACCAGCCGGCCTCAGAACCATAAAACTGAGTTTTAGAGCTGTACTCTCATTTTGGAGATAATAGAATAAGTTGCCTAGTCATAAAAACAGAGACACAAGCAAAACCCATGCATTGAGTCAAGAAGATCCAGCATTCAACATCCTAAACTGGAAACAATCTATTAAAAATACATCGGCGCCAGCCTAATAGATGAAGAAGGGGTGCGAGGCTGGTCAACAGATAAAATCTGTTTACCCCTTAAGTCTTTGCCTAGGAGGCCTTCTACAAGACAGTAGCTGGATGCATTTAACATCTGCCCAAGATGAGTATTTTTGTCGAGACGCCATCTCTAGCCTTTACTCAACAAGAGCCCCAAGGCAGCGGGTGTTATAAGTCGGAGTTGGCATCTCATAGCCTTTGCCTAAAAAGATGTATCCTAAAAGGCAGCAGGACATGAAGCAGATTGTACTGGGTTACATGTTACCAGTAGCAGGATAATCTGACCGGACAAAAATTGCTGATATACATAGAAGTTGCTGATATACATAGAAGTTGCTGATATACATAGGTGTTCTCGTGCATAGTTAGATAGAATTGGAAACTGCAACTACATTTCTTTCCCTTACACTTGAATATTTGTTTTTTCTTTCAACTATTTTGGCTGCTAAATAATGATCAATTTCTAAACCCAATTAAGTTGTTGTTGAAGCACTGCGTTCTAAAATATCTTGTTTCAGCCTTTTTCAAAGCAGTTTGCGGTTAAATTTAATATTTTAATCACTTTCATTGTCCGTTTTGCTGATACTAAATAAACTTTTTGTGTTTTTTCTCTTTTTCTTTAGTCAATATAGCTTTTTTTTTTATTTCACCACGTTTTTATATTCAATCAAATGCAGGTCGTTTGTGTTTTATATTCAATCAAATGCAGGTCGTTAACGTGGGTCGTTTTTAATTAAAAGCTAATTATAATTTGCAATAAGTTAATCAGCTGTTCTCCACCATTAAGAGGATATTTTTCCTACAAATGATAGAAAATTTTTTCAAGAAATTGAACGCTGAATTGTTATGTCTTCCATAAGTCATCTGAGGGGCATGACCTTTTAAAGTCTTCATTGCGTTTTGCATGTGCTTTGATTGCATCTTTGATTGCATTTCTACATCATACTTCATGAGCTGACTTTATGCAAATGTACACAGAACTCCATCGTGTTGTACATGAAACAATCAATTTTTGTGCCTAATTACAAGTTCTTCACATGCATTCTGAAATTTGGTTGCAGAGAGAACACTTTTATATGCGAGTGATGCTAAATCTACAGTTTTTTATTGCTTTAGAAAGTTCAATTGAACTTTCGACTGCTTTAAGAATAACTAGCTGGATTGTGTGATCATTGCAGCGCAATTTTGAATTAATTTCATCATGTTTTTTAGCAGCTAAAACAATGTTGTTACTATTGCCATTAACGCAAGTTGCATAGATTTCTTTATTTAAGCTTAAGTTAGCAATAAAAACGTCTATGTTTACTGCAATCTCTATCCTAGAGTGTCTACCAGTAAATGGTCCGCAAGCAATAACAAAACTTACTAAATCAAAATTTAAAATAATGTATTGAATTTTAAGACTCATGTAAGAATCATTGTTCCAATTTTTCCAGATATCTGTATTAAAACTAACTCAGTTACTTTTGGAAAACCTTTTAAAGGTTTTATATGCAACTCAGCTTTTAGTAAAGATTTCAGACCTTAACCGACACCTCACATAAGAAGAAGTGGATTTGAACAGCAACAGAATGATAACTCAAGATAAATTACTATAGCAATAGACCAGATATATTATGCTAAGGGCGTTAACTGGTAAGAATGAAAAATTATTACAAAAATAATTATTCTAGATAAAGAAATTTATATTAAAAGGTGGAATACATTAAAAATAAATGATGTTATCCTATCTAATTTTAAAATATTAAAACTATTTCAACCATTATTATTGTTTAATTATTATTTTATTTAATTGATTTTGCATTTAAAAATTAAGCTTTTAGCAGTTAAAAGAGTTAAAAATTCATAATTTTGACTAAACTACCTTTACCTTATTTTCATTGATTACATTTCACTTACTTTTATAATAATTTCATTCAATTAAAAATAGTAGATTTTGACTTTAACGTTAAGACCTAAATTTATTGTTTTCAAATAAAAAAATCAAAGACATAATTTATATCTAAAGACAGTAGCCATCTTTGAAATTGCAATTGTTTGCAATCGACACTGACGTACACTAACGTACACAACTTTCCGCTTTTAACACTTTTGACACTGACGACACTTGCGTAAATACCTTTCCGCCTTTAAATGACCGTGACTGTTTAATTTTTTTTTTATTTTTTTTTTTTTACTTTCTTTCGGTCAACTAATGACTAACAACTACACTCTTTTATCAAACTAATGCATTATATTTACATTATTGAAAATGACTGGGAAAAAAAGAACAAAATAATAGCATACAAAGTAAACATGAAATTGAAAACATTTCGCAAAAAAAATTTATACAGTGATTTAAAATAAAAAGTCGTTAACAAAACGTATATCGCTAAAGCTAAACAATTAACAAACAAGTTGTATTTCAAAGTATCACAGCGAAACACTTGTTGAATAAATGGTCATTAATTTTTAGTGTAGGGAAAGCATTTATAATGCTAGAGTCAAATTTAGCTAGACATTCAGTCAAAACATTTATCGCACATCCAAAATTTGTTAACGGTTACACGAAAACGGAAAATTGTCGAGACCGATTGGTGACTGCGTCCAAAGCAGAAGGTCTTGAATAGTGACAATAAATACGTCGTTTAGCTTTCGTACATCGTTTATAAATCGTGTTACAGCTGTAAAAAAAAAAAAAGGAATAAAATATTTTTACAAACCGCACTTGTGGTGCAAATACAAATATAATTTTGATATTCTTACCGCTTTTTCTCGAAGGTTTGCTATCAAACCATATCGAATCTGTAAACATGGAAAACGGTTGCTTGTTGTCATCATAGTGAAGCTTAAAGTTAGTCATGATCATTTGATAGACGCTTTCTTCATCTTCAAAGTCAACGCAATCACTCATTGTCGAGCCAAATTTTGTCCCTGACGTGTCACATTGCCAAGTCACAATCGGAACCTCCCACAAACCTGGGTAGAAATCTGAAAACGAACAAGTGTACTAATTAGCTTAGTGCAGAATAACAAAAAGTTTTTAGTAAGCATTAAAAATGTTGCAGTTTTTATATTAACAAAAATACACAAAATGAAAGCATAGTATTCAAACGCAATACTTGTTGGGCAGTTTTTCAAATAACAACTTAAAGAGGGCAAGTAGTCAAAAGTATATGGCCACCATCTTACTCCTGGAAACGTAACCAACGAGCTGTCGTACAAAAAGCCGTTATCTGCTAAAATTCTAAACGTAGTTTCCGTGCTTTCGAGATATGGGTTTCGCCAACCTTTTGTAATCACACCAACCTCTGACTGAATAGTTTTCTGTTGGCCAACAATCTCCGATTCGAGTTCTGTAACAGATGCCTTAGAAGAAAAAACAAAAACTTATTAAAATTAAAAGAATATATGTACTGAATAAATAGTCGATTAGTCGTTTAGAAAAACTGACGAAGATGATTTTTTTTAAAAAAACAAAAAAACAACAACAACAACAAACGAACAATCTTTTATAACATACATTTGCGCTCCACCACTCTGGAGGAACCCTTTGAGATACTGAGTGATCGGCTAGTTCATGTCCTGAATATACAAATAGATAACGTATACAAATACAACGTTTGTTATTTTCAAAAGTTTAAACTGATTTATTGCATTAAGTAAACTAAAAAGTTTAAAGTTTCAATATCGTTATTTGAAAAATGTTACCGCTTTCGTAGAGCGTCTTTACTAAGGTGTAGTTTGCGTTATCTCCAGAAACAAAAAAAGTGGCTTTAATTGGACATCCGTTGAAATTGGTAACTCCGTCAAGCAAATCTTTGTGAAGCTGAACGTTTTGCGATGTAACACTGTCACCAAAAGTTAACAAGATAACTTGGGGCGTGTTATTTTTAAATAAACCACCTGGAATATCTGTTCCAGCGCACCTGCACGTTGGTAAACGACAAAGTAAGGAGTTGCAAGAAGCTAAAATACAAAAATTTGAAATGCGTGAGAAACTGCGCGTCAGGTTTTTAGCGAAATGATCAAACATTAAAAAAATACGTCAAAACCAAGTTACCTTGACCATTTTTTGAAACTAGATCTGCCTGGTAAACCGTCGTTGGAAAAGTACTCTCGGTTGGTAGGACGTCGTTTGCTGCATCTGAAAGGTTTTCCGTTGTTTGAGTGCTTATCAAGCACAGAAAAGCCAAAAAACACGCTACTGGAAGCATTTGTTTAGTCACCTAAAGAAAAAGCCACATTTTAAATAGTTTGTTCTAGGCTAGTTTTTATTAAAACAAAAATGATCGTGCACAAATGATTACCGTAACAATTCTTTTGCTATTGATCTGAGTAACTGATGTATAATTGAAAAAACTTCATCAAGTATTTATAAAACTTGAAACGGAAGCGTAGCTTTATGCGCAAACTATAGCCATTAAAAAATTTGTGTAGTTGTTGAAATCGTTAACATTGGAAGTATGTACTCATAGAGACTATTAAAAAAAGTAACAAATAGTTTCTAGAGTCTTTATTGCATCAACAGATTCCTCCGTTTTTATATTTATGTAATTAAGAAATAATAAGATTTTTAATAATAAGAACGAAGTAATAAGATTTTTTAATTACTTTATTTCTCCGTTAAAGAAAACTTGTAATCTATACGCATACATGAAAAACTAATGGCTGGAGCATGAGGAACGCATCTTCAGCTTTATCGCCGAGCCCGAAATATGAAAAACTTTACTTTACGATTACATATATGCATCAAAACGACAACTGTGAATAACTAGAAAAAAGAAAATAATAAAAGTATATAAAGAAACAAAAGATAGCAAACAGTTTAGAAGCACTTAAATGTTTGGCGAGATTTTAGCAATCGCTGAAAATCTATATAAAAAAAAAAAGTTCTCAAATAAAATAAATAAGTAATAGTATTTATTAAGTAACATCATCACAAGATTAAAAATCTTTAATCTCGTGATGAGGTTACTTAATAAATTTAATTAAGGCATTGAATCGTAAGATTCAATGCTTTAATTAAATCTATATTTATTTGGTTCTGCTTTCTTTAAAAGAAACATTTAATTTCGGATATATTGAAATCCATAGATAAAAATGATCGTTTCGATTCGTTTTTTTAAAATGCTCTTGTGTAGACTTCTTTTTGTTAACAATCCTGCGAATATTTTTTTTACAAATGAGGTCCGCGGAATTTAATCAAATAGGAAGTTAATTTTAAATTATACTTTAGAACAACAATTCTGTTGTCTGAAAACTTTGTTGAGTACTTATGGTGAAAATAAAATCGAAATGCTTTAGGGGACGACTCCAGTTTTCTTTAAAGCACGGCCAATAAAATGCTGTACAAAGAGTATAGTGTCGTAGTGCATAAAGCACTTAAAAAGAGTGCATTACAACGCAAGCTTTTTACAAGTATCACTTACAGCAAGTGCAAAACAATGGATCAAACCGTGCTATTCGACCAACCCATGAAAACTCTGTTTCATTTTTGTAAAGACGCCAGCGTTTGATCCAATCATAACGGAGGCACAGTCGCTTCAAAACTCTTGCAAACTGTCCTGTAAATAGAAATCCAAAGCTCTATGCGGATGAAGACAGTTTAAAATCTAAGCTGCAATTTCTCTTGCATAAGTCGCATTCAAGTTCAGTAACTCCGCAGCAATGTTACTTGAAAAATGATCCAATGCATAAGAAAGATAAATATAGTAAAGCAAACTTTCCCGGGTGATTTTGCGGAAATATTCAAACTTGACATTGATGCTGAAAAAATTTGGCAATACTACTGTAAAACTTTCTTAATAAGAACCGGATACTAACTTTAATTAAATACTACATTTAACTAAAATTATTAATTAGTTATTTGTTGAAAAATATAAATAGCGGCACCATCAAACTACTTTTCAGCTAAATTACAAAAAGGCATTTAAAAAAACATTATTAAAAAGTTTTAGATTTTTTTAGACTGTGACCCACAAATGAAACAACAACATTTTTACAGCGGTTCGTAAAACAAAAATTTTGAAAAGAAATTCGTTTAATAAAAAAAAAAATATTAAAACCAGATAAAAGTCTCATACAGTTTTAATCAAAAGATTTACCATTCTATATAGCTGTATAAAAATCAGTATGATTGTGTCGATGCCTTCACACAATCATACTGATTTTTACACAGCTTTATTATACTGTCAAAAGCATGCAATTGACAGTTTGCTATTGACAAGTATGCTACTGCCATATCTGCATGTATGCTATTGCAATATGTTTTATTGACAAAATTTGAGAAAGTAATTTGACTACCCTTAAAGATATAAAATTATAACAACTTCTTTTGCATATTAAAATTACTTATGTCTCGAAAAAATACTCTTTTCTGGGAAATATTTTCAATTTCTTACTGCAACGGTCGTGGTTCGGTGTCTCTCTATTACCCTGAATACGTCCCGGGGTTGGAGGTCAACTCAAATTTTTGACACTTATCTTTTGATACCAAGTTGTTTGTGTTTCGATAAGAACCGACAGGGTAATTGCAATTGAAGCTAAGATAAGGCATAATTTTCACCACAGTTTCTTCAACAAACCCATATATACAAAATGCATTGCTTAAAACGTCATAACCTAAGTGTATTAAGTTAAGTTAACCTTACCCAGCGGGCACGGTACGTTTTTTTAAACGTTTTTTAGACGTTTTTATAAGGATTAAATCTAATAAAAACGTTTTAAAAACGTACTGTGCCCACTGGGTAGTGTATTGCTTAAAACGTCATTTCTTAGTGTTTTTGAGAAACTATCAAAGTTTATAGACTATCAAGTTTATACATTTATAGAAAATATCAAACTTATCATACCTATTATTAAAGAAAAAGAGTTTTGAAACTAGAAACAAATTAAGCTTTTAGCAGTGAAATGAGTTAAAGCAGAGAGTCATAATTTTGACTAAACTACCTTTACCTTATTTTCATTGATTACATTTCACTTATTTTTTTAATAATTTCATTCTATTAAAAATAGTAGATTTTGACTTTAACGTGAAGAGCTAAGTTTATTGTTGTTGTTAGTTAAAAAAAAAAGAAAAAATCAAAGACATCATTTGTATCTAAAGACGGTAGCCATCTTTAAAATTGTAATTGTTTGCAATCGACACTGAGGCTTGCGTAAATACCTTTCCGCTTTTAAATGACCGTGACTGTTTAATTTTTTTTTTATTTTTTTTTTTTTCACTTTCTTTCGGTCAACTAATGACTAACAACTACACTCTTTTATCAAACTAACGCATTATATTTACATTATTGAAAATGACTGGGAAAAAAAAAGAACAAAATAATAGCATACAAAGTAAACATGAAATTGAAAACATTTCGCAAAAAAAATTTATACAGTGATTTAAAATAAAAAGTCGTTAACAAAACGTATATCGCTAAAGCTAAACAATTAACAAACAAGTTGTATTTCAAAGTATCACAGCGAAACACTTGTTGAATAAATGGTCATTAATTTTTAGTGTAGGGAAAGCATTTATAATGCTAGAGTCAAATTTAGCTAGACATTCAGTCAAAACATTTATCGCACATCCAAAATTTGTTAACGGTTACACGAAAACGGAAAACTGTCGAGACCGATTGGTGACTGCGTCCAAAGCAGAAGGTCTTGAATAGTGACAATAAATACGTCGTTTAGCTTTCGTACATCGTTTATAAATCGTGTTACAGCTGTAAAAAAAAAAAAAGGAATAAAATATTTTTACAAACCGCACTTGTGGTGCAAATACAAATATAATTTTGATATTCTTACCGCTTTTTCTCGAAGGTTTGCTATCAAACCATATCGAATCTGTAAACATGGAAAACGGTTGCTTGTTGTCATCATAGTGAAGCTTAAAGTTAGTCATGATCATTTGATAGACGCTTTCTTCATCTTCAAAGTCAACGCAATCACTCATTGTCGAGCCAAATTTTGTCCCTGACGTGTCACATTGCCAAGTCACAATCGGAACCTCCCACAAACCTGGGTAGAAATCTGAAAACGAACAAGTGTACTAATTAGCTTAGTGCAGAATAACAAAAAGTTTTTAGTAAGCATTAAAAATGTTGCAGTTTTTATATTAACAAAAATACACAAAATGAAAGCATAGTATTCAAACGCAATACTTGTTGGGCAGTTTTTCAAATAACAACTTAAAGAGGGCAAGTAGTCAAAAGTATATGGCCACCATCTTACTCCTGGAAACGTAACCAACGAGCTGTCGTACAAAAAGCCGTTATCTGCTAAAATTCTAAACGTAGTTTCCGTGCTTTCGAGATATGGGTTTCGCCAACCTTTTGTAATCACACCAACCTCTGACTGAATAGTTTTCTGTTGGCCAACAATCTCCGATTCGAGTTCTGTAACAGATGCCTTAGAAGAAAAAACAAAAACTTATTAAAATTAAAAGAATATATGTACTGAATAAATAGTCGATTAGTCGTTTAGAAAAACTGACGAAGATGATTTTTTTTAAAAAAACAAAAAAACAACAACAACAACAAACGAACAATCTTTTATAACATACATTTGCGCTCCACCACTCTGGAGGAACCCTTTGAGATACTGAGTGATCGGCTAGTTCATGTCCTGAATATACAAATAGATAACGTATACAAATACAACGTTTGTTATTTTCAAAAGTTTAAACTGATTTATTGCATTAAGTAAACTAAAAAGTTTAAAGTTTCAATATCGTTATTTGAAAAATGTTACCGCTTTCGTAGAGCGTCTTTACTAAGGTGTAGTTTGCGTTATCTCCAGAAACAAAAAAAGTGGCTTTAATTGGACATCCGTTGAAATTGGTAACTCCGTCAAGCAAATCTTTGTGAAGCTGAACGTTTTGCGATGTAACACTGTCACCAAAAGTTAACAAGATAACTTGGGGCGTGTTATTTTTAAATAAACCACCTGGAATATCTGTTCCAGCGCACCTGCACGTTGGTAAACGACAAAGTAAGGAGTTGCAAGAAGCTAAAATACAAAAATTTGAAATGCGTGAGAAACTGCGCGTCAGGTTTTTAGCGAAATGATCAAACATTAAAAAAATACGTCAAAACCAAGTTACCTTGACCATTTTTTGAAACTAGATCTGCCTGGTAAACCGTCGTTGGAAAAGTACTCTCGGTTGGTAGGACGTCGTTTGCTGCATCTGAAAGGTTTTCCGTTGTTTGAGTGCTTATCAAGCACAGAAAAGCCAAAAAACACGCTACTGGAAGCATTTGTTTAGTCACCTAAAGAAAAAGCCACATTTTAAATAGTTTGTTCTAGGCTAGTTTTTATTAAAACAAAAATGATCGTGCACAAATGATTACCGTAACAATTCTTTTGCTATTGATCTGAGTAACTGATGTATAATTGAAAAAACTTCATCAAGTATTTATAAAACTTGAAACGGAAGCGTAGCTTTATGCGCAAACTATAGCCATTAAAAAATTTGTGTAGTTGTTGAAATCGTTAACATTGGAAGTATGTACTCATAGAGACTATTAAAAAAAGTAACAAATAGTTTCTAGAGTCTTTATTGCATCAACAGATTCCTCCGTTTTTATATTTATGTAATTAAGAAATAATAAGATTTTTAATAATAAGAACGAAGTAATAAGATTTTTTAATTACTTTATTTCTCCGTTAAAGAAAACTTGTAATCTATACGCATACATGAAAAACTAATGGCTGGAGCATGAGGAACGCATCTTCAGCTTTATCGCCGAGCCCGAAATATGAAAAACTTTACTTTACGATTACATATATGCATCAAAACGACAACTGTGAATAACTAGAAAAAAGAAAATAATAAAAGTATATAAAGAAACAAAAGATAGCAAACAGTTTAGAAGCACTTAAATGTTTGGCGAGATTTTAGCAATCGCTGAAAATCTATATAAAAAAAAAAAGTTCTCAAATAAAATAAATAAGTAATAGTATTTATTAAGTAACATCATCACAAGATTAAAAATCTTTAATCTCGTGATGAGGTTACTTAATAAATTTAATTAAGGCATTGAATCGTAAGATTCAATGCTTTAATTAAATCTATATTTATTTGGTTCTGCTTTCTTTAAAAGAAACATTTAATTTCGGATATATTGAAATCCATAGATAAAAATGATCGTTTCGATTCGTTTTTTTAAAATGCTCTTGTGTAGACTTCTTTTTGTTAACAATCCTGCGAATATTTTTTTTACAAATGAGGTCCGCGGAATTTAATCAAATAGGAAGTTAATTTTAAATTATACTTTAGAACAACAATTCTGTTGTCTGAAAACTTTGTTGAGTACTTATGGTGAAAATAAAATCGAAATGCTTTAGGGGACGACTCCAGTTTTCTTTAAAGCACGGCCAATAAAATGCTGTACAAAGAGTATAGTGTCGTAGTGCATAAAGCACTTAAAAAGAGTGCATTACAACGCAAGCTTTTTACAAGTATCACTTACAGCAAGTGCAAAACAATGGATCAAACCGTGCTATTCGACCAACCCATGAAAACTCTGTTTCATTTTTGTAAAGACGCCAGCGTTTGATCCAATCATAACGGAGGCACAGTCGCTTCAAAACTCTTGCAAACTGTCCTGTAAATAGAAATCCAAAGCTCTATGCGGATGAAGACAGTTTAAAATCTAAGCTGCAATTTCTCTTGCATAAGTCGCATTCAAGTTCAGTAACTCCGCAGCAATGTTACTTGAAAAATGATCCAATGCATAAGAAAGATAAATATAGTAAAGCAAACTTTCCCGGGTGATTTTGCGGAAATATTCAAACTTGACATTGATGCTGAAAAAATTTGGCAATACTACTGTAAAACTTTCTTAATAAGAACCGGATACTAACTTTAATTAAATACTACATTTAACTAAAATTATTAATTAGTTATTTGTTGAAAAATATAAATAGCGGCACCATCAAACTACTTTTCAGCTAAATTACAAAAAGGCATTTAAAAAAACATTATTAAAAAGTTTTAGATTTTTTTAGACTGTGACCCACAAATGAAACAACAACATTTTTACAGCGGTTCGTAAAACAAAAATTTTGAAAAGAAATTCGTTTAATAAAAAAAAAAATATTAAAACCAGATAAAAGTCTCATACAGTTTTAATCAAAAGATTTACCATTCTATATAGCTGTATAAAAATCAGTATGATTGTGTCGATGCCTTCACACAATCATACTGATTTTTACACAGCTTTATTATACTGTCAAAAGCATGCAATTGACAGTTTGCTATTGACAAGTATGCTACTGCCATATCTGCATGTATGCTATTGCAATATGTTTTATTGACAAAATTTGAGAAAGTAATTTGACTACCCTTAAAGATATAAAATTATAACAACTTCTTTTGCATATTAAAATTACTTATGTCTCGAAAAAATACTCTTTTCTGGGAAATATTTTCAATTTCTTACTGCAACGGTCGTGGTTCGGTGTCTCTCTATTACCCTGAATACGTCCCGGGGTTGGAGGTCAACTCAAATTTTTGACACTTATCTTTTGATACCAAGTTGTTTGTGTTTCGATAAGAACCGACAGGGTAATTGCAATTGAAGCTAAGATAAGGCATAATTTTCACCACAGTTTCTTCAACAAACCCATATATACAAAATGCATTGCTTAAAACGTCATAACCTAAGTGTATTAAGTTAAGTTAACCTTACCCAGCGGGCACGGTACGTTTTTTTAAACGTTTTTTAGACGTTTTTATAAGGATTAAATCTAATAAAAACGTTTTAAAAACGTACTGTGCCCACTGGGTAGTGTATTGCTTAAAACGTCATTTCTTAGTGTTTTTGAGAAACTATCAAAGTTTATAGACTATCAAGTTTATACATTTATAGAAAATATCAAACTTATCATACCTATTATTAAAGAAAAAGAGTTTTGAAACTAGAAACAAATTAAGCTTTTAGCAGTGAAATGAGTTAAAGCAGAGAGTCATAATTTTGACTAAACTACCTTTACCTTATTTTCATTGATTACATTTCACTTATTTTTTTAATAATTTCATTCTATTAAAAATAGTAGATTTTGACTTTAACGTGAAGAGCTAAGTTTATTGTTGTTGTTAGTTAAAAAAAAAAGAAAAAATCAAAGACATCATTTGTATCTAAAGACGGTAGCCATCTTTAAAATTGTAATTGTTTGCAATCGACACTGAGGCTTGCGTAAATACCTTTCCGCTTTTAAATGACCGTGACTGTTTAATTTTTTTTTTATTTTTTTTTTTTTCACTTTCTTTCGGTCAACTAATGACTAACAACTACACTCTTTTATCAAACTAACGCATTATATTTACATTATTGAAAATGACTGGGAAAAAAAAAGAACAAAATAATAGCATACAAAGTAAACATGAAATTGAAAACATTTCGCAAAAAAAATTTATACAGTGATTTAAAATAAAAAGTCGTTAACAAAACGTATATCGCTAAAGCTAAACAATTAACAAACAAGTTGTATTTCAAAGTATCACAGCGAAACACTTGTTGAATAAATGGTCATTAATTTTTAGTGTAGGGAAAGCATTTATAATGCTAGAGTCAAATTTAGCTAGACATTCAGTCAAAACATTTATCGCACATCCAAAATTTGTTAACGGTTACACGAAAACGGAAAACTGTCGAGACCGATTGGTGACTGCGTCCAAAGCAGAAGGTCTTGAATAGTGACAATAAATACGTCGTTTAGCTTTCGTACATCGTTTATAAATCGTGTTACAGCTGTAAAAAAAAAAAAAGGAATAAAATATTTTTACAAACCGCACTTGTGGTGCAAATACAAATATAATTTTGATATTCTTACCGCTTTTTCTCGAAGGTTTGCTATCAAACCATATCGAATCTGTAAACATGGAAAACGGTTGCTTGTTGTCATCATAGTGAAGCTTAAAGTTAGTCATGATCATTTGATAGACGCTTTCTTCATCTTCAAAGTCAACGCAATCACTCATTGTCGAGCCAAATTTTGTCCCTGACGTGTCACATTGCCAAGTCACAATCGGAACCTCCCACAAACCTGGGTAGAAATCTGAAAACGAACAAGTGTACTAATTAGCTTAGTGCAGAATAACAAAAAGTTTTTAGTAAGCATTAAAAATGTTGCAGTTTTTATATTAACAAAAATACACAAAATGAAAGCATAGTATTCAAACGCAATACTTGTTGGGCAGTTTTTCAAATAACAACTTAAAGAGGGCAAGTAGTCAAAAGTATATGGCCACCATCTTACTCCTGGAAACGTAACCAACGAGCTGTCGTACAAAAAGCCGTTATCTGCTAAAATTCTAAACGTAGTTTCCGTGCTTTCGAGATATGGGTTTCGCCAACCTTTTGTAATCACACCAACCTCTGACTGAATAGTTTTCTGTTGGCCAACAATCTCCGATTCGAGTTCTGTAACAGATGCCTTAGAAGAAAAAACAAAAACTTATTAAAATTAAAAGAATATATGTACTGAATAAATAGTCGATTAGTCGTTTAGAAAAACTGACGAAGATGATTTTTTTTAAAAAAACAAAAAAACAACAACAACAACAAACGAACAATCTTTTATAACATACATTTGCGCTCCACCACTCTGGAGGAACCCTTTGAGATACTGAGTGATCGGCTAGTTCATGTCCTGAATATACAAATAGATAACGTATACAAATACAACGTTTGTTATTTTCAAAAGTTTAAACTGATTTATTGCATTAAGTAAACTAAAAAGTTTAAAGTTTCAATATCGTTATTTGAAAAATGTTACCGCTTTCGTAGAGCGTCTTTACTAAGGTGTAGTTTGCGTTATCTCCAGAAACAAAAAAAGTGGCTTTAATTGGACATCCGTTGAAATTGGTAACTCCGTCAAGCAAATCTTTGTGAAGCTGAACGTTTTGCGATGTAACACTGTCACCAAAAGTTAACAAGATAACTTGGGGCGTGTTATTTTTAAATAAACCACCTGGAATATCTGTTCCAGCGCACCTGCACGTTGGTAAACGACAAAGTAAGGAGTTGCAAGAAGCTAAAATACAAAAATTTGAAATGCGTGAGAAACTGCGCGTCAGGTTTTTAGCGAAATGATCAAACATTAAAAAAATACGTCAAAACCAAGTTACCTTGACCATTTTTTGAAACTAGATCTGCCTGGTAAACCGTCGTTGGAAAAGTACTCTCGGTTGGTAGGACGTCGTTTGCTGCATCTGAAAGGTTTTCCGTTGTTTGAGTGCTTATCAAGCACAGAAAAGCCAAAAAACACGCTACTGGAAGCATTTGTTTAGTCACCTAAAGAAAAAGCCACATTTTAAATAGTTTGTTCTAGGCTAGTTTTTATTAAAACAAAAATGATCGTGCACAAATGATTACCGTAACAATTCTTTTGCTATTGATCTGAGTAACTGATGTATAATTGAAAAAACTTCATCAAGTATTTATAAAACTTGAAACGGAAGCGTAGCTTTATGCGCAAACTATAGCCATTAAAAAATTTGTGTAGTTGTTGAAATCGTTAACATTGGAAGTATGTACTCATAGAGACTATTAAAAAAAGTAACAAATAGTTTCTAGAGTCTTTATTGCATCAACAGATTCCTCCGTTTTTATATTTATGTAATTAAGAAATAATAAGATTTTTAATAATAAGAACGAAGTAATAAGATTTTTTAATTACTTTATTTCTCCGTTAAAGAAAACTTGTAATCTATACGCATACATGAAAAACTAATGGCTGGAGCATGAGGAACGCATCTTCAGCTTTATCGCCGAGCCCGAAATATGAAAAACTTTACTTTACGATTACATATATGCATCAAAACGACAACTGTGAATAACTAGAAAAAAGAAAATAATAAAAGTATATAAAGAAACAAAAGATAGCAAACAGTTTAGAAGCACTTAAATGTTTGGCGAGATTTTAGCAATCGCTGAAAATCTATATAAAAAAAAAAAGTTCTCAAATAAAATAAATAAGTAATAGTATTTATTAAGTAACATCATCACAAGATTAAAAATCTTTAATCTCGTGATGAGGTTACTTAATAAATTTAATTAAGGCATTGAATCGTAAGATTCAATGCTTTAATTAAATCTATATTTATTTGGTTCTGCTTTCTTTAAAAGAAACATTTAATTTCGGATATATTGAAATCCATAGATAAAAATGATCGTTTCGATTCGTTTTTTTAAAATGCTCTTGTGTAGACTTCTTTTTGTTAACAATCCTGCGAATATTTTTTTTACAAATGAGGTCCGCGGAATTTAATCAAATAGGAAGTTAATTTTAAATTATACTTTAGAACAACAATTCTGTTGTCTGAAAACTTTGTTGAGTACTTATGGTGAAAATAAAATCGAAATGCTTTAGGGGACGACTCCAGTTTTCTTTAAAGCACGGCCAATAAAATGCTGTACAAAGAGTATAGTGTCGTAGTGCATAAAGCACTTAAAAAGAGTGCATTACAACGCAAGCTTTTTACAAGTATCACTTACAGCAAGTGCAAAACAATGGATCAAACCGTGCTATTCGACCAACCCATGAAAACTCTGTTTCATTTTTGTAAAGACGCCAGCGTTTGATCCAATCATAACGGAGGCACAGTCGCTTCAAAACTCTTGCAAACTGTCCTGTAAATAGAAATCCAAAGCTCTATGCGGATGAAGACAGTTTAAAATCTAAGCTGCAATTTCTCTTGCATAAGTCGCATTCAAGTTCAGTAACTCCGCAGCAATGTTACTTGAAAAATGATCCAATGCATAAGAAAGATAAATATAGTAAAGCAAACTTTCCCGGGTGATTTTGCGGAAATATTCAAACTTGACATTGATGCTGAAAAAATTTGGCAATACTACTGTAAAACTTTCTTAATAAGAACCGGATACTAACTTTAATTAAATACTACATTTAACTAAAATTATTAATTAGTTATTTGTTGAAAAATATAAATAGCGGCACCATCAAACTACTTTTCAGCTAAATTACAAAAAGGCATTTAAAAAAACATTATTAAAAAGTTTTAGATTTTTTTAGACTGTGACCCACAAATGAAACAACAACATTTTTACAGCGGTTCGTAAAACAAAAATTTTGAAAAGAAATTCGTTTAATAAAAAAAAAAATATTAAAACCAGATAAAAGTCTCATACAGTTTTAATCAAAAGATTTACCATTCTATATAGCTGTATAAAAATCAGTATGATTGTGTCGATGCCTTCACACAATCATACTGATTTTTACACAGCTTTATTATACTGTCAAAAGCATGCAATTGACAGTTTGCTATTGACAAGTATGCTACTGCCATATCTGCATGTATGCTATTGCAATATGTTTTATTGACAAAATTTGAGAAAGTAATTTGACTACCCTTAAAGATATAAAATTATAACAACTTCTTTTGCATATTAAAATTACTTATGTCTCGAAAAAATACTCTTTTCTGGGAAATATTTTCAATTTCTTACTGCAACGGTCGTGGTTCGGTGTCTCTCTATTACCCTGAATACGTCCCGGGGTTGGAGGTCAACTCAAATTTTTGACACTTATCTTTTGATACCAAGTTGTTTGTGTTTCGATAAGAACCGACAGGGTAATTGCAATTGAAGCTAAGATAAGGCATAATTTTCACCACAGTTTCTTCAACAAACCCATATATACAAAATGCATTGCTTAAAACGTCATAACCTAAGTGTATTAAGTTAAGTTAACCTTACCCAGCGGGCACGGTACGTTTTTTTAAACGTTTTTTAGACGTTTTTATAAGGATTAAATCTAATAAAAACGTTTTAAAAACGTACTGTGCCCACTGGGTAGTGTATTGCTTAAAACGTCATTTCTTAGTGTTTTTGAGAAACTATCAAAGTTTATAGACTATCAAGTTTATACATTTATAGAAAATATCAAACTTATCATACCTATTATTAAAGAAAAAGAGTTTTGAAACTAGAAACAAATTAAGCTTTTAGCAGTGAAATGAGTTAAAGCAGAGAGTCATAATTTTGACTAAACTACCTTTACCTTATTTTCATTGATTACATTTCACTTATTTTTTTAATAATTTCATTCTATTAAAAATAGTAGATTTTGACTTTAACGTGAAGAGCTAAGTTTATTGTTGTTGTTAGTTAAAAAAAAAAGAAAAAATCAAAGACATCATTTGTATCTAAAGACGGTAGCCATCTTTAAAATTGTAATTGTTTGCAATCGACACTGAGGCTTGCGTAAATACCTTTCCGCTTTTAAATGACCGTGACTGTTTAATTTTTTTTTTATTTTTTTTTTTTTCACTTTCTTTCGGTCAACTAATGACTAACAACTACACTCTTTTATCAAACTAACGCATTATATTTACATTATTGAAAATGACTGGGAAAAAAAAAGAACAAAATAATAGCATACAAAGTAAACATGAAATTGAAAACATTTCGCAAAAAAAATTTATACAGTGATTTAAAATAAAAAGTCGTTAACAAAACGTATATCGCTAAAGCTAAACAATTAACAAACAAGTTGTATTTCAAAGTATCACAGCGAAACACTTGTTGAATAAATGGTCATTAATTTTTAGTGTAGGGAAAGCATTTATAATGCTAGAGTCAAATTTAGCTAGACATTCAGTCAAAACATTTATCGCACATCCAAAATTTGTTAACGGTTACACGAAAACGGAAAACTGTCGAGACCGATTGGTGACTGCGTCCAAAGCAGAAGGTCTTGAATAGTGACAATAAATACGTCGTTTAGCTTTCGTACATCGTTTATAAATCGTGTTACAGCTGTAAAAAAAAAAAAAGGAATAAAATATTTTTACAAACCGCACTTGTGGTGCAAATACAAATATAATTTTGATATTCTTACCGCTTTTTCTCGAAGGTTTGCTATCAAACCATATCGAATCTGTAAACATGGAAAACGGTTGCTTGTTGTCATCATAGTGAAGCTTAAAGTTAGTCATGATCATTTGATAGACGCTTTCTTCATCTTCAAAGTCAACGCAATCACTCATTGTCGAGCCAAATTTTGTCCCTGACGTGTCACATTGCCAAGTCACAATCGGAACCTCCCACAAACCTGGGTAGAAATCTGAAAACGAACAAGTGTACTAATTAGCTTAGTGCAGAATAACAAAAAGTTTTTAGTAAGCATTAAAAATGTTGCAGTTTTTATATTAACAAAAATACACAAAATGAAAGCATAGTATTCAAACGCAATACTTGTTGGGCAGTTTTTCAAATAACAACTTAAAGAGGGCAAGTAGTCAAAAGTATATGGCCACCATCTTACTCCTGGAAACGTAACCAACGAGCTGTCGTACAAAAAGCCGTTATCTGCTAAAATTCTAAACGTAGTTTCCGTGCTTTCGAGATATGGGTTTCGCCAACCTTTTGTAATCACACCAACCTCTGACTGAATAGTTTTCTGTTGGCCAACAATCTCCGATTCGAGTTCTGTAACAGATGCCTTAGAAGAAAAAACAAAAACTTATTAAAATTAAAAGAATATATGTACTGAATAAATAGTCGATTAGTCGTTTAGAAAAACTGACGAAGATGATTTTTTTTAAAAAAACAAAAAAACAACAACAACAACAAACGAACAATCTTTTATAACATACATTTGCGCTCCACCACTCTGGAGGAACCCTTTGAGATACTGAGTGATCGGCTAGTTCATGTCCTGAATATACAAATAGATAACGTATACAAATACAACGTTTGTTATTTTCAAAAGTTTAAACTGATTTATTGCATTAAGTAAACTAAAAAGTTTAAAGTTTCAATATCGTTATTTGAAAAATGTTACCGCTTTCGTAGAGCGTCTTTACTAAGGTGTAGTTTGCGTTATCTCCAGAAACAAAAAAAGTGGCTTTAATTGGACATCCGTTGAAATTGGTAACTCCGTCAAGCAAATCTTTGTGAAGCTGAACGTTTTGCGATGTAACACTGTCACCAAAAGTTAACAAGATAACTTGGGGCGTGTTATTTTTAAATAAACCACCTGGAATATCTGTTCCAGCGCACCTGCACGTTGGTAAACGACAAAGTAAGGAGTTGCAAGAAGCTAAAATACAAAAATTTGAAATGCGTGAGAAACTGCGCGTCAGGTTTTTAGCGAAATGATCAAACATTAAAAAAATACGTCAAAACCAAGTTACCTTGACCATTTTTTGAAACTAGATCTGCCTGGTAAACCGTCGTTGGAAAAGTACTCTCGGTTGGTAGGACGTCGTTTGCTGCATCTGAAAGGTTTTCCGTTGTTTGAGTGCTTATCAAGCACAGAAAAGCCAAAAAACACGCTACTGGAAGCATTTGTTTAGTCACCTAAAGAAAAAGCCACATTTTAAATAGTTTGTTCTAGGCTAGTTTTTATTAAAACAAAAATGATCGTGCACAAATGATTACCGTAACAATTTTTTTGCTATTGATCTGAGTAACTGATGTATAATTGAAAAAACTTCATCAAGTATTTATAAAACTTGAAACGGAAGCGTAGCTTTATGCGCAAACTATAGCCATTAAAAAATTTGTGTAGTTGTTGAAATCGTTAACATTGGAAGTATGTACTCATAGAGACTATTAAAAAAAGTAACAAATAGTTTCTAGAGTCTTTATTGCATCAACAGATTCCTCCGTTTTTATATTTATGTAATTAAGAAATAATAAGATTTTTAATAATAAGAACGAAGTAATAAGATTTTTTAATTACTTTATTTCTCCGTTAAAGAAAACTTGTAATCTATACGCATACATTCAAATTTATTGGGTGGGGCATTATCATCTTTATCGCAAATAGTGTAATTTTAACCTTTAAAGAAGATTACCTACAGCATTATTATATACATTGTTATTTACTTACACTTCACATCCTGAATATACACTTTACTTTTATCTTTTTGAATTTATTTTGTTTTTTCTATATTTTCCTTTCTTTTATTATATTCTTCTTATTTAATATTTACTGTATGCTACACAAAATCAGTCATGCTATACATTCGGTTTGTTTTATGTACAAGTGGCTTTCTGCTAATCGTTTTAGAAAATGAATAGTTTTTCTCCATTGTGTATACTACTGATTACATTACAGTCACGTAGTTTGCCCATAATTAACCTTGTTATTTATTTAAAATACAAAACATACTTTTATACCACATACATTTACCTATAAGCCTACAAAACTCCAAATGATTTCAGATTGTTAGTTGTAATATATTTATACAGACTGAGAGTTTTAAAATATATATACAAGTTTTTGCTGCTCTCTTGGTATAATTCTATATAAATTTTTTAGATTACGGAGTTGTAATAGTTTGTTATTTTTAAGATTTATTATGTTGAAATCTAGTATTCACGTCTAGTTTACGTTATACCAATTTAAATAACTTTCAACTATTTTTGTTCTGATACCAATTTTTTTTTTTACTTATAATTCTTATACCAATTTAAATAACTTTCAACTATTTTTGTTCTGATAACTTTTACTATCAAGACAGGCTACTACGATAGACACGTACACTGCATTAGGTCTTTTTATTGCATACACAGCTATCAGAACTCAAAACAGTTCACAACTTTCACTAAGCCATGTTATACTGTGACTAAACACTGCACTTATCGACACTCATGTCAAAAAATTACATACAATTGTATGCAGTTGTACTGAGCCTCACTAAGTGTCCTCTAGTCCCAGTGTCAATTCAGAAGTTTGTGGCATTCGTCCTGACTGGATTGATTGGTCTGAGATTGGTCCTTTTGGAATAACGCAATAAAACGCCTTAAAAAGGAACCCTGTTGTAGACCTAGAGTTGAACTTTTTCCGGGATACCAGTCTCGGGCGCAAGTTGGAGGTGTTCCTGTATTCATACTGTACCATTAGGCGCGAATCCATACTATACTCGAGACGTCTATGACACACTTATATCGATAACGTATGTGTATCATCCTAATAATACATTTTACTTATCAGTTTTTCAATATTTCTCTAATTTGTGACTCCTTGTTTTCCACTGGACATCTGTCCTTTTGTACTTTTATCTCATTTTGCTGAATTCTATTTAACTTATTATTCATCTCTAAGGCGTTCACTGCTCGGTGCAGCTTCACGAAAATGCATTGCATTTACAAAAAAAACTGTATGAGACCATTATCTGGTTTTAATATTTTTATTTAGTTAATGAATTTCTTTATAAAAGTTTGTTTTACGTACGATTATAAAAATGTTGTTGTTTTATTTTTGGGTAGCCGTCCAAAAAAATCTAAAACTTTTTAATAACTTTTTTTAAATACCTTTCTGAAACTTAGTTGAAAAGTAGCTTGATGGTGCCGCTATATGTATTTTTCAACAAATAATTAATTAAAAACTTTAATTAAATGTAGTACTTAATTAAAATTAGTATCCGGTTCTTATTAAGAACGTTTTACAGTAGTATTGTCAAATTTTTCAGCATCAATGTCAAGTTTGAATACTTCCTTTGCAATACAATAATCGCAAAAAGCTTATTTCTAAATGCCTTTCTTTATACTGGATATCTCTCAAACATCTCTATATATATATTAATTACTTAACATACTCTTAGTTTCTTCATGAGACTCGTACGGTAGAACATATTCCAAAAACATCATTAGACACTGTTGTTTTATATTCGGTTCCTTTAATCCGAATATATACTTTTCCATTAAGTAAATAAATAACAGATTACTAAAATAAACAGATTTTCTAATTCATTTACTGTTTGAAGTGTTAATTAATTTTTATAAACGCAAACAAATACTTTACATTAAATAAAAAAAATTAATAACTATAAATACAATACTTATTATTTAGGTGTAGCATCTATAAAAAAGAAATACTTTGCCGTTACACTTTATTATTTATCAACTAAAATAGAGCGTTGGCTCACAATAATCATGCAAAACAGTTATCACAAAAAACTCTACAGCAAAAACTATAACCGAATAATAAAGTAATTAAAAAACCATATTACTTCGATATTTCTTAATTACATAAATATAAAAACGGAGGAATCTGTTGATGCAATAAAGACTCTAGAAACTATTTGTTACTTTTTTTAATAGTCTCTATGAGTACATACTTCCAATGTTAACGATTTCAACAACTACACAAATTTTTTAATGGCTATAGTTTGCGCATAAAGCTACGCTTCCGTTTCAAGTTTTATAAATACTTGATGAAGTTTTTTCAATTATACATCAGTTACTCAGATCAATAGCAAAAGAATTGTTACGGTAATCATTTGTGCACGATCATTTTTGTTTTAATAAAAACTAGCCTAGAACAAACTATTTAAAATGTGGCTTTTTCTTTAGGTGACTAAACAAATGCTTCCAGTAGCGTGTTTTTTGGCTTTTCTGTGCTTGATAAGCACTCAAACAACGGAAAACCTTTCAGATGCAGCAAACGACGTCCTACCAACCGAGAGTACTTTTCCAACGACGGTTTACCAGGCAGATCTAGTTTCAAAAAATGGTCAAGGTAACTTGGTTTTGACGTATTTTTTTAATGTTTGATCATTTCGCTAAAAACCTGACGCGCAGTTTCTCACGCATTTCAAATTTTTGTATTTTAGCTTCTTGCAACTCCTTACTTTGTCGTTTACCAACGTGCAGGTGCGCTGGAACAGATATTCCAGGTGGTTTATTTAAAAATAACACGCCCCAAGTTATCTTGTTAACTTTTGGTGACAGTGTTACATCGCAAAACGTTCAGCTTCACAAAGATTTGCTTGACGGAGTTACCAATTTCAACGGATGTCCAATTAAAGCCACTTTTTTTGTTTCTGGAGATAACGCAAACTACACCTTAGTAAAGACGCTCTACGAAAGCGGTAACATTTTTCAAATAACGATATTGAAACTTTAAACTTTTTAGTTTACTTAATGCAATAAATCAGTTTAAACTTTTGAAAATAACAAACGTTGTATTTGTATACGTTATCTATTTGTATATTCAGGACATGAACTAGCCGATCACTCAGTATCTCAAAGGGTTCCTCCAGAGTGGTGGAGCGCAAATGTATGTTATAAAAGATTGTTCGTTTGTTGTTGTTGTTGTTTTTTTGTTTTTTTAAAAAAAATCATCTTCGTCAGTTTTTCTAAACGACTAATCGACTATTTATTCAGTACATATATTCTTTTAATTTTAATAAGTTTTTGTTTTTTCTTCTAAGGCATCTGTTACAGAACTCGAATCGGAGATTGTTGGCCAACAGAAAACTATTCAGTCAGAGGTTGGTGTGATTACAAAAGGTTGGCGAAACCCATATCTCGAAAGCACGGAAACTACGTTTAGAATTTTAGCAGATAACGGCTTTTTGTACGACAGCTCGTTGGTTACGTTTCCAGGAGTAAGATGGTGGCCATATACTTTTGACTACTTGCCCTCTTTAAGTTGTTATTTGAAAAACTGCCCAACAAGTATTGCGTTTGAATACTATGCTTTCATTTTGTGTATTTTTGTTAATATAAAAACTGCAACATTTTTAATGCTTACTAAAAACTTTTTGTTATTCTGCACTAAGCTAATTAGTACACTTGTTTCGTTTTCAGATTTCTACCCAGGTTTGTGGGAGGTTCCGATTGTGACTTGGCAATGTGACACGTCAGGGACAAAATTTGGCTCGACAATGAGTGATTGCGTTGACTTTGAAGATGAAGAAAGCGTCTATCAAATGATCATGACTAACTTTAAGCTTCACTATGATGACAACAAGCAACCGTTTTCCATGTTTACAGATTCGATATGGTTTGATAGCAAACCTTCGAGAAAAAGCGGTAAGAATATCAAAATTATATTTGTATTTGCACCACAAGTGCGGTTTGTAAAAATATTTTATTCCTTTTTTTACAGCTGTAACACGATTTATAAACGATGTACGAAAGCTAAACGACGTATTTATTGTCACTATTCAAGACCTTCTGCTTTGGACGCAGTCACCAATCGGTCTCGACAGTTTTCCGTTTTCGTGTAACCGTTAACAAATTTTGGATGTGCGATAAATGTTTTGACTGAATGTCTAGCTAAATTTGACTCTAGCATTATAAATGCTTTCCCTACACTAAAAATTAATGACCATTTATTCAACAAGTGTTTCGCTGTGATACTTTGAAATACAACTTGTTTGTTAATTGTTTAGCTTTAGCGATATACGTTTTGTTAACGACTTTTTATTTTAAATCACTGTATAAATTTTTTTTGCGAAATGTTTTCAATTTCATGTTTACTTTGTATGCTATTATTTTGTTCTTTTTTTTTCCCAGTCATTTTCAATAATGTAAATATAATGCGTTAGTTTGATAAAAGAGTGTAGTTGTTAGTCATTAGTTGACCGAAAGAAAGTGAAAAAAAAAAAATAAAAAAAAAATTAAACAGTCACGGTCATTTAAAAGCGGAAAGGTATTTACGCAAGCCTCAGTGTCGATTGCAAACAATTACAATTTTAAAGATGGCTACCGTCTTTAGATACAAATGATGTCTTTGATTTTTTCTTTTTTTTTAACTAACAACAACAATAAACTTAGCTCTTCACGTTAAAGTCAAAATCTACTATTTTTAATAGAATGAAATTATTAAAAAAATAAGTAAAATGTAATCAATGAAAATAAGGTAAAGGTAGTTTAGTCAAAATTATGACTCTCTGCTTTAACTCATTTCACTGCTAAAAGCTTAATTTGTTTCTAGTTTCAAAACTCTTTTTCTTTAATAATAGGTATGATAAGTTTGATATTTTCTATAAATGTATAAACTTGATAGTCTATAAACTTTGATAGTTTCTCAAAAACACTAAGAAATGACGTTTTAAGCAATACACTACCCAGTGGGCACAGTACGTTTTTAAAACGTTTTTATTAGATTTAATCCTTATAAAAACGTCTAAAAAACGTTTAAAAAAACGTACCGTGCCCGCTGGGTAAGGTTAACTTAACTTAATACACTTAGGTTATGACGTTTTAAGCAATGCATTTTGTATATATGGGTTTGTTGAAGAAACTGTGGTGAAAATTATGCCTTATCTTAGCTTCAATTGCAATTACCCTGTCGGTTCTTATCGAAACACAAACAACTTGGGATCAAAAGATAAGTGTCAAAAATTTGAGTTGACCTCCAACCCCGGGACGTATTCAGGGTAATAGAGAGACACCGAACCACGACCGTTGCAGTAAGAAATTGAAAATATTTCCCAGAAAAGAGTATTTTTTCGAGACATAAGTAATTTTAATATGCAAAAGAAGTTGTTATAATTTTATATCTTTAAGGGTAGTCAAATTACTTTCTCAAATTTTGTCAATAAAACATATTGCAATAGCATACATGCAGATATGGCAGTAGCATACTTGTCAATAGCAAACTGTCAATTGCATGCTTTTGACAGTATAATAAAGCTGTGTAAAAATCAGTATGATTGTGTGAAGGCATCGACACAATCATACTGATTTTTATACAGCTATATAGAATGGTAAATCTTTTGATTAAAACTGTATGAGACTTTTATCTGGTTTTAATATTTTTTTTTTATTAAACGAATTTCTTTTCAAAATTTTTGTTTTACGAACCGCTGTAAAAATGTTGTTGTTTCATTTGTGGGTCACAGTCTAAAAAAATCTAAAACTTTTTAATAATGTTTTTTTAAATGCCTTTTTGTAATTTAGCTGAAAAGTAGTTTGATGGTGCCGCTATTTATATTTTTCAACAAATAACTAATTAATAATTTTAGTTAAATGTAGTATTTAATTAAAGTTAGTATCCGGTTCTTATTAAGAAAGTTTTACAGTAGTATTGCCAAATTTTTTCAGCATCAATGTCAAGTTTGAATATTTCCGCAAAATCGCCCGGGAAAGTTTGCTTTACTATATTTATCTTTCTTATGCATTGGATCATTTTTCAAGTAACATTGCTGCGGAGTTACTGAACTTGAATGCGACTTATGCAAGAGAAATTGCAGCTTAGATTTTAAACTGTCTTCATCCGCATAGAGCTTTGGATTTCTATTTACAGGACAGTTTGCAAGAGTTTTGAAGCGACTGTGCCTCCGTTATGATTGGATCAAACGCTGGCGTCTTTACAAAAATGAAACAGAGTTTTCATGGGTTGGTCGAATAGCACGGTTTGATCCATTGTTTTGCACTTGCTGTAAGTGATACTTGTAAAAAGCTTGCGTTGTAATGCACTCTTTTTAAGTGCTTTATGCACTACGACACTATACTCTTTGTACAGCATTTTATTGGCCGTGCTTTAAAGAAAACTGGAGTCGTCCCCTAAAGCATTTCGATTTTATTTTCACCATAAGTACTCAACAAAGTTTTCAGACAACAGAATTGTTGTTCTAAAGTATAATTTAAAATTAACTTCCTATTTGATTAAATTCCGCGGACCTCATTTGTAAAAAAAATATTCGCAGGATTGTTAACAAAAAGAAGTCTACACAAGAGCATTTTAAAAAAACGAATCGAAACGATCATTTTTATCTATGGATTTCAATATATCCGAAATTAAATGTTTCTTTTAAAGAAAGCAGAACCAAATAAATATAGATTTAATTAAAGCATTGAATCTTACGATTCAATGCCTTAATTAAATTTATTAAGTAACCTCATCACGAGATTAAAGATTTTTAATCTTGTGATGATGTTACTTAATAAATACTATTACTTATTTATTTTATTTGAGAACTTTTTTTTTTTATATAGATTTTCAGCGATTGCTAAAATCTCGCCAAACATTTAAGTGCTTCTAAACTGTTTGCTATCTTTTGTTTCTTTATATACTTTTATTATTTTCTTTTTTCTAGTTATTCACAGTTGTCGTTTTGATGCATATATGTAATCGTAAAGTAAAGTTTTTCATATTTCGGGCTCGGCGATAAAGCTGAAGATGCGTTCCTCATGCTCCAGCCATTAGTTTTTCATGTATGCGTATAGATTACAAGTTTTCTTTAACGGAGAAATAAAGTAATTAAAAAATCTTATTACTTCGTTCTTATTATTAAAAATCTTATTATTTCTTAATTACATAAATATAAAAACGGAGGAATCTGTTGATGCAATAAAGACTCTAGAAACTATTTGTTACTTTTTTTAATAGTCTCTATGAGTACATACTTCCAATGTTAACGATTTCAACAACTACACAAATTTTTTAATGGCTATAGTTTGCGCATAAAGCTACGCTTCCGTTTCAAGTTTTATAAATACTTGATGAAGTTTTTTCAATTATACATCAGTTACTCAGATCAATAGCAAAAGAATTGTTACGGTAATCATTTGTGCACGATCATTTTTGTTTTAATAAAAACTAGCCTAGAACAAACTATTTAAAATGTGGCTTTTTCTTTTAGGTGACTAAACAAATGCTTCCAGTAGCGTGTTTTTTGGCTTTTCTGTGCTTGATAAGCACTCAAACAACGGAAAACCTTTCAGATGCAGCAAACGACGTCCTACCAACCGAGAGTACTTTTCCAACGACGGTTTACCAGGCAGATCTAGTTTCAAAAAATGGTCAAGGTAACTTGGTTTTGACGTATTTTTTTAATGTTTGATCATTTCGCTAAAAACCTGACGCGCAGTTTCTCACGCATTTCAAATTTTTGTATTTTAGCTTCTTGCAACTCCTTACTTTGTCGTTTACCAACGTGCAGGTGCGCTGGAACAGATATTCCAGGTGGTTTATTTAAAAATAACACGCCCCAAGTTATCTTGTTAACTTTTGGTGACAGTGTTACATCGCAAAACGTTCAGCTTCACAAAGATTTGCTTGACGGAGTTACCAATTTCAACGGATGTCCAATTAAAGCCACTTTTTTTGTTTCTGGAGATAACGCAAACTACACCTTAGTAAAGACGCTCTACGAAAGCGGTAACATTTTTCAAATAACGATATTGAAACTTTAAACTTTTTAGTTTACTTAATGCAATAAATCAGTTTAAACTTTTGAAAATAACAAACGTTGTATTTGTATACGTTATCTATTTGTATATTCAGGACATGAACTAGCCGATCACTCAGTATCTCAAAGGGTTCCTCCAGAGTGGTGGAGCGCAAATGTATGTTATAAAAGATTGTTCGTTTGTTGTTGTTGTTGTTTTTTTGTTTTTTTAAAAAAAATCATCTTCGTCAGTTTTTCTAAACGACTAATCGACTATTTATTCAGTACATATATTCTTTTAATTTTAATAAGTTTTTGTTTTTTCTTCTAAGGCATCTGTTACAGAACTCGAATCGGAGATTGTTGGCCAACAGAAAACTATTCAGTCAGAGGTTGGTGTGATTACAAAAGGTTGGCGAAACCCATATCTCGAAAGCACGGAAACTACGTTTAGAATTTTAGCAGATAACGGCTTTTTGTACGACAGCTCGTTGGTTACGTTTCCAGGAGTAAGATGGTGGCCATATACTTTTGACTACTTGCCCTCTTTAAGTTGTTATTTGAAAAACTGCCCAACAAGTATTGCGTTTGAATACTATGCTTTCATTTTGTGTATTTTTGTTAATATAAAAACTGCAACATTTTTAATGCTTACTAAAAACTTTTTGTTATTCTGCACTAAGCTAATTAGTACACTTGTTCGTTTTCAGATTTCTACCCAGGTTTGTGGGAGGTTCCGATTGTGACTTGGCAATGTGACACGTCAGGGACAAAATTTGGCTCGACAATGAGTGATTGCGTTGACTTTGAAGATGAAGAAAGCGTCTATCAAATGATCATGACTAACTTTAAGCTTCACTATGATGACAACAAGCAACCGTTTTCCATGTTTACAGATTCGATATGGTTTGATAGCAAACCTTCGAGAAAAAGCGGTAAGAATATCAAAATTATATTTTTATTTGCACCACAAGTGCGGTTTGTAAAAATATTTTATTCCTTTTTTTTTTTACAGCTGTAACACGATTTATAAACGATGTACGAAAGCTAAACGACGTATTTATTGTCACTATTCAAGACCTTCTGCTTTGGACGCAGTCACCAATCGGTCTCGACAGTTTTTTGGTTTCGTGTAACCGTTAACAAATTTTGGATGTGCGATAAATGTTTTGACTGAATGTCTAGCTAAATTTGACTCTAGCATTATAAATGCTTTCCCTACACTAAAAATTAATGACCATTTATTCAACAAGTGTTTCGCTGTGATACTTTGAAATACAACTTGTTTGTTAATTGTTTAGCTTTAGCGATATACGTTTTGTTAACGACTTTTTATTTTAAATCACTGTATAAATTTTTTTTGCGAAATGTTTTCAATTTCATGTTTACTTTGTATGCTATTATTTTGTTCTTTTTTTTTCCCAGTCATTTTCAATAATGTAAATATAATGCGTTAGTTTGATAAAAGAGTGTAGTTGTTAGTCATTAGTTGACCGAAAGAAAGTGAAAAAAAAAATAAAAAAAAAATTAAACAGTCACGGTCATTTAAAAGCGGAAAGGTATTTACGCAAGCCTCAGTGTCGATTGCAAACAATTACAATTTTAAAGATGGCTACCGTCTTTAGATACAAATGATGTCTTTGATTTTTTCTTTTTTTTTAACTAACAACAACAATAAACTTAGCTCTTCACGTTAAAGTCAAAATCTACTATTTTTAATAGAATGAAATTATTAAAAAAATAAGTGAAATGTAATCAATGAAAATAAGGTAAAGGTAGTTTAGTCAAAATTATGACTCTCTGCTTTAACTCATTTCACTGCTAAAAGCTTAATTTGTTTCTAGTTTCAAAACTCTTTTTCTTTAATAATAGGTATGATAAGTTTGATATTTTCTATAAATGTATAAACTTGATAGTCTATAAACTTTGATAGTTTCTCAAAAACACTAAGAAATGACGTTTTAAGCAATACACTACCCAGTGGGCACAGTACGTTTTTAAAACGTTTTTATTAGATTTAATCCTTATAAAAACGTCTAAAAAACGTTTAAAAAACGTACAGTACCGCTGGGTAAGGTTAACTTAACTTAATACACTTAGGTTATGACGTTTTAAGCAATGCATTTTGTATATATGGGTTTGTTGAAGAAACTGTGGTGAAAATTATGCCTTATCTTAGCTTCAATTGCAATTACCCTGTCGGTTCTTATCGAAACACAAACAACTTGGTATCAAAAGATAAGTGTCAAAAATTTGAGTTGACCTCCAACCCCGGGACGTATTCAGGGTAATAGAGAGACACCGAACCACGACCGTTGCAGTAAGAAATTGAAAATATTTCCCAGAAAAGAGTATTTTTTCGAGACATAAGTAATTTTAATATGCAAAAGAAGTTGTTATAATTTTATATCTTTAAGGGTAGTCAAATTACTTTCTCAAATTTTGTCAATAAAACATATTGCAATAGCATACATGCAGATATGGCAGTAGCATACTTGTCAATAGCAAACTGTCAATTGCATGCTTTTGACAGTATAATAAAGCTGTGTAAAAATCAGTATGATTGTGTGAAGGCATCGACACAATCATACTGATTTTTATACAGCTATATAGAATGGTAAATCTTTTGATTAAAACTGTATGAGACTTTTATCTGGTTTTAATATTTTTTTTTTATTAAACGAATTTCTTTTCAAAATTTTTGTTTTACGAACCGCTGTAAAAATGTTGTTGTTTCATTTGTGGGTCACGGTCTAAAAAAATAAAACTTTTTAATAATGTTTTTTTAAATGCCTTTTTGTAATTTAGCTGAAAAGTAGTTTGATGGTGCCGCTATTTATATTTTTCAACAAATAACTAATTAATAATTTTAGTTAAATGTAGTATTTAATTAAAGTTAGTATCCGGTTCTTATTAAGAAAGTTTTACAGTAGTATTGCCAAATTTTTTCAGCATGGAATGTCAAGTTTGAATATTTCCGCAAAATCACCGGGAAAGTTTGCTTTACTATATTTATCTTTCTTATGCATTGGATCATTTTTCAAGTAACATTGCTGCGGAGTTACTGAACTTGAATGCGACTTATGCAAGAGAAATTGCAGCTTAGATTTTAAACTGTCTTCATCCGCATAGAGCTGTGGATTTCTATTTACAGGACAGTTTGCAAGAGTGTTGAAGCGACTGTCCTTCCGTATAGTTCGATAAACGCTGGCGTCTTTACAAAAATGAAACAGAGTTTTCATGGGTTGGTCGAATAGCACGGTTTGATCCATTGTTTTGCACTTGCTGTAAGTGATACTTGTAAAAAGCTTGCGTTGTAATGCACTCTTTTTAAGTGCTTTATGCACTACGACACTATACTCTTTGTACAGCATTTTATTGGCCGTGCTTTAAAGAAAACTGGAGTCGTCCCCTAAAGCATTTCGATTTTATTTTCACCATAAGTACTCAACAAAGTTTTCAGACAACAGAATTGTTGTTCTAAAGTATAATTTAAAATTAACTTCCTATTTGATTAAATTCCGCGGAC
This sequence comes from Hydra vulgaris, assembly GCF_038396675.1. NCBI lineage: Eukaryota > Metazoa > Cnidaria > Hydrozoa > Anthoathecata > Hydridae > Hydra > Hydra vulgaris. The sequence continues at coordinate 37,167,485 of NC_088931.1, forward strand.
CTCATTTGTAAAAAAAATATTCGCAGGATTGTTAACAAAAAGAAGTCTACACAAGAGCATTTTAAAAAAACGAATCGAAACGATCATTTTTATCTATGGATTTCAATATATCCGAAATTAAATGTTTCTTTTAAAGAAAGCAGAACCAAATAAATATAGATTTAATTAAAGCATTGAATCTTACGATTCAATGCCTTAATTAAATTTATTAAGTAACCTCATCACGAGATTAAAGATTTTTAATCTTGTGATGATGTTACTTAATAAATACTATTACTTATTTATTTTATTTGAGAACTTTTTTTTTTTATATAGATTTTAGCGATTGCTAAAATCTCGCCAAACATTTAAGTGCTTCTAAACTGTTTGCTATCTTTTGTTTCTTTATATACTTTTATTATTTTCTTTTTTCTAGTTATTCACAGTTGTCGTTTTGATGCATATATGTAATCGTAAAGTAAAGTTTTTCATATTTCGGGCTCGGCGATAAAGCTGAAGATGCGTTCCTCATGCTCCAGCCATTAGTTTTTCATGTATGCGTATAGATTACAAGTTTTCTTTAACGGATAAATAAAGTAATTAAAAAATCTTATTACTCCGTTCTTATTATTAAAAATCTTATTATTTCTTAATTACATAAATATAAAAACGAGGAATCTGTTGATGCAATAAAGACTCTAGAAACTATTTGTTACTTTTTTTAATAGTCTCTATGAGTACATACTTCCAATGTTAACGATTTCAACAACTACACAAATTTTTTAATGGCTATAGTTTGCGCATAAAGCTACGCTTCCGTTTCAAGTTTTATAAATACTTGATGAAGTTTTTTCAATTATACATCAGTTACTCAGATCAATAGCAAAAGAATTGTTACGGTAATCATTTGTGCACGATCATTTTTGTTTTAATAAAAACTAGCCTAGAACAAACTATTTAAAATGTGGCTTTTTCTTTAGGTGACTAAACAAATGCTTCCAGTAGCGTGTTTTTTGGCTTTTCTGTGCTTGATAAGCACTCAAACAACGGAAAACCTTTCAGATGCAGCAAACGACGTTCTACCAACCGAGAGTACTTTTCCAACGACGGTTTACCAGGCAGATCTAGTTTCAAAAAATGGTCAAGGTAACTTGGTTTTGACGTATTTTTTTAATGTTTGATCATTTCGCTAAAAACCTGACGCGCAGTTTCTCACGCATTTCAAATTTTTGTATTTTAGCTTCTTGCAACTCCTTACTTTGTCGTTTACCAACGTGCAGGTGCGCTGGAACAGATATTCCAGGTGGTTTATTTAAAAATAACACGCCCCAAGTTATCTTGTTAACTTTTGGTGACAGTGTTACATCGCAAAACGTTCAGCTTCACAAAGATTTGCTTGACGGAGTTACCAATTTCAACGGATGTCCAATTAAAGCCACTTTTTTTGTTTCTGGAGATAACGCAAACTACACCTTAGTAAAGACGCTCTACGAAAGCGGTAACATTTTTCAAATAACGATATTGAAACTTTAAACTTTTTAGTTTACTTAATGCAATAAATCAGTTTAAACTTTTGAAAATAACAAACGTTGTATTTGTATACGTTATCTATTTGTATATTCAGGACATGAACTAGCCGATCACTCAGTATCTCAAAGGGTTCCTCCAGAGTGGTGGAGCGCAAATGTATGTTATAAAAGATTGTTCGTTTGTTGTTGTTGTTGTTTTTTTGTTTTTTTAAAAAAAATCATCTTCGTCAGTTTTTCTAAACGACTAATCGACTATTTATTCAGTACATATATTCTTTTAATTTTAATAAGTTTTTGTTTTTTCTTCTAAGGCATCTGTTACAGAACTCGAATCGGAGATTGTTGGCCAACAGAAAACTATTCAGTCAGAGGTTGGTGTGATTACAAAAGGTTGGCGAAACCCATATCTCGAAAGCACGGAAACTACGCTTAGAATTTTAGCAGATAACGGCTTTTTGTACGACAGCTCGTTGGTTACGTTTCCAGGAGTAAGATGGTGGCCATATACTTTTGACTACTTGCCCTCTTTAAGTTGTTATTTGAAAAACTGCCCAACAAGTATTGCGTTTGAATACTATGCTTTCATTTTGTGTATTTTTGTTAATATAAAAACTGCAACATTTTTAATGCTTACTAAAAACTTTTTGTTATTCTGCACTAAGCTAATTAGTACACTTGTTCGTTTTCAGATTTCTACCCAGGTTTGTGGGAGGTTCCGATTGTGACTTGGCAATGTGACACGTCAGGGACAAAATTTGGCTCGACAATGAGTGATTGCGTTGACTTTGAAGATGAAGAAAGCGTCTATCAAATGATCATGACTAACTTTAAGCTTCACTATGATGACAACAAGCAACCGTTTTCCATGTTTACAGATTCGATATGGTTTGATAGCAAACCTTCGAGAAAAAGCGGTAAGAATATCAAAATTATATTTGTATTTGCACCACAAGTGCGGTTTGTAAAAATATTTTATTCCTTTTTTTTTTTTACAGCTGTAACACGATTTATAAACGATGTACGAAAGCTAAACGACGTATTTATTGTCACTATTCAAGACCTTCTGCTTTGGACGCAGTCACCAATCGGTCTCGACAGTTTTCCGTTTTCGTGTAACCGTTAACAAATTTTGGATGTGCGATAAATGTTTTGACTGAATGTCTAGCTAAATTTGACTCTAGCATTATAAATGCTTTCCCTACACTAAAAATTAATGACCATTTATTCAACAAGTGTTTCGCTGTGATACTTTGAAATACAACTTGTTTGTTAATTGTTTAGCTTAGCGATATACGTTTTGTTAACGACTTTTTATTTTAAATCACTGTATAAATTTTTTTTGCGAAATGTTTTCAATTTCATGTTTACTTTGTATGCTATTATTTTGTTCTTTTTTTTTCCCAGTCATTTTCAATAATGCAAATATAATGCGTTAGTTTGATAAAAGAGTGTAGTTGTTAGTCATTAGTTGACCGAAAGAAAGTGAAAAAAAAAAAAATAAAAAAAAAATTAAACAGTCACGGTCATTTAAAAGCGGAAAGGTATTTACGCAAGCCTCAGTGTCGATTGCAAACAATTACAATTTTAAAGATGGCTACCGTCTTTAGATACAAATGATGTCTTTGATTTTTTCTTTTTTTTTTAACTAACAACAACAATAAACTTAGCTCTTCACGTTAAAGTCAAAATCTACTATTTTTAATAGAATGAAATTATTAAAAAAATAAGTGAAATGTAATCAATGAAAATAAGGTAAAGGTAGTTTAGTCAAAATTATGACTCTCTGCTTTAACTCATTTCACTGCTAAAAGCTTAATTTGTTTCTAGTTTCAAAACTCTTTTTCTTTAATAATAGGTATGATAAGTTTGATATTTTCTATAAATGTATAAACTTGATAGTCTATAAACTTTGATAGTTTCTCAAAAACACTAAGAAATGACGTTTTAAGCAATACACTACCCAGTGGGCACAGTACGTTTTTAAAACGTTTTTATTAGATTTAATCCTTATAAAAACGTCTAAAAAACGTTTAAAAAACGTACCGTGCCCGCTGGGTAAGGTTAACTTAACTTAATACACTTAGGTTATGACGTTTTAAGCAATGCATTTTGTATATATGGGTTTGTTGAAGAAACTGTGGTGAAAATTATGCCTTATCTTAGCTTCAATTGCAATTACCCTGTCGGTTCTTATCGAAACACAAACAACTTGGTATCAAAAGATAAGTGTCAAAAATTTGAGTTGACCTCCAACCCCGGGACGTATTCAGGGTAATAGAGAGACACCGAACCACGACCGTTGCAGTAAGAAATTGAAAATATTTCCCAGAAAAGAGTATTTTTTCAGACATAAGTAATTTTAATATGCAAAAGAAGTTGTTATAATTTTATATCTTTAAGGGTAGTCAAATTACTTTCTCAAATTTTGTCAATAAAACATATTGCAATAGCATACATGCAGATATGGCAGTAGCATACTTGTCAATAGCAAACTGTCAATTGCATGCTTTTGACAGTATAATAAAGCTGTGTAAAAATCAGTATGATTGTGTGAAGGCATCGACACAATCATACTGATTTTTATACAGCTATATAGAATGGTAAATCTTTTGATTAAAACTGTATGAGACTTTTATCTGGTTTTAATATTTTTTTTTTATTAAACGAATTTCTTTTCAAAATTTTTGTTTTACGAACCGCTGTAAAAATGTTGTTGTTTCATTTGTGGGTCACAGTCTAAAAAAATCTAAAACTTTTTAATAATGTTTTTTTAAATGCCTTTTTGTAATTTAGCTGAAAAGTAGTTTGATGGTGCCGCTATTTATATTTTTCAACAAATAACTAATTAATAATTTTAGTTAAATGTAGTATTTAATTAAAGTTAGTATCCGGTTCTTATTAAGAAAGTTTTACAGTAGTATTGCCAAATTTTTTCAGCATCAATGTCAAGTTTGAATATTTCCGCAAAATCACCCGGGAAAGTTTGCTTTACTATATTTATCTTTCTTATGCATTGGATCATTTTTCAAGTAACATTGCTGCGGAGTTACTGAACTTGAATGCGACTTATGCAAGAGAAATTGCAGCTTAGATTTTAAACTGTCTTCATCCGCATAGAGCTTTGGATTTCTATTTACAGGACAGTTTGCAAGAGTTTTGAAGCGACTGTGCCTCCGTTATGATTGGATCAAACGCTGGCGTCTTTACAAAAATGAAACAGAGTTTTCATGGGTTGGTCGAATAGCACGGTTTGATCCATTGTTTTGCACTTGCTGTAAGTGATACTTGTAAAAAGCTTGCGTTGTAATGCACTCTTTTTAAGTGCTTTATGCACTACGACACTATACTCTTTGTACAGCATTTTATTGGCCGTGCTTTAAAGAAAACTGGAGTCGTCCCCTAAAGCATTTCGATTTTATTTTCACCATAAGTACTCAACAAAGTTTTCAGACAACAGAATTGTTGTTCTAAAGTATAATTTAAAATTAACTTCCTATTTGATTAAATTCCGCGGACCTCATTTGTAAAAAAAATATTCGCAGGATTGTTAACAAAAAGAAGTCTACACAAGAGCATTTTAAAAAAACGAATCGAAACGATCATTTTTATCTATGGATTTCAATATATCCGAAATTAAATGTTTCTTTTAAAGAAAGCAGAACCAAATAAATATAGATTTAATTAAAGCATTGAATCTTACGATTCAATGCCTTAATTAAATTTATTAAGTAACCTCATCACGAGATTAAAGATTTTTAATCTTGTGATGATGTTACTTAATAAATACTATTACTTATTTATTTTATTTGAGAACTTTTTTTTTTTATATAGATTTTCAGCGATTGCTAAAATCTCGCCAAACATTTAAGTGCTTCTAAACTGTTTGCTATCTTTTGTTTCTTTATATACTTTTATTATTTTCTTTTTTCTAGTTATTCACAGTTGTCGTTTTGATGCATATATGTAATCGTAAAGTAAAGTTTTTCATATTTCGGGCTCGGCGATAAAGCTGAAGATGCGTTCCTCATGCTCCAGCCATTAGTTTTTCATGTATGCGTATAGATTACAAGTTTTCTTTAACGGAGAAATAAAGTAATTAAAAAATCTTATTACTTCGTTCTTATTATTAAAAATCTTATTATTTCTTAATTACATAAATATAAAAACGGAGGAATCTGTTGATGCAATAAAGACTCTAGAAACTATTTGTTACTTTTTTTAATAGTCTCTATGAGTACATACTTCCAATGTTAACGATTTCAACAACTACACAAATTTTTTAATGGCTATAGTTTGCGCATAAAGCTACGCTTCCGTTTCAAGTTTTATAAATACTTGATGAAGTTTTTTCAATTATACATCAGTTACTCAGATCAATAGCAAAAGAATTGTTACGGTAATCATTTGTGCACGATCATTTTTGTTTTAATAAAAACTAGCCTAGAACAAACTATTTAAAATGTGGCTTTTTCTTTAGGTGACTAAACAAATGCTTCCAGTAGCGTGTTTTTTGGCTTTTCTGTGCTTGATAAGCACTCAAACAACGGAAAACCTTTCAGATGCAGCAAACGACGTCCTACCAACCGAGAGTACTTTTCCAACGACGGTTTACCAGGCAGATCTAGTTTCAAAAAATGGTCAAGGTAACTTGGTTTTGACGTATTTTTTTAATGTTTGATCATTTCGCTAAAAACCTGACGCGCAGTTTCTCACGCATTTCAAATTTTTGTATTTTAGCTTCTTGCAACTCCTTACTTTGTCGTTTACCAACGTGCAGGTGCGCTGGAACAGATATTCCAGGTGGTTTATTTAAAAATAACACGCCCCAAGTTATCTTGTTAACTTTTGGTGACAGTGTTACATCGCAAAACGTTCAGCTTCACAAAGATTTGCTTGACGGAGTTACCAATTTCAACGGATGTCCAATTAAAGCCACTTTTTTTGTTTCTGGAGATAACGCAAACTACACCTTAGTAAAGACGCTCTACGAAAGCGGTAACATTTTTCAAATAACGATATTGAAACTTTAAACTTTTTAGTTTACTTAATGCAATAAATCAGTTTAAACTTTTGAAAATAACAAACGTTGTATTTGTATACGTTATCTATTTGTATATTCAGGACATGAACTAGCCGATCACTCAGTATCTCAAAGGGTTCCTCCAGAGTGGTGGAGCGCAAATGTATGTTATAAAAGATTGTTCGTTTGTTGTTGTTGTTGTTTTTTTGTTTTTTTAAAAAAAATCATCTTCGTCAGTTTTTCTAAACGACTAATCGACTATTTATTCAGTACATATATTCTTTTAATTTTAATAAGTTTTTGTTTTTTCTTCTAAGGCATCTGTTACAGAACTCGAATCGGAGATTGTTGGCCAACAGAAAACTATTCAGTCAGAGGTTGGTGTGATTACAAAAGGTTGGCGAAACCCATATCTCGAAAGCACGGAAACTACGTTTAGAATTTTAGCAGATAACGGCTTTTTGTACGACAGCTCGTTGGTTACGTTTCCAGGAGTAAGATGGTGGCCATATACTTTTGACTACTTGCCCTCTTTAAGTTGTTATTTGAAAAACTGCCCAACAAGTATTGCGTTTGAATACTATGCTTTCATTTTGTGTATTTTTGTTAATATAAAAACTGCAACATTTTTAATGCTTACTAAAAACTTTTTGTTATTCTGCACTAAGCTAATTAGTACACTTGTTCGTTTTCAGATTTCTACCCAGGTTTGTGGGAGGTTCCGATTGTGACTTGGCAATGTGACACGTCAGGGACAAAATTTGGCTCGACAATGAGTGATTGCGTTGACTTTGAAGATGAAGAAAGCGTCTATCAAATGATCATGACTAACTTTAAGCTTCACTATGATGACAACAAGCAACCGTTTTCCATGTTTACAGATTCGATATGGTTTGATAGCAAACCTTCGAGAAAAAGCGGTAAGAATATCAAAATTATATTTGTATTTGCACCACAAGTGCGGTTTGTAAAAATATTTTATTCCTTTTTTTTTTTTTACAGCTGTAACACGATTTATAAACGATGTACGAAAGCTAAACGACGTATTTATTGTCACTATTCAAGACCTTCTGCTTTGGACGCAGTCACCAATCGGTCTCGACAGTTTTCCGTTTTCGTGTAACCGTTAACAAATTTTGGATGTGCGATAAATGTTTTGACTGAATGTCTAGCTAAATTTGACTCTAGCATTATAAATGCTTTCCCTACACTAAAAATTAATGACCATTTATTCAACAAGTGTTTCGCTGTGATACTTTGAAATACAACTTGTTTGTTAATTGTTTAGCTTTAGCGATATACGTTTTGTTAACGACTTTTTATTTTAAATCACTGTATAAATTTTTTTTGCGAAATGTTTTCAATTTCATGTTTACTTTGTATGCTATTATTTTGTTCTTTTTTTTTCCCAGTCATTTTCAATAATGTAAATATAATGCGTTAGTTTGATAAAAGAGTGTAGTTGTTAGTCATTAGTTGACCGAAAGAAAGTGAAAAAAAAAAAAATAAAAAAAAAATTAAACAGTCACGGTCATTTAAAAGCGGAAAGGTATTTACGCAAGCCTCAGTGTCGATTGCAAACAATTACAATTTTAAAGATGGCTACCGTCTTTAGATACAAATGATGTCTTTGATTTTTTCTTTTTTTTTTAACTAACAACAACAATAAACTTAGCTCTTCACGTTAAAGTCAAAATCTACTATTTTTAATAGAATGAAATTATTAAAAAAATAAGTGAAATGTAATCAATGAAAATAAGGTAAAGGTAGTTTAGTCAAAATTATGACTCTCTGCTTTAACTCATTTCACTGCTAAAAGCTTAATTTGTTTCTAGTTTCAAAACTCTTTTTCTTTAATAATAGGTATGATAAGTTTGATATTTTCTATAAATGTATAAACTTGATAGTCTATAAACTTTGATAGTTTCTCAAAAACACTAAGAAATGACGTTTTAAGCAATACACTACCCAGTGGGCACAGTACGTTTTTAAAACGTTTTTATTAGATTTAATCCTTATAAAAACGTCTAAAAAACGTTTAAAAAAACGTACCGTGCCCGCTGGGTAAGGTTAACTTAACTTAATACACTTAGGTTATGACGTTTTAAGCAATGCATTTTGTATATATGGGTTTGTTGAAGAAACTGTGGTGAAAATTATGCCTTATCTTAGCTTCAATTGCAATTACCCTGTCGGTTCTTATCGAAACACAAACAACTTGGTATCAAAAGATAAGTGTCAAAAATTTGAGTTGACCTCCAACCCCGGGACGTATTCAGGGTAATAGAGAGACACCGAACCACGACCGTTGCAGTAAGAAATTGAAAATATTTCCCAGAAAAGAGTATTTTTTCGAGACATAAGTAATTTTAATATGCAAAAGAAGTTGTTATAATTTTATATCTTTAAGGGTAGTCAAATTACTTTCTCAAATTTTGTCAATAAAACATATTGCAATAGCATACATGCAGATATGGCAGTAGCATACTTGTCAATAGCAAACTGTCAATTGCATGCTTTTGACAGTATAATAAAGCTGTGTAAAAATCAGTATGATTGTGTGAAGGCATCGACACAATCATACTGATTTTTATACAGCTATATAGAATGGTAAATCTTTTGATTAAAACTGTATGAGACTTTTATCTGGTTTTAATATTTTTTTTTTTATTAAACGAATTTCTTTTCAAAATTTTTGTTTTACGAACCGCTGTAAAAATGTTGTTGTTTCATTTGTGGGTCACAGTCTAAAAAAATCTAAAACTTTTTAATAATGTTTTTTTAAATGCCTTTTTGTAATTTAGCTGAAAAGTAGTTTGATGGTGCCGCTATTTATATTTTTCAACAAATAACTAATTAATAATTTTAGTTAAATGTAGTATTTAATTAAAGTTAGTATCCGGTTCTTATTAAGAAAGTTTTACAGTAGTATTGCCAAATTTTTTCAGCATCAATGTCAAGTTTGAATATTTCCGCAAAATCACCCGGGAAAGTTTGCTTTACTATATTTATCTTTCTTATGCATTGGATCATTTTTCAAGTAACATTGCTGCGGAGTTACTGAACTTGAATGCGACTTATGCAAGAGAAATTGCAGCTTAGATTTTAAACTGTCTTCATCCGCATAGAGCTTTGGATTTCTATTTACAGGACAGTTTGCAAGAGTTTTGAAGCGACTGTGCCTCCGTTATGATTGGATCAAACGCTGGCGTCTTTACAAAAATGAAACAGAGTTTTCATGGGTTGGTCGAATAGCACGGTTTGATCCATTGTTTTGCACTTGCTGTAAGTGATACTTGTAAAAAGCTTGCGTTGTAATGCACTCTTTTTAAGTGCTTTATGCACTACGACACTATACTCTTTGTACAGCATTTTATTGGCCGTGCTTTAAAGAAAACTGGAGTCGTCCCCTAAAGCATTTCGATTTTATTTTCACCATAAGTACTCAACAAAGTTTTCAGACAACAGAATTGTTGTTCTAAAGTATAATTTAAAATTAACTTCCTATTTGATTAAATTCCGCGGACCTCATTTGTAAAAAAAATATTCGCAGGATTGTTAACAAAAAGAAGTCTACACAAGAGCATTTTAAAAAAACGAATCGAAACGATCATTTTTATCTATGGATTTCAATATATCCGAAATTAAATGTTTCTTTTAAAGAAAGCAGAACCAAATAAATATAGATTTAATTAAAGCATTGAATCTTACGATTCAATGCCTTAATTAAATTTATTAAGTAACCTCATCACGAGATTAAAGATTTTTAATCTTGTGATGATGTTACTTAATAAATACTATTACTTATTTATTTTATTTGAGAACTTTTTTTTTTTATATAGATTTTCAGCGATTGCTAAAATCTCGCCAAACATTTAAGTGCTTCTAAACTGTTTGCTATCTTTTGTTTCTTTATATACTTTTATTATTTTCTTTTTTCTAGTTATTCACAGTTGTCGTTTTGATGCATATATGTAATCGTAAAGTAAAGTTTTTCATATTTCGGGCTCGGCGATAAAGCTGAAGATGCGTTCCTCATGCTCCAGCCATTAGTTTTTCATGTATGCGTATAGATTACAAGTTTTCTTTAACGGAGAAATAAAGTAATTAAAAAATCTTATTACTTCGTTCTTATTATTAAAAATCTTATTATTTCTTAATTACATAAATATAAAAACGGAGGAATCTGTTGATGCAATAAAGACTCTAGAAACTATTTGTTACTTTTTTTAATAGTCTCTATGAGTACATACTTCCAATGTTAACGATTTCAACAACTACACAAATTTTTTAATGGCTATAGTTTGCGCATAAAGCTACGCTTCCGTTTCAAGTTTTATAAATACTTGATGAAGTTTTTTCAATTATACATCAGTTACTCAGATCAATAGCAAAAGAATTGTTACGGTAATCATTTGTGCACGATCATTTTTGTTTTAATAAAAACTAGCCTAGAACAAACTATTTAAAATGTGGCTTTTTCTTTAGGTGACTAAACAAATGCTTCCAGTAGCGTGTTTTTTGGCTTTTCTGTGCTTGATAAGCACTCAAACAACGGAAAACCTTTCAGATGCAGCAAACGACGTCCTACCAACCGAGAGTACTTTTCCAACGACGGTTTACCAGGCAGATCTAGTTTCAAAAAATGGTCAAGGTAACTTGGTTTTGACGTATTTTTTTAATGTTTGATCATTTCGCTAAAAACCTGACGCGCAGTTTCTCACGCATTTCAAATTTTTGTATTTTAGCTTCTTGCAACTCCTTACTTTGTCGTTTACCAACGTGCAGGTGCGCTGGAACAGATATTCCAGGTGGTTTATTTAAAAATAACACGCCCCAAGTTATCTTGTTAACTTTTGGTGACAGTGTTACATCGCAAAACGTTCAGCTTCACAAAGATTTGCTTGACGGAGTTACCAATTTCAACGGATGTCCAATTAAAGCCACTTTTTTTGTTTCTGGAGATAACGCAAACTACACCTTAGTAAAGACGCTCTACGAAAGCGGTAACATTTTTCAAATAACGATATTGAAACTTTAAACTTTTTAGTTTACTTAATGCAATAAATCAGTTTAAACTTTTGAAAATAACAAACGTTGTATTTGTATACGTTATCTATTTGTATATTCAGGACATGAACTAGCCGATCACTCAGTATCTCAAAGGGTTCCTCCAGAGTGGTGGAGCGCAAATGTATGTTATAAAAGATTGTTCGTTTGTTGTTGTTGTTGTTTTTTTGTTTTTTTAAAAAAAATCATCTTCGTCAGTTTTTCTAAACGACTAATCGACTATTTATTCAGTACATATATTCTTTTAATTTTAATAAGTTTTTGTTTTTTCTTCTAAGGCATCTGTTACAGAACTCGAATCGGAGATTGTTGGCCAACAGAAAACTATTCAGTCAGAGGTTGGTGTGATTACAAAAGGTTGGCGAAACCCATATCTCGAAAGCACGGAAACTACGTTTAGAATTTTAGCAGATAACGGCTTTTTGTACGACAGCTCGTTGGTTACGTTTCCAGGAGTAAGATGGTGGCCATATACTTTTGACTACTTGCCCTCTTTAAGTTGTTATTTGAAAAACTGCCCAACAAGTATTGCGTTTGAATACTATGCTTTCATTTTGTGTATTTTTGTTAATATAAAAACTGCAACATTTTTAATGCTTACTAAAAACTTTTTGTTATTCTGCACTAAGCTAATTAGTACACTTGTTCGTTTTCAGATTTCTACCCAGGTTTGTGGGAGGTTCCGATTGTGACTTGGCAATGTGACACGTCAGGGACAAAATTTGGCTCGACAATGAGTGATTGCGTTGACTTTGAAGATGAAGAAAGCGTCTATCAAATGATCATGACTAACTTTAAGCTTCACTATGATGACAACAAGCAACCGTTTTCCATGTTTACAGATTCGATATGGTTTGATAGCAAACCTTCGAGAAAAAGCGGTAAGAATATCAAAATTATATTTGTATTTGCACCACAAGTGCGGTTTGTAAAAATATTTTATTCCTTTTTTTTTTTTTACAGCTGTAACACGATTTATAAACGATGTACGAAAGCTAAACGACGTATTTATTGTCACTATTCAAGACCTTCTGCTTTGGACGCAGTCACCAATCGGTCTCGACAGTTTTCCGTTTTCGTGTAACCGTTAACAAATTTTGGATGTGCGATAAATGTTTTGACTGAATGTCTAGCTAAATTTGACTCTAGCATTATAAATGCTTTCCCTACACTAAAAATTAATGACCATTTATTCAACAAGTGTTTCGCTGTGATACTTTGAAATACAACTTGTTTGTTAATTGTTTAGCTTTAGCGATATACGTTTTGTTAACGACTTTTTATTTTAAATCACTGTATAAATTTTTTTTGCGAAATGTTTTCAATTTCATGTTTACTTTGTATGCTATTATTTTGTTCTTTTTTTTTCCCAGTCATTTTCAATAATGTAAATATAATGCGTTAGTTTGATAAAAGAGTGTAGTTGTTAGTCATTAGTTGACCGAAAGAAAGTGAAAAAAAAAAAAAATAAAAAAAAAATTAAACAGTCACGGTCATTTAAAAGCGGAAAGGTATTTACGCAAGCCTCAGTGTCGATTGCAAACAATTACAATTTTAAAGATGGCTACCGTCTTTAGATACAAATGATGTCTTTGATTTTTTCTTTTTTTTTTAACTAACAACAACAATAAACTTAGCTCTTCACGTTAAAGTCAAAATCTACTATTTTTAATAGAATGAAATTATTAAAAAAATAAGTGAAATGTAATCAATGAAAATAAGGTAAAGGTAGTTTAGTCAAAATTATGACTCTCTGCTTTAACTCATTTCACTGCTAAAAGCTTAATTTGTTTCTAGTTTCAAAACTCTTTTTCTTTAATAATAGGTATGATAAGTTTGATATTTTCTATAAATGTATAAACTTGATAGTCTATAAACTTTGATAGTTTCTCAAAAACACTAAGAAATGACGTTTTAAGCAATACACTACCCAGTGGGCACAGTACGTTTTTAAAACGTTTTTATTAGATTTAATCCTTATAAAAACGTCTAAAAAACGTTTAAAAAAACGTACCGTGCCCGCTGGGTAAGGTTAACTTAACTTAATACACTTAGGTTATGACGTTTTAAGCAATGCATTTTGTATATATGGGTTTGTTGAAGAAACTGTGGTGAAAATTATGCCTTATCTTAGCTTCAATTGCAATTACCCTGTCGGTTCTTATCGAAACACAAACAACTTGGTATCAAAAGATAAGTGTCAAAAATTTGAGTTGACCTCCAACCCCGGGACGTATTCAGGGTAATAGAGAGACACCGAACCACGACCGTTGCAGTAAGAAATTGAAAATATTTCCCAGAAAAGAGTATTTTTTCGAGACATAAGTAATTTTAATATGCAAAAGAAGTTGTTATAATTTTATATCTTTAAGGGTAGTCAAATTACTTTCTCAAATTTTGTCAATAAAACATATTGCAATAGCATACATGCAGATATGGCAGTAGCATACTTGTCAATAGCAAACTGTCAATTGCATGCTTTTGACAGTATAATAAAGCTGTGTAAAAATCAGTATGATTGTGTGAAGGCATCGACACAATCATACTGATTTTTATACAGCTATATAGAATGGTAAATCTTTTGATTAAAACTGTATGAGACTTTTATCTGGTTTTAATATTTTTTTTTTTATTAAACGAATTTCTTTTCAAAATTTTTGTTTTACGAACCGCTGTAAAAATGTTGTTGTTTCATTTGTGGGTCACAGTCTAAAAAAATCTAAAACTTTTTAATAATGTTTTTTTAAATGCCTTTTTGTAATTTAGCTGAAAAGTAGTTTGATGGTGCCGCTATTTATATTTTTCAACAAATAACTAATTAATAATTTTAGTTAAATGTAGTATTTAATTAAAGTTAGTATCCGGTTCTTATTAAGAAAGTTTTACAGTAGTATTGCCAAATTTTTTCAGCATCAATGTCAAGTTTGAATATTTCCGCAAAATCACCCGGGAAAGTTTGCTTTACTATATTTATCTTTCTTATGCATTGGATCATTTTTCAAGTAACATTGCTGCGGAGTTACTGAACTTGAATGCGACTTATGCAAGAGAAATTGCAGCTTAGATTTTAAACTGTCTTCATCCGCATAGAGCTTTGGATTTCTATTTACAGGACAGTTTGCAAGAGTTTTGAAGCGACTGTGCCTCCGTTATGATTGGATCAAACGCTGGCGTCTTTACAAAAATGAAACAGAGTTTTCATGGGTTGGTCGAATAGCACGGTTTGATCCATTGTTTTGCACTTGCTGTAAGTGATACTTGTAAAAAGCTTGCGTTGTAATGCACTCTTTTTAAGTGCTTTATGCACTACGACACTATACTCTTTGTACAGCATTTTATTGGCCGTGCTTTAAAGAAAACTGGAGTCGTCCCCTAAAGCATTTCGATTTTATTTTCACCATAAGTACTCAACAAAGTTTTCAGACAACAGAATTGTTGTTCTAAAGTATAATTTAAAATTAACTTCCTATTTGATTAAATTCCGCGGACCTCATTTGTAAAAAAAATATTCGCAGGATTGTTAACAAAAAGAAGTCTACACAAGAGCATTTTAAAAAAACGAATCGAAACGATCATTTTTATCTATGGATTTCAATATATCCGAAATTAAATGTTTCTTTTAAAGAAAGCAGAACCAAATAAATATAGATTTAATTAAAGCATTGAATCTTACGATTCAATGCCTTAATTAAATTTATTAAGTAACCTCATCACGAGATTAAAGATTTTTAATCTTGTGATGATGTTACTTAATAAATACTATTACTTATTTATTTTATTTGAGAACTTTTTTTTTTTATATAGATTTTCAGCGATTGCTAAAATCTCGCCAAACATTTAAGTGCTTCTAAACTGTTTGCTATCTTTTGTTTCTTTATATACTTTTATTATTTTCTTTTTTCTAGTTATTCACAGTTGTCGTTTTGATGCATATATGTAATCGTAAAGTAAAGTTTTTCATATTTCGGGCTCGGCGATAAAGCTGAAGATGCGTTCCTCATGCTCCAGCCATTAGTTTTTCATGTATGCGTATAGATTACAAGTTTTCTTTAACGGAGAAATAAAGTAATTAAAAAATCTTATTACTTCGTTCTTATTATTAAAAATCTTATTATTTCTTAATTACATAAATATAAAAACGGAGGAATCTGTTGATGCAATAAAGACTCTAGAAACTATTTGTTACTTTTTTTAATAGTCTCTATGAGTACATACTTCCAATGTTAACGATTTCAACAACTACACAAATTTTTTAATGGCTATAGTTTGCGCATAAAGCTACGCTTCCGTTTCAAGTTTTATAAATACTTGATGAAGTTTTTTCAATTATACATCAGTTACTCAGATCAATAGCAAAAGAATTGTTACGGTAATCATTTGTGCACGATCATTTTTGTTTTAATAAAAACTAGCCTAGAACAAACTATTTAAAATGTGGCTTTTTCTTTAGGTGACTAAACAAATGCTTCCAGTAGCGTGTTTTTTGGCTTTTCTGTGCTTGATAAGCACTCAAACAACGGAAAACCTTTCAGATGCAGCAAACGACGTCCTACCAACCGAGAGTACTTTTCCAACGACGGTTTACCAGGCAGATCTAGTTTCAAAAAATGGTCAAGGTAACTTGGTTTTGACGTATTTTTTTAATGTTTGATCATTTCGCTAAAAACCTGACGCGCAGTTTCTCACGCATTTCAAATTTTTGTATTTTAGCTTCTTGCAACTCCTTACTTTGTCGTTTACCAACGTGCAGGTGCGCTGGAACAGATATTCCAGGTGGTTTATTTAAAAATAACACGCCCCAAGTTATCTTGTTAACTTTTGGTGACAGTGTTACATCGCAAAACGTTCAGCTTCACAAAGATTTGCTTGACGGAGTTACCAATTTCAACGGATGTCCAATTAAAGCCACTTTTTTTGTTTCTGGAGATAACGCAAACTACACCTTAGTAAAGACGCTCTACGAAAGCGGTAACATTTTTCAAATAACGATATTGAAACTTTAAACTTTTTAGTTTACTTAATGCAATAAATCAGTTTAAACTTTTGAAAATAACAAACGTTGTATTTGTATACGTTATCTATTTGTATATTCAGGACATGAACTAGCCGATCACTCAGTATCTCAAAGGGTTCCTCCAGAGTGGTGGAGCGCAAATGTATGTTATAAAAGATTGTTCGTTTGTTGTTGTTGTTGTTTTTTTGTTTTTTTAAAAAAAATCATCTTCGTCAGTTTTTCTAAACGACTAATCGACTATTTATTCAGTACATATATTCTTTTAATTTTAATAAGTTTTTGTTTTTTCTTCTAAGGCATCTGTTACAGAACTCGAATCGGAGATTGTTGGCCAACAGAAAACTATTCAGTCAGAGGTTGGTGTGATTACAAAAGGTTGGCGAAACCCATATCTCGAAAGCACGGAAACTACGTTTAGAATTTTAGCAGATAACGGCTTTTTGTACGACAGCTCGTTGGTTACGTTTCCAGGAGTAAGATGGTGGCCATATACTTTTGACTACTTGCCCTCTTTAAGTTGTTATTTGAAAAACTGCCCAACAAGTATTGCGTTTGAATACTATGCTTTCATTTTGTGTATTTTTGTTAATATAAAAACTGCAACATTTTTAATGCTTACTAAAAACTTTTTGTTATTCTGCACTAAGCTAATTAGTACACTTGTTCGTTTTCAGATTTCTACCCAGGTTTGTGGGAGGTTCCGATTGTGACTTGGCAATGTGACACGTCAGGGACAAAATTTGGCTCGACAATGAGTGATTGCGTTGACTTTGAAGATGAAGAAAGCGTCTATCAAATGATCATGACTAACTTTAAGCTTCACTATGATGACAACAAGCAACCGTTTTCCATGTTTACAGATTCGATATGGTTTGATAGCAAACCTTCGAGAAAAAGCGGTAAGAATATCAAAATTATATTTGTATTTGCACCACAAGTGCGGTTTGTAAAAATATTTTATTCCTTTTTTTTTTTTTACAGCTGTAACACGATTTATAAACGATGTACGAAAGCTAAACGACGTATTTATTGTCACTATTCAAGACCTTCTGCTTTGGACGCAGTCACCAATCGGTCTCGACAGTTTTCCGTTTTCGTGTAACCGTTAACAAATTTTGGATGTGCGATAAATGTTTTGACTGAATGTCTAGCTAAATTTGACTCTAGCATTATAAATGCTTTCCCTACACTAAAAATTAATGACCATTTATTCAACAAGTGTTTCGCTGTGATACTTTGAAATACAACTTGTTTGTTAATTGTTTAGCTTTAGCGATATACGTTTTGTTAACGACTTTTTATTTTAAATCACTGTATAAATTTTTTTTGCGAAATGTTTTCAATTTCATGTTTACTTTGTATGCTATTATTTTGTTCTTTTTTTTTCCCAGTCATTTTCAATAATGTAAATATAATGCGTTAGTTTGATAAAAGAGTGTAGTTGTTAGTCATTAGTTGACCGAAAGAAAGTGAAAAAAAAAAAAATAAAAAAAAAATTAAACAGTCACGGTCATTTAAAAGCGGAAAGGTATTTACGCAAGCCTCAGTGTCGATTGCAAACAATTACAATTTTAAAGATGGCTACCGTCTTTAGATACAAATGATGTCTTTGATTTTTTCTTTTTTTTTTAACTAACAACAACAATAAACTTAGCTCTTCACGTTAAAGTCAAAATCTACTATTTTTAATAGAATGAAATTATTAAAAAAATAAGTGAAATGTAATCAATGAAAATAAGGTAAAGGTAGTTTAGTCAAAATTATGACTCTCTGCTTTAACTCATTTCACTGCTAAAAGCTTAATTTGTTTCTAGTTTCAAAACTCTTTTTCTTTAATAATAGGTATGATAAGTTTGATATTTTCTATAAATGTATAAACTTGATAGTCTATAAACTTTGATAGTTTCTCAAAAACACTAAGAAATGACGTTTTAAGCAATACACTACCCAGTGGGCACAGTACGTTTTTAAAACGTTTTTATTAGATTTAATCCTTATAAAAACGTCTAAAAAACGTTTAAAAAAACGTACCGTGCCCGCTGGGTAAGGTTAACTTAACTTAATACACTTAGGTTATGACGTTTTAAGCAATGCATTTTGTATGGGTTTGTTGAAGAAACTGTGGTGAAAATTATGCCTTATCTTAGCGTCAATTGCAATTACCCTGTCGGTTCTTATCGAAACACAAACAACTTGGTATCAAAAGATAAGTGTCAAAAATTTGAGTTAACCCCGGGACGTATTCATGGTATTAGAGGTTGTTAGTCATTTGTTGACCGAAAGTGAGTAAAAAAAAAAAAAATTAAACAGTTGCGTTTTTTGTTTTTTTTTAATTTATTTTTATTTTTGTATGGGTAATGAATGAAAAAGCTTAATAAACAAATAACAAAAACTTTTTTGTTTGTATGCCTTGTTTTTTTTTGTTTGTATGCCTTATTTTTTTTTGTTTGTATGCCTTATTTTCTTTTGTTTGTATGCCTTATTTTTTTTTGTTTGTATGCCTTTTTTTTTTTTGTTTGTATGCCTTATTTTTTTTTGTTTGTATGCCTTATTTTTTTTTTGTTTGTATGCCTTATTTTTTTTTGTTTGTATGCCTTATTTTATTTTGTTTGTATGCCTTATTTTTGTTTGTTTGTATGCCTTATTTTTTTTTGTTTGTATGCCTTATTTTTTTTTGTATGTATTTTTTTATGTGTGGAAAACAGTTTTTATATCCTTAAAAACTTAAAGTTGAGAAAAATATCTGGAATTTTCGAAATACCTTGATAAAGAGAATTCCTGATTGATATATATTATGTTTATTGGAAAGATTTATTTTTTTCATTTTTTGTGAAACAAAAAAATGGCTTTGTTTTTTAAAATTGTTTATAATCAATATGAAATAAAAATTTTCTCTTATAAATTTCATTGCTAAAAAAAGTTAAAATTGCAAAGTGTCAATGGAGGTTCGCAGGATTTTTTGATGTTTCAGTTAAAACCAGCGATAATATAGCTCATATTTTAATGCGGAAACTTTTTTTAAAAATATCCGGATAATATATTGAAGAAATATCCGGATGTATTTTGTGTAACTAACAATATCTCACATCGTTGAACAGAAAATTATTATTGTGAAATATCTGGAATTCCGGAATTATCCGGAAATAATCCCTGTAAGACACTTTCACGCACTGTTTAAACACCAAACTTAAGTATGTTTATGCCTATGCCAATCGAGGAGACTATTTTAAAAATAGCGATTGTGGAGTCCTTGGTAAAATAAACCTTTGACATCACTTCCCAAGCGTGAGGGCATTAATGTAGAAATTTTTTTATCTTTATCATCTTAAACTAAATTTAAATTCATCAAAAAATTTTAAATTTCATTCAAAATAATTGTTAACTACAAAAGTTATGACCATACGAGTATTCCAACCCCTCCCTTATCCCAAAATGAAAAGGATGTAAATTTTGCATCGTCATTACGTTTTTAATTTATTTTTAAATGAAATTTCAAAAAACCCATCGATGAATATAAATTTAGTTTAATATAGTAATGCTGAAATTTTTACATTACTGCCTTATGGTATGGGAGTGGGAGTGTGGGATCAAATGTTTTAGGGCTTTTTGTTTCCGAGCCTCCAACATAGCAATTTTTTGCAATGCCTCCTCTCATTCGGCAAAGGCATAAGCATACTTAGTTTGGAGTTTGCACAGCGCGTGAAAGTGTCTTGGAACATCAAAAAATCCTGTGGTCGTCTATGAAAGTGTTATTTTTTAAATGTTGTTATAAGTAAAACCAGTTGGAAATTTAATGGAAGAAAGAAATCGAAGAAAACTGTTAATAATATTTTTGTGTTTCATTTTTAGATTGTCATAAAAGATCTTGGAAAGAGTACGCCAATTGACAAATTTGTTTTGAGTTTAATTGAAAAATTCGACCAGATTTTAACGTAATTTTAACATTATTTCATTCATAGATATAAAGACGAAAAATCAAGTGCCCAAATTTTTGTCCCAAAAAATTTTGTAACAATTATTTTTACATATATTTCACACTTTATTAGCATATAAAAAAATAAAACTTTACCTATCTAATTATAACACTTTTTCGCATCTTTCTATATATCTATACATCTTATAAAATAATTTGATCTTTACATTAAAAAATTTATATTTAAGATTCTTACAATTATCCTACTAATATAAAACTTTTAATATTTAGTCTTATATTTCTTCCCATGAAATTATCGATTTAAGACATAAAAGTAATTTTTACGTTAAATTACTTAACGGCTAAACATAGCTTTTTAAATTCGCATCATAGACAAAACTAGTTCGATTATCTCTTTGTAATTCCACGCGTCACCTTTTAACCGTTTGCTGCGTATGCCTGAAAAAAATGTTTGAATTTTATTAGCTTTAAACTTCATCCAGAGAATCACTTGATTTATTTTTTTTTCCAAATGGTTGCCTTTAATGAAAACCATCAGAAGAAATATAACTAGAAAATATATAGAATCTAGAAAATATAACTACCAATATACTTACATCCAGTTATTAATTTTTTCATACTAATTATGGAATATTTACTTGATTACGGAATATTTTTTACTTACTTGATTATGGAATATTTTTTACCTACTTACATACTTGATTATGAAATATTTTTTAAGTTTCTAAAATACTAGAAATTCAAAACTTTTAAGAGATTTATTAATTTTTAGTTTTTAAACTATTTTGCAACAGATTAACGGTAAATAAGCTTGTTACTAACACGATATTTAAAAAAGAAAAAAAACAACAATTAAGTGACGTTTCCACACCTACCGTGAGTCGACACTTATCTTAGGTTTTAAATACTAACATAAATTTTGCAAAAGCAGTTATTATTTTTTTTTAATAATTTGCGTACCAACAACATCGTCATGCACTTCTTTTACAATACGTAGAAACCGTAATATATACTTTGGGTTTATGACGTCAACATATGAAAATACTTTTTCTTAAAGAAGCTGCTGTTAGAAGCGTTTCACATAAAACAAGGAAATTTAAAAAGATAACATAAAATTTTATTTCTAAATTGACTTAATCAGGTAAATAAAACATGAATCATTATTAATATCAAAACCACTCATCATTATGTATCAATGTAGTAATTTTGAATGTACGATAAGTATGAACTAAAAAAAATGTCATTCCATACATATCGTATGTTCAATGAATAATCAATTCGTTTCTTTTTTAACTATAAAAATAAATATTATTTTACTAAGATTCTTTTACAATGGCAAGACAAGAAAATATAGATATAGTCAATGGCAAGACTTTAATATACAGATAGTCAATTACGTGATGCTATTATGGCTGTTGAAAAAGGTATGGTTGTGTACAAAGCGAGCAAGACATTTGGAATTTCTTATCAGACGCTTCGTGATAAAATATCTAGAAGAGCTTCTTTGAAGATACAAGACTTCGGGTATGAATCGGTACTAGGTGAACACATTGAAAACAAGTTAGTCGAGTGGTTACTAACATGCGCCAGAATGGGATTTGCCATGTCTGCCGGACAACTATTAGATACTGAGCAAAAATGTTTGAATTCCAACAATATAAAAAAACACAATTTACTAATAAAGGTCCTGCAAAAGGTTGGTTTTATGCATTTCTTCGCCGTCACGAACAGCTATCTCAAAAACGAGATGAATACTTAAACTTAGCTAGAGGAGTAACTGAAAAAGCCATTAGAGATTGGTTTGCTGAAATTCCGAAGCTTTTGGGAGAAAACGCTCAATATTTAAATGATTCGATGCGCGTTTTCAATATGGATGAGAGTGGTTTTCAGTTGTCACCAAAAACTAATTTATTAATTGGTGAACGAGGAAAATATACATATGAAGAAAGTGCTTGAAGTAATAAAAAAAAGCATCACCACTTTATTTGCAGTAAATGCCAGCGGAATTTTCGCTCCATCATTAACAATTTTTAAATATGTTTGTCTTCTAAATAGAATTATAAATGCTACTCAATCAGGATAAGGTATTGGAAAAAGTGAAAATGGTTGGATGATCGCAGAATGTTTTTTTGTATTTTTTACAAACGTTTTTCATCTATTTTTGATAAAGGAAGAAATTCCTTTACCAGTTACTTTTTTTTTTTTGATCATGCATCATGCGTCATTTTTTTGATCATGCGTCACTTTTTTCTATCGAAATCAATGAGTTTTGCTCTAAAAATAATTCTTGTTGCTTTGTTTCCAAATGCAACACACATTTTGCAGCCGCTCGATGTGGCAGTTTTTGGGCCAATGAAAGTAAAGTGGAAACCTTTTTGCCGACAATGGCGCATTGACCATGAAGGACAAGAAATAAACAATGAAAATGTACCAGAAGCATTAAATTCATTTATAATCAATCCTTCTATGGCAAATAATATTCAAAGTGGTTTTAAAAATACCGAAATTATTCCATTTGATACTAATAGTGTTGACTACACAAAGATTGTTCAAAGATTATCTGATTCAACTGTTGCTCCAACTCCTTATTTAGAAGAGAACCATTCAAGTATGACTTTACCAGCTTCCTCTCCCATAACCTTTATTGAAAAGTGCATTGATCTAAATATTTTAGAGCAGTTTAAAATAGCTGACATTTAGGTTGGAAAGGTGATCTTGAATACCTCCAGCTGTATTTTTTGGAAAAAAGCTTTATCTGAAACATAAAGACCGTAACTTTACCTGATGAAATACAACAGGATAATAAAAATCTATCAACAACTTGTAATTTAGAAAATGTGCAAATTATAACCGATATGGAAATGGCGGATTGCAATATTGCAGCGGTAATAGAACTAAAACCAGCTTGTTTCAGTTTGAAAATTGCAGCAGAAATCATAAATCCAATCAAAAGTGTTTTAATATGGCCAAAACAACCAGTCCAAACGTCCAAGCGCAAAATAGAACATTTACCATCGGTTGTAACATCTAAAACACGACAGCAAATTCAAAAGACAAAAGTGCAAGAAAAGTCACAAATAAGGATGAAAAATTAAGAAAGAAACAATTAGCTGCAGATAAAAAGTAAAAATAGAGGAAGAAAGATTAAGAAAGAAACAATTGGCTATGGAGAAAAAGTTATTAAATGCAAAAGCTAAAAAGGAAAGAAAAAACAAGAAAATTTAGAAAAAGAAAATTGCAAAAAGAAAAAGAAAGCTTTGAAACTGAGTTAGGAAACGAGTTCCATTCAAATTTTGACAATAATTATAAAATAAGACTTAGATAATTATGATGAAACACTATCCTTTCCAGTTTAAGAACTTAAAGGATATGTACATATATATATAATGAATGTTTATTTGATAGTCTTTTTTTATTTACTTATATACCTAAAAACTTTTAATAAAATGTTACTAATGCATCAATCTTTCATTTGAAACTGCGAGCGCATTATAAACCAGACATAAAGCAGGTTTTAAGATGTATATCAATAATATACATAATAAGGTTTTAAGATGATAAGTGTCAATAATAAATACGATAAGTGTGAAACACAATAGGAATGGAAAAATGCGCTTTAAAAGTTTGATTAAAATAAGTACATTATTGATTTAAATTAACTAAAAAAAAATTTACTAAAAATATCAAATTCATGTAGGGGAGACCGGAGAGACTTCGGACAGTTTTTACTCTAATTGAACTAACTAACTATTGTATTTTTTCAAAGTAAAATGTTGTTTTTGTCAAACTAGAATGATTTAGGTATCTTTTAAGATTTTTTAAATGTTTTTATAGGTTATCTTGATTTTCAATGTTTAAAAACTATTTTTTAAATAAAGACAAGTGTCTGAAGTCACCCTGCAGGGTGATCAGACATGTATAGGGGAGACTTCGGACTTGTATAGGGGAGATTAAGAACATCAAATAGATAAATAGGCAATTTCAACAATAATAGTTTACTTTTCATTTATAAATTATTTCAATTGGTATTCATTCAATTCGCATTTAAAATATGTATTTAAAACAACACAACATGGAACATCTAAAGTATCAGCGTTGTTGTCATTAAATCCATCGTCATCAAGGTTATATGCACTCTAAACCATTGACATATATATAGATCTATTGATTCATCTGACAAAGAATTTTGAAGGATTGCTTCTTTAAAGGTTTTTCCCTATAGAATCTTTTTCTTGATTGTCTGTTTTGAAGCCTCTTTGCCATTCTTGCTTTTTTTGCAGCTGCAAGCCCTTCTTTTTCTGGGTATAATGTGAATCAATAGAAATGCATCGCTTTGATAAAGTTTAGACTGTTGTTATGAGATGTTTCTGGAAAATTAGAATAAGTTGATGGGATCCTCATGTTATCAGCATCAGTTAAACATTATCCTCATCACCCAACAGAGCTATTGCAAGCAGTTGACCAATTAGTGAAAATGATACACATTGATCTTATGAGATCTTGGAGAAAAATTTGTAGGATATCATAAATGCTAACAGTTTGACCAGGTTGCGATAACATCCATAAATCTAGACCACTATTGTAAAAATATATTTAAACGGAATAAAGTTCTGTCTAATGGTTGAAGTTTATTTGATGTATGTAGTAGCAAGGTAAAAATTACATTTCCATTTTTCTTGATATAATTCAGTCTGTCTACATGGGACTCATGGCTGTCCATGAACATGTTTTATGCAGTCCATAAACTTGTTTTATGCAGAATAACGGACATTCTGAAAAAAATATCCTAACACCTTTGCAAAATTTTCACTTGTTATCCAGCCAGAAGGATTAAGCAAACCAAGTCCTGATGAGTCTGGAATACCTTGCATCATTTTTTTTTTATCAAAGTGGTGGCAACTTTTTTTGAAATTAGTTGTTACATCATCAGTTATTAAATCAATATTCTGATGTTCTTTTTGATATGGTATATTCTTTTTGATAGAATTTTAATTTGCTAACACCGTGTTTAGTGGCACTCTTTTTGATGCTCAAGTTGTTTGGACATCTTTTACAGCTAGACTTATCAAACTTTTTTCATTTTACACTGGGTAAAAATAATACACTGTGTACAGTTAATCACAATTAAGACTCATCAGAAAATGAATCAGAAATGAATGTTCAAATTAATAAAACTTTAATTTATAACAAAAATTTAATTACAGAAAGTCATTAATGTCTTAGCTACTGTAAATTTACACACATTTTTTAGAATTGTTTACTTCTGCTTTTTTTTTTTAAATATTTTAAAAGGAAAGATTTGATATAATTATTTTTTGACCTCATTTATATTTATAGTTTTTTAGGAGAAACTTACTTTCATGCCTGAATTTAGAAAACAATTCCAATTTTTTGTTTAATAAACATTCTTGGTTCGCATATGTAATTATTTCAAATTTTTCTTGAAGAGATAATACACATTTTTTGGAAATATTATTATATACAGGTGTTTTAAAGATGGACCAATTCAATATAAACTTATCAATATTTTTATCTTTTAATTCCTATATGTATTTTGCCAGCATGGTGTTTTTTGATTTTTTAAGTATTGTTTATGGTTGGCGAAACATTTTTTCACCCTCTGTTAGGCTAATATATGGTTTATTAGCTAATATATGGTTTATTAGGTAAATTCGTAAAAGAAACAACACATTAATCGTTATTTGATAAACATTTTCCGCTCATTGGACATTTGTTTTTTTTTGTTTACAATTACAGTTTTCTGTTGTTTTTTTATTTAGGATTTTTTTTTTGTTAAGCAAAGAATTGTTGTAACCTTTTATAATTCTTTCCATATTTTTTTGCAACATTAGGTAGCTAACTTTTATTGTACTTTGATTTAAATTTTATATAATTTATTAGAGGGTGGGAAATGCTTATCGTCCAATTTAAAAACACTTTTCCTATGTTAGTGGAAACATGAACCAAATTTCATTTTTAGTTCTATTTCGCCTTTTTGTATTCTTTTTTTCAGGGTCAAATTTTAGTTCAAAATTTTAAAATCCACTTTTTTTAAAAGCATTTTCAAAAACTCGTCGAGATATTGAATACATATTCATCAGAGGAGTTTTGGCTTTGCCTGTTATTAATTGAAAGTGGAATTTGTTTTAGAGTTTGGGGTGATTTGAGTTAAAATTAACATACAATAACTTATCATTTGGTTTTTTGAAACACTTATATGATTTTTCAAAGAGCTTAAAAGAAAGCATCAAGAAAATTCAAAATTCTTAAATTTAAGACCCCCCCCCCCCTCCATTTTAAAATTATGTTAAAAAAAGCAGAAGTAAACAATTCTAAAAAATACTTTTTATAATAGTTGTCAGCATATTCCCCAAATGTGTAAAAATTTACAGCAGCTGAGACATTTAGGACATCCTGTAATTTATATTTTGGTATAAATTGGTATGGTATAAAGTTTTATTAATTTGAATATTCATTTCTGATGAATTGATGAAACACAGTGTAAAATGAAAAAAGTATATATATATATATATATATATATATATATATATATATACAAATATATAAATATATATATACAAATATATAAATATATATATATAAATATATATATATATATATATATATATATATATATATATATATATATATATATATATATATATATATATATATATATATGTACACACTATATATAAGGGTGTCCCAGGCTATAAGGGTGAAATTTTTTTTTCATTTGACTCCAAAAACTTAAATGTTATTGAAATTGGATAGCGACGACCCTGCTGACTTGACGAGAAGTTAGTATGGATCTACAGGGACATTGTAGAGCTCATTATTTATATTACATTACATTAGTAAATAAAACACATTTATAATATTTATTATGTATTTATAGTAAAAGACACATTATTCATTAAATTTCCTTTTTAAAGTTTGCTTTTTACAACCAGGATATACATTTCTGTGTTCTTGTACGCAACTTAATAAAAATTGCTTTTGCTCCCCTTCAACAATGATTGAACCATGAAAGTTTTGCATTAATTTAACCGCTCTTTCTGCAGTATAATTAACTGCTCTCAGTGTCAATAGCTTTCTTTTAGCTTGTTGGAACAAATCATCATTTGACCATAAAGAAGGACTCTTCTTTAGAAAACTGTCATCAATTTTGAGTTGATTAAATAGGAACTTGTTTTTGACAGAGACAAAGTCATCAATGTTTTTTTCCAAAATTAAAACAGAAGGAACTGTTATCAACTGTATCACAAACTAAAACAAAAGCATAATTTACATATAAGACATACCAAAAAGTGGACCACAAAGTTTTTCTTTAAATGCAATCTAAGGTTTATTGTAAGCTGATGGGTTTTCTTTAGCTAAGTTAGCAACCATTTTTACTTTAGTTTCTTGATCGAAATCATTGTCAAATAAAGAAAAAACAGACACTCCATCTGTCAGATGCCATAAATGCTAGTAAAACTTCTGTAAAGAAAAAATTTCTGCTTTGGAAATGTTTATTGTCTTGTAATCTTTCATGGACTTTAAAAAGTTTGAGTCCTGATTAGATGCTTTTACTGCTAAAATGCATTGGAGCCAGAGTTTGATGTAGGATGTCATTAACAGACGTAGCGTCCGTATTCTTGTTTGAAATTCTGAATAAGGAGCTTAGTAATGATATTTTTAACGAATAAATGGCTCTCGCTATCCACCTAGTATGGTGCATAGCACCTGGAGGCTGAATCTTAAATTTCTTCTCGTATCTCCACCAAGAAATATTATTGAAAGCTCAATTAATTCACAATAGTCATCTCTAGCTATTTCTTTAGTCAAATCAAATCGGTAGAACTCTAGCAGTTTATTTCTAAAACATTTAAAAATTATAGCTCTTCTGTACAGATTTGTATTTTTGGCATCAATATTTTTCTTTTTGGCATCAACATCAACTAGTTTTCTCTGAACTTTTTCAACAACGGAATGTCTGGGCTTGTAGTTACTTGGCTGATTTTCGCTT
Source organism: Hydra vulgaris (assembly GCF_038396675.1). Taxonomy (NCBI): domain Eukaryota; kingdom Metazoa; phylum Cnidaria; class Hydrozoa; order Anthoathecata; family Hydridae; genus Hydra; species Hydra vulgaris. The sequence goes on from NC_088931.1 coordinate 37,196,042, forward strand.
CAAACACACTTTTTAATACTAGTCTGTAGACCTGATGACGACGAGCAAAAATAAGCATATCTTTATCCAGTTTTTGTTCAAGAAGCACACATGCACCATTAATATAGCCTGTAATTGAAGCAGTAGTATCACAACAGAGAATCTGCACTCTGTCCTCAAGATTCCAGTTGATAATAACATTCCAAATAGCCTGTACTCTCTAATTTTAGCACAGCGATAAGTTGTTCATTATTATCATATGAAATAACTATCGGGAGGCATTTTTTTAGATATATGTGAATCTAAAGTTGGCAATAGTTTGCCATCCCAGTAGATAGTTACCATATCTAGAATAATGTTTTGAAAATTAACTTTTATAGCTTCAGCCCGCTCTCTTCACATTTTGGTACGAACTCTATGGATTGAGGACATGATTATAGAAAAATCTGTGTTATGCCCTAGTGTGTGAATAGTAGTAGCTGACATCTATCTAACGAGGCAACTAACTTCGGATTTATGAAATTTTTCAGCATACAAGTTTTATCGGACTGAGAGGAAGCACCACTTAGGCTGGCTCTATTTTCTTGAAAATCTATTATTTTAGAATCAGAATATGAGTTTTCTTGTGGTGGTTCATAAGATGATGTCAACGGAGCTAATGAATCATATTATTTAGCACGTTGCTTTTCCTCCTCAATGTTTGTAAGGCGTGCCTTTTCCTCTTTTTCTGTAAGTTTTTTGTATATGTCTAATCCGTATACCTGCCTTTTCCCACTAAATAATACACTCATGAATAGTAAGATTTGCGCTTTCATTGACACTTAGATTAACTTTACAAATATTATAGAACACAACTGCCAGTAACTGTCTATTAGAGAGATGTTTTGAAATGGTGATTTGACGCTTTAGGTCTCCTATCAAAAATATCTCCTTAGAACATTGTAACTCCACTGACATGTTGACTACTCAAAAGTAATGCATTTACTAATAAAATAAACAAATAACAACAAGAAAGTGATGCAAGATTTTTGTTGCGCTGTATTGTGCAAGCACAGACAAGTTTTGCTGCAAGTCCTCACGGGTTATCGTGATCCTAAGTATGCAAAACTTTATTTCTAAATGTTTTGAGACTATTCAAACCAAACAGGGGGTATGGATCTAAAAAATATCTGTTTAAATTTTTTGGACACCCTAATATATATATATATATATATATATATATATATATATATATATATATATATATATTTATATATATAGATATATATATACATATATATATATATATATATATATATATATATATATATATATATATATATATAATATATATATATATATATATATATAGATATATATATATATATAGATATATATATATATATAGATATATATATACATATATATATATATATATATATATATATATATATATATATATATATATATATATATATATATAATATATATATATATATATATATATATATATAGAAACACATAAACTTATAACAATTATAAATAGCTATTTATAATTGCAAAATATGTGTGTTGGCAACACACTAAACAATTATGTATTGCATGGATAATTGCACAGTAATCAACAAGTAGAATAATATCATATATGCATTATACATTAAAGTCATGTGTAAATCCATCATTATTATCTCAGAGTATGGTTACAATATTAATTGTTAAACATGCACAAATTTTAATGGAAGATGGCAAATTGAATGAATGCTACATATTTGAAAATGGTAAAGATATCCGTGTTTTTTTTTTTTTAAAATTACAAAAAAAAAATTGCATAGTTATATAAAGCCCTTCAACCTGGTTATATAAAAATTTAACAATATAAAAAGAAATGTATATCAGTCATAGAGAAGCCATTCATTTTTAAGATGGTTGTCGAGAAGCATTAAAAATTTTTTTTGGTGAAGGTTCTTTTCAACTTCATTAGGAAGAAAACTTATTAAATCCATTTATTAATTATTCTTATAGAAAAAAAGTTTGTACGCATATTTAAGTGGAAGGAATGTTTTTTAAGTTTGAATATATGACCACAGGTTTGTGAATTGGTTTCAATTTTCAAATTTATTTGAAATCAGTTTCAAATAAATTTTTATTATGACTATTATTATTGCACCATTTGAAGACATTAAATAAATCTCCATGAATTAGTTTGTATTTTACACTTGTCATATTTAGTGCCCATAGTCTTTGTTCATACAGGAGATCGTTTAGACCTCTAATTTGTTTTGTCTTTAAGAAGCTGCAGGGTACAGATTGATCTGCAATATTCTAAATGTTTTTAATTTTTTTATTGCAAGGATTTTTTGTTGAAAATTTGCAAGGATTAGAGCTGGTAATAGTAATTTAAATGAGTATAGATTTGGATAAGATGAAAATATTCTTTTTATCAGACTCTATATTTGTGTTGCTTTGTTGAATAGCTATGTGTTTTGAAAATAATAAATTTGAGTCTATGTGAACACCTAAATCCTGTTCATAAACTGTGGGCTTAATGCTGACTCTTTTGTTTTGATCTAAATCATACATAGTGTACATATGGGATTTGTTGTTGCGTCCTGAGTGTAGTACAGAGCATTTATCAGTGTTAAACTTCATTCCCCATTTTTGAGAACATAGAACAAGAGTGTCAATATCATTTTGTAATTCTTGCATTGAGTTTTTTCAAGAGAACATAATATTTTTGTCTTCTTCGGTTTTCCAGAAAGTTTTTTATCCAACAAAAGTAATTGGTATTTGGAAACTTAAAGCTTATGGTATAAATGAACAAAGGTTTATTTATACCATAAGCTTTAAGTTTCCAAATAAGAAAGTTGTGTGGAACCTTATCGAAGACTTTTTCAAAATCAAGGTAAATATTGTTATCCTGTGATCGTGTCCAATAATCAATTACATTTAGTAGGTTGGTTAAACAGGAGTGACTTGGAAAAAATCCATGTTGGTATAAAGTTAATAAGCTGCTCTTAATTAGATGTGCCATAATATGATTTTGTATTATTCTTTTAAAAATCTTTTACCGAGATGCAAGTTAGACTGATAGGTCTATACTTTTAGCAATTTATTTTTGATCAATGTTTACTACTTTTGATCAATGTTTTTAGCAATTTATTTTTCAAATTCGATAATTGCTTTTCTGTTAATGATATCATTCAGCAAATCCAATCAACAGATGGTATCAACCCACAAAAATTTTATGTAAGTGTCTTATCACAAGTAATTATAATAATGCAACTATCATAATCATGTCAACACCATAGAAATCGTCATAATTATGTTACCAGTAATCGCAATAACTTAATAATCTTTTCACCAGTAACCATGATCCTACTATCATAATCATAGAACCATTAATGATGACAACCCTCATAATCATGTAATTCTCATAACCATGATTATGTAAACCTCATACCTTGCCACCTGTAATCACAATGTGATCATCATAATCATGTAGCCATGATAACATGCTCACAATTTTGTAGAACTTATTAGCTTGAATATAATTAATTTTCTAAACTGAGTTGCACATTCACATTCATCATTTTTTTTTACATTATTGTTCTATTTAATTATTTGATGATGTCACCTATATCCCACCTGAGTCAGTGTCCTAAACCCGACTAATCTCCCCTATTTAACATATATGCAACAATTATGTTTATATTTTTATTAACTTAAGGTGATACTACTCTACTAAAAACAATAAAAAATATTATTTTTTATCTCTTAAAAAATCAGTTTTATATATAAAGTTAACCATAAAAAATAACAAAAGGTTTCTCAATGAATCACTTGGTTGTTTGATCAAAGAAATTTTATTAAACAGTTTTGCTTTTAAATCTTCAAGATAAAAAATGATTTATTTAATGACAGCCTTTGTTTTATGAATGTTATAAGGTAAAATTAAACTTTGTTTTTTTGTTGATCATACAGTCATGTATTTAAGTTTATACATGTATATATATTAATGTCATATGATCGAAGTTTATATATGTATATATGTTATTAGTCATATGATCATGTTGATTAAACTTTGTTTTTTGTTGATCATGCAAACATCAATAAAAGTAAATTTCTCATGTGAACTATTTAAATTATAATTAAATATATAATTTATATAAATTCTAATTAATTATTTAAACTATTTTATACATTTCTGTTTGAACTGATGTAAAGTCTTGTACCCGCTTAATTTCTGTTTGACCTGGTGTAAAGTCTTTTTAACTTCTGTTTCATCTGCTGAATAGTCTTGTGGCTAATGACTTTTTGTTTAAACTGGTGTAAAGTCTAATTTTTAACTAAAAAAAATTTTTTTTCTTCTTACCAACAACACTATCCATATATGGGATCCGGCAAACTTCTAATTCAAAAGCAGTCTTATTTTCTAAACCAGATTTGCACTTGAACAAGTACCTTAAAAATATATATATATATATATATATATATATATATATATATATATATATATATATATATATATATATATATAATATATATATATATATATATATAATATATATATGTATATTTAAATTATAAATACAGTCACAACTTTATTTATTATTGTTATTCTTTTGTTAAATAATAAACAAAATAAAATAAATTTTATAAAATCTTTTGGCTTAAATCACAATTACCTGTCCGGATTTGAGTAGGAAATAATATTTCCTTCTGAACATAAAATTTTGAGCACTCTTTCAATTTCATCACAGACATCGTCAGCTGGCAAAGTTGAAGTATTTTCAACATGATAAATAGCCTGTAACAAATCAGAAAATAATAAAAAGCCTGCAAAGCAGAGACAAAATTAAGTTGTGTAACAAGTTAGAAAACATTAAAAAAAAAAAAGTAATCAAATGTTTATTTCACCTTGACTCTACGAGGTTTAGTTTCTTGTTTAAACAGTCCTGAAAGTCGGTTAGTAAACTAAAAGATATTTTAATTTAAATTTTTTTTTAGAAAAGTGCAAAAATAAAATAAATGTTTATACTAAATAAAGTGTATCAAATTGTTTTTCAATCTTTGTTAATAAATTTTGCTAACTATAACTTTTTTAAAAATTTCTTTAAATATTTGATAGTACCATAAAAAAATAGAAGTGTAAAAAAAAATTAAACCTAAAAAAATGAAATTTAACTAAATCATAAAATATACCTCTCTTAAAGAAGGAGTTCTTGAACGGGTCTCTTTCAATTGCTTTGTCGCATCTTTCTCTTCAATAACCAAAGAATCCAAGCCATCAATACAGGAAGAAGCTAAGCTAAAAGACATCAATACAGGAGAAAGCTAAGCTAAAAGACACCATAACACAAGGTTTTCACACAATTTTAAAAAACTTTGTCAACATTTTGAAAACCAAATAAAAAATACTTAAGGAAAAATACAAAAGTAATAAACACATACTAAATTAAAACCACAATCAAAACTACTACATAGCAACTTTAAAACACAACTACATAGCAACTTAAAAACTACAACACAACTACATAGCAACTTTAACATTGTTTTAAATTATTGAAATAAAAAAACTTATACATTAAAAAATCACAAAAAATTCAAAGTTTTCACAAATTAAAGTTTTGGCAAATTTTACAAATACTTTTGACACCAATAGGAGTCTATATTAGGCCAGTTTTGTAACATCAACGCACTTGTTGCTTATAGCAGAGAACAATCAAAAGACCCAAGATTAAACAGCAGAGGACAAAAGACTGGCTACTGTTAGGGAAATGCCAAAGTTGTTTTTTGAAATTAAACAAATTAGTAATCTTATTATGTCTAGCATTTTTGTTGAGCTAAAAAATATTATCTGTCTCAATTAATAGAAAAGCTCACAAAGCAGAATGTAAGCTTGTTGGACTTTTTCTTCTTTTTTAACTACCCCAACATATAACAAAACATATTTTGGCTTATATTAAGACGAAGGATTAATGGTTTTTAAGAATGCTAGTTAACACCTTATGGAAACAATTTAAAAAAATATTATTCAAACTTTTAAAAATAATGATCTTTTTATCTCTAGACAGTGCAACCTGAATATTGTAAACTTCCTTGATGTTTAACATCAATAACTTCAATTTTCACCACTGCAATTTTATATTTTTGTTTCTTGTTTTGTATTAGATGGCTGATTACTGCCTTTAGGCTTTTATCAGTCATATATATATATATATATATATATATATATATATATATATATATATATATATATATATATATATATATATATATATATATATGTATATATATATATATATATATATATATATATATATATATACATATATATATATATATATATATATATATATATATATATATATATATATATATATATATATATATATATATATATATATATATATATGTATGTATGTATATTAATATATAGTTACTATAGCATATATAGATAACAAAACTGCCCTAGATTTGCTTATCTTTATAGCATACAGCATTTTAATGAAAATTACAGCAATGAAAATTTAATCAAATAACATTAATAACAAAATTAAAGTTTAAATATCGTTTTCAATTAAAATGTGAAAAACTTGCTTCTTTAAGAAATATATGTGATAACATTTGGAACTAATTGACACTAAAACTATCAAATGTGTTAATAATTAATGTGTCAATGGTTTATTTAATGCATTAATTTTTATTATTAAATAAATACATATTTCTATTAGTTTATTATTGCAATAAAGAATTCATTAACACACTGTATAATACACATAAACTAAAATACAATTAACAATATTAAAATAATAAAATAAGCATAATGAATGTAAAATAAAACATTTTTTTACCGCTTTGTTTTACCGTTTTTACTTTTTTCTTTTCTTGTTTCAAATTCTTCCGCTGTATATAAAAAATTAAAAAAGAAAAAATTCATCTTTATAACTGCAACTGAAATTATAAAAGCTTGAGATAAAAAACACAAGATTTGATCTTTAGATAACTACAAATACCAAGAGATATCATAACAAAAATAAAACAAACCTTTTAAACGCCCTATGATAGGATAAATTGCTGCTGAGATATGTTTTTTTTCTATCTGCGCTGCTTTTTTTGCATTTGATATTTTGCCAATCTTTTGAATATCAGTTGAATCGTTAAAAGTCTGTGTTCTTTGTTTTATTGGCAACAAGTGTTCTTTATGCTTTTCAGTTTTTAGAGAAGGTATAATAATGTCAACCGCATTCGGCAAAGTACTTGCTCTTCTCTCACGTGGACCACACGAATCTTTTGTTTTCTAAAAATTTAATGACATAATTTTATTGACTTCACATATATGAGCTTATATACCTAATTTTGTCTTCTTTCATTACCTCATTCACATCTAATATTTAAATAGTACTGTGCATTAAAAACATCTACTTACAGTTTCAAGTGTACTCTGCATGCTAAAAGAAAAAAATAAACCAATTAAAAAAACAACCACATTTTTTTGTATGGAATGAACAAAACTAAAAAAAATGATGAATACTCTGCTTTGTCATCTTGATGGTCACTGCTGGAAAAAGAGTTTGCAAACTTTTTTAATTTTGCTTCCGTTAAGCTGCATAAGATAAGGTAAAAGGCTGTAAGGTTGTCATACTTAAACTAAAGGTAAAAAGCATAAAAAAAGTTTTTATGTACAGTTACTTTGTTAAGTCTATGAAAAGGTATCAGTAAGCATTGAAATGTAGGCATTTCTAAAATTCTTAAGAGCTGGTGGATCCCCAATAAATAAGATGGATCCCCAATAAACAAGGTGCATCCATAATAAACAAAGTGTATCCCTAATAAATCTCAAAAAATGCTAAATAATAAAGTAAAACATGAAAAAAAATTAACAGATTTTTTACATCAAAATTTATATTTAATATAATTTTTTTTATAAATAATATATAACTTATTTTGAATGTAATATTTTTGAAAGTTTTTTATAGGTTTTATAAGTTTATTATATTATTTTATTATACCTTAACTCTTTTTAAATAAAAACATAACCCAAAGACTTGACCTGATTAGAAGCTTTGGTTATATTTTGTAACTGCAAGTTTTGCAACTAATCAATAAATAACTTTTCTAAACAGTATAAATATTTTTTACTAACTTAACAAAGTAACAGTAGACAAAAAAGTTTATAGACAAATTTATACAACATTTCTAAAGCTTGTTCTAAGTACCGTAGTTAGTAACCATAAATTTGACCTAATTGCTTGGCTAAAGGAGGAATTTTTTGGCCTAACAATTACGTTAAACATAAATAAAATTAAATTAGTTATAACAATAAATATATTTGAATTTTTCTTTTTCACACTACAGATTATCAACTCTACTTACGTGAAAATGATTAATTAACTAAATGCATGTTAAATTACAAATAAAGCATAGACCTACAAAATAAACTCATAAAAAAACAAAAACAATCAAAAATTTCAACAAAAAAATTTTGTTTTTTTTTGTCTAAAAGAATCAAATAGGTTTAAAATTGATTTAGAATGTCCAAAAATGCAAGATAGATTTAGAAAGTAAAAAAAAGCAACAAATGTAAGTAAAAAAATGCAACGAATGTATTCTGTTATATGTTTCAATAAGGATTTCAAGCAACTAGAGGTTACGAGAAATTCAGTGCTATATTTGGGTTTGGCAGTAATTATCTATCTATAAAAATATATGTATATATATATATATATATTTAAATAAATATTTAATTTTATATATATATACATATATATATATATATATATATATATATATATATTATATATATATATATATATATATATATATATATATATATGTATATATATGTATATATAAGCACATTATATATATATATATATAAGCACATTAGATATATATATATGTATATATAAGCACATTATATATATATATAGGCACATTAGATTATATATAAGCACATTAGATATAGATATATATATATATATATATATATATATATATA
>NC_088931.1:37207500-37215000 GCF_038396675.1 Hydra vulgaris
CAACTCTTCTGTCGACTTTTTTTCGAATGGAAGAAACCCACACAGCAAGGCATATAGAACCACACCTAAACTCCAAATGTCATTCTAAAAAAATTTTAAATAAAATTTACAACATAAAAAAGACAACTTATTAAAACTTAATAAAATTTATTAAATTTATTAAAACTTATTAAAACTTAATAAAATTTACAACATAAAAAAGTGTTGGTTGCAAACAAAAAAAAAAAAAAAAAAGAAACAAAACAAAAGCAAACCTAATAAAAAAAAAATTTAATAAAATAATTTTAAATGTTTTATTGGTGAGACTGCCTGAATTTTAACAAACATAATAACATAAAAAATAAAAACTTTGATAAAGAAACTAATAACTAACTTCATTTCCATAATAAGGAGCACCTGATATTAGTTCTAAAAATAATTAAACAGCAAACTTAAAATAGCAAACAGAATTAAACAAATAATAAAAATTAAACAGTAAAAGTTAAGCAATAGAAACAGTAGTTTACTGATTATAAAATGAACATTTAAAATGTATAATATAAGAAAAATAAACCTTGCTCAAGTAGATAGAAATTGTTTAGATTAAATAGAAAGTAAATAAAAACTGTTTAGAGTAAACAAGAACTGTTCAAAGCAAGCTTGTTAATTGTGAATGAATAACTTTAAAAATATAAATTTATATTTTTAAATATAATTGTGTATACAGATGGATGTATGAATAATTTATTTTGTGCAACAATTACTTACTTACCCGGTGATGCATACATTGCAGACCCAGCTCGTGTTTTTAGAGGTGTTGATAAACCTTTACCTGGTTTTGCAGAAAGACCAAAGTCAATTATCTTTATATTCTAAACATAATACATTGTTAAAAAACAAAGAATACTGTTTATAAATTTGAATTAATTTATTCTCTAGAAAAACTAAACTTAACATCAATAAAAGTTTAAAAACTAGATTTCTAAAAAACAATATAAAAAAATTTAAGAAACCAAAACTCTAGAAACACTAAAATTAGGAAAACTCTATTAAACAGTCTTGGTACATGTTGATAAATGTAATAAAACTTTAGAGAACATTGCTTAAAAATTGCATCTGTAATTTCACTTTTCAAAAACTTTGGAGATGGCTCTAACCTTTCTAACAATTGCCTAGTCTTTTTATCATTATTAGTTCATTGAATCTTTATTTAACAAACTTCTTATGTTGAGTTTAACAACTTACTCTCATGTTACAATCAAAATGAATTTAGATCATTTCATTCTACTGCTAACTTGTTACTTTCATTCATTCTACTGCTCACTTGTTACTTTCATTTCATTCACACTACTTGCTAGCCATTATAATAGAAAGTATTTATTGTACATCATATGAAACCGAAAAAGCAAGATGGCAAGGTGGCAAGACAAGAGTTACTGCTCTTGACATAACAATAGCTTTTAACAAAGCCTGACATACTGGTCTTCTCCATAAGGGATCACTTCACATGGTCTGGAAAAAGTTAAAAACTATTTCTTTATAACCACAGCTTAACGTTTTCCTTGATACGCAACACTCTCCTCAAGTTAATTAGTTGTCCTTGATGGACAACACTCTTTGGGGTACTACAAAGTCCCATCATTGGTCCTGTATTGTTTCTCATCTATATAAATGAAAAAAAACACAGGACCATAATCTTTAAAGTGGCTCTTTTTACTGATGATTAAAAAAAAGTCATTACTTTTTGGTTGCTTAGAACAAGTAGTTAATCTTGACTATAATTGCTCTTCTGTGACAGCTGTGGCAGCGACGGGTGAATTTTATACCAAACAAAACTCTATGAAATAAGAAAAGCTATTACTAATAATTATTGGAATGTTGTTAATATTACAAGGTTACCTCAATCATTTGTGCTCACCATTTTTTTTACTCTTGATTTCTTTCCTACCTCGATAAATTTCTAATTTGCCCTCGTAGGTAATACTATTGTCATATTTGGATTTTTTCTTCTTAAAACATCCTTTCTCTCTAAGAAAAGGTCCAAAAATGCATTACAAATGTAGTTGTACCTCCACTAGATGCTAAGAACCTCTCTTCATCATTGTAAGATTTTTTTCTCTTTTCTAGAAATACTACAATGATCGCTACTCAAGCAAGCTGTTATATATTATTCTATCAACCAAAAATCTTGTGTGAATTATCATTCAGTTACATCGCATCATTCAGCTACATCGCATCTTTTAACTGTAACTGTCCTTTAGCGCTCAAAAAACAATTATCTATCCAGATTTCTTGCTTGAGTATCAATACGTTGGAACTCTCTCTCTTCTTCAAGTTTTCCTGAATCATACAAAATACAGTTTTTACAGTATACAAGTCTTCTGTCAACTGTTTTTTTCATTCATTTTTTTTTGCTTTCTAATAACTATAAGTTTGAATAGTTGTATGTTAAAAAAAAATGATACCATTAAAAAAACTATAAAAAACACAATAACTAACATTATGAGAATAATAGAAAACACAAAAGCCAACATTGGAAAAATCTGAAAATAGATCTGACAATAAATCTAATATTATGAAACCACAATGTTACATATTTAACAACAAAAATAAATAAACTATGCTTATTAAATGTTTGGTATACAAAATCAATACTAGCTTTACATAAGTAATATTAAGTATATTTAAATACAATATTTAACAAGTATAAAAAATGCACTACATGTAAAACAGAAAATACCTGATTTCCATCCAAAAGCATATTTTCCTTTATGCAAAAAAGAAAAAATTAAAATTCTGTAAAATTTATTTTTATCTTATACTTTATATATTATATTTTTTTATACCTTATAATATACATAATAAACTTTATTTAGAAAAAATTCCAAACTATGCGAACTAAACTTTTTAGCATGGTCAAACTTCTTCTATAAAAATTTTTAAAAGTTTTATAATTTTATCATTAGTTAACATAAAAATTATCAATATGCTGATTCATGCACCATCTCTGAAAATGGCTAACCTGATGGAAATAGTTATTTATAGATGCATAATCAGAGGGAAACTATATCAAAAAAGCATAATTTATTTACAACAAAAATCTATTTTTCTTAGTGTTCCTAAAAGTTCAATTTTAAACCAATTCAAATTTTTACTTTCCTGAAACCATTATATCAAACTATATACATATAATAAAAATTATTCACTTAAAACATTAAAAAAAGTTGAAAGCATTCTTAAAAAGTTGAAATCATTCTTAAAAAGTTGGAAGCATTCTTAAAAAGTTGAAAACTTTCTTAAAAATTTAAAAGCATTCTTAAAAAGTTGAAAAGCGCTCTTTAAAAGTTGAAAGCATTCTTAAAAAGTTGAAATCATTCTTAAAAAGTTAAAAGCATTCTTAAAAATTTTCTAAATAATAAAAAAATCTTTAAAAGTTAAATTAATCAAAGAAAAAAAAGTTATGTTATGGCTAATTGCTGTTTTGTCATATTGGTAATAAACTAACAAACAAATTAAATGAAAGAAAATGAACAACTTCAACTTTATTGAGTAAACATGAATTATAAGAATATCATTTCTAAACAATTCTCTTCATATAAAAGAGCAAATAATAGCGCCATAAATACAATTTTCTTTGCAAGTAAATTCAAAAAATCTGAAAAATGTTTTATAAACACTTTTTTAGATAAAAACTTTATTAATTTACAACGCCAATATATATCTAATTAATAAGCTAATGTATACAGCTTATTTTAATTAGCTATATATATATATATATATATATATATATATATATATATATATATATATATATATATATATATATATATATATATATATATATAAAATGTATAATGGGCTTTATTATTTGATGCAAAACTAACCAAGACTAATCAATAATAGCAAAGTTAGTAAATTAAACATTATGAATTATGAATAAAAACTCAAAATATTGTTTATTATTGTTCATAAATCTTTAATAAAATGGTAACTTTAAACTTATAAAAATTTTCTTGTTTAAGGCAAAACAAAGAAAGCTAAGTTGAATGCTTTGCATTTAGCTTAGTGTTCTTTGTGTAGAATAACTATTAAATTTTTACATTAAACGATTGTTAAAATACATACTGGTTTAAGATCTCTGTGTGCATAACCTTTTTTGTGCATAAAGGAGACAGCTGATATTATTTGTAAAAACAAAACCTTGCTTTCTTTTTCCTAAAAAAATATAAATAAAATAAAGTTGTTTTTATATAAAACAAATGTTGTCTAAATTATATAACTATTTTGGTTTTTCTTACTATATCATTGGTATCAAGATCAAACAAGTCTATATGTATATATACTATTTAGGTAGAACATGCAAGGTAGTGGTGCTACTTTGACTAAGAGTTTGGGTTAGGGCAGCAATCTTTATTTTCATTATTCATTTTATTTTCCTTTTCCGAAAAAAAACTGTATAAATTAAAATCAGCAAAATAAATTACCAAATATGTATACACGCTTAAAAATAGTGTGGACAAAAAACACGACACTTAGTGTAGCGTCTTCTTGGCTACACAAATTGTGGACTTCAAGGCTACACTTGTGCGCTTTCAAGACACACTTGTAATTACGAAATAAAACTTGATTACAGGCGTAAAAAAAGCCACACATTATGTTGCAGTTTCTTGGATTCTCATATTGAACTATTCGGAAAAGAGGTTAGAATCATGTTTTTAGCGACATGTTTTTTTTCATGAGCCTTTTAGAATTTTACTGAAAATTTAAGTGTAATTTTTAATGTTGCATGTTAATTTTAAACACATACATAGTTAACTTTTTCATAAAGAAATATTTAATTTGTAATACTTTAGCAATATCGTATTAAATATGTTAAGCGAGGAAAAGATCGATTTTCAGTTGTCAAAAGTTAGGTAAGACCTTCGGTAATGTACCATATGAGTTAGTTTAACTTATGTGACTTTATTTAATTAGACTAATATTATTGTTTTATACAATTAATTTTATTATATGTTATAATTTTTATAACTTCATAATAATGTTGTTAACTTATCTAAAATAATTGTGTTAACATAACTGGTAATCTGTTAAGTTAACAATTTAAATAATGTCGTTAACATAAATGTAAATAACATTGTTAAATAATGTTGTTAACGTTGAACTTTGAAACGTTGAAAAAAAAGTCAAATAACACACAAAAAAAGAAAGTGTGAATGAAGTGACATAAGAGATAATGAACTGATGAGATAAATGAATGAGATTACACAGCATTTAACAAACAAAAAGATGATATAAAATAAAAAGAGAAAAGTAAAGTATATATATAAAAATTATGAGAAATATATAAATGAAATATATATAAATAAACAGTTTGTTTGTTTTTTTTCTGGATATTTTTAGAATTCCAAATACTTTTTTGAACTGTGTTTTTTAGGATATCTAAAATATTCCTTACATACAAGTTTAAGTATATATTCTTGTTATATATTACATCACCCAAACAAAAAATAAAAGCATTTCCAAAGACTATTTTTAAAAAACTATGATCTGAATTTTTTTATAGTATTACTGTATACTATATACTTTAGGACTGACAGACCATCTAAAGAAGAAAAACTGCAACTGTGTCAAGCACTTATCACTGCTTTCCCTATACTTCGTGACAATGCAACATCATCTGGTTTTGTAAGTTGAAATTTTTTTGTCATTTTTAAATAAAATATTATTTTATATCATCACTTACTCAACCAAATGTTTTGCAAAATCAACAAACATATTAGAATAATGTTTTTATTTGATTCCATAGGAACATTTTTATGATGCTAAAGCACATACAGGTTTTTTGGAAATGTTCATTAGACAAAGAAGATCCCGTTGCGACAATATAGAAACATGTGGAGTCATTCAATATAGAATGCGTTCAATATAGAATACATGTGGAGTCATTCAATATAGAAACATTGTGGAGTCATTCAAAGAAAAAGTATTTTTTTTATATATAAGAAAAAGCAATTTTTATATATTTCAATTACTACTTGTACGCCTATACATTTTTTTTTATTTTGTCAGTTGATAAAAATGTTGAATTGATTAAAGTTTTTATAAAATTCAAAGCAATATTGCAATTCTAAAAGTATTGACTTATTTCAGTGAGTTAGTGAATATAATAGTAGTTACAAAATAAATTAATTCATTAATAATAAAATAGGGTGACAAGAATAGTGTCGAAAAATGAACTTCAGAATAGTGTCCAATAAATTAAAAAAGCCTAATGTTGCAAAAAAAAAGGAATAGCGTCGCAAATGAATTTAATGAATAGTGTCGAGAGAAAAAAAAGGAATGGTGTTGCAAATGAATTTAATGAATAGTGTAGAAAACAAAACAAAAGGGAATAGTGTGGCAATAGTGTTGCAAATAGTTAATTTCAGCAAGTGCTTACTCGTTTTGCTTATGGTTATAGCATACGGCTTTTACAGGAAAAAAAGAAAAAACAAAGACCTTTTTTTGCTTTCGACACTATTCATTAAACTCCTTGGCAACATTATTCCTTTTTTTATTTTCAAAACTATTCATTAAATTTATTTGCGAGATTATTCCTTATTCTGTTATTCGACAATCAATAATGCAACAATTTGCGACACTATTCCTTTTTTATATTTTCGACAAACAAATTTACGACAGAAAAACTTTGCGACAATCAAAATTTTGCAACATTGTTCCTGTCACCCATGAAATAGTTTACTATTATACATCATTTTTGTATATTATAAATAATAAAAAATGTTTATTAATTATATATACTTCATTTGTTAAAATTTTTTAATATTGTTATTATTTACCAAATAACTTTTATTAATTAAATTATACTATTTATGCATAAAGCAAAAGTTTTTTTTTTATATAATCAATGTACTTTCTGTCAGAGATGATGTTCAATTAAATTCGTCAGAGAAAGTTGAACAAACGTTGCGAGAACTTCAACCAACAACTTCAAACAAAGAGAGTTTACTAAAAATGATGGCTGATACAAGAGTGGTAAGAAGAGCATGGATTCAGGAAACAAGCAACTTATCAATAACCTCAATTATAAGACGGTTTCCAAGATTCATTGATATGAATGATGCTGTGAGTGTTATTTTTAACTTTTTGCAGTTCATTTGTAAATCTTGTTTACTTTATAAATTAAGCTAGATTAGTTAATAAGAATAATTTTTATTTTTTTTGCATTTCATAGATTATACAAGAGTTTCATTCCATTGAAGAGGCATCAAGTAATATTACATTGCATGATAGCTTTAACACGTGCAAACAAAACATTTTGTTACTAGCAAGAGATTTGTCAATGACAAATATGTTCAAAAATACTTTATCAGAAGACGAATATAATGAAGGTATATATATATATATGTCTACTACTCTAAGTGGGGAGAATGAATCAATAAGAACTTCATAGTTTAAATGCGAATTTTTACAGCATAATTTTCAATCTGCATAAGTACTAAGCTGCTGCAACATGACTCT
>NC_088931.1:37220000-37230000 GCF_038396675.1 Hydra vulgaris
AAAATCCAGTTGAACTAAACACCCTTTCAGCCTCTACACTGGAAGGACGAATAGTTAAAAGCGCATTATAAAGCATATCTAAGTTATGCGATCTTTTATTAGTAGCTTCAAACAGATTGAATTCTTGACGCATAATTGATTTATTGCACTTGACTTCAAAAACATCTTTTTTTTTTACAAATTTTTCTAATCTGGCAGCCATAGATTCAGATAACTGATTTATATCAATAATACTATTGTTAAGTTTTCTATTGCTATCTTTTTCTTTTGCTATATTTTCAATTATGGGAAAAAGTCGACCAGCTATTTCAATCGCTAAATTTATCATAACTGCTTTAGATGGCATGCTAAATAAGTCATCATCCATATCACTTTTTGAAGATAGTGGATTATCTAAAAATTTTAGTAAACCAACAAGATCTTTTTTTCTTCTTTGACATATTCTTTCAATTAAAGCATTTTTAAGATCTTTTGCTAGGTAGCAATCTTGAACATCAAGCTCTTTAACCATAAATTTTAATGTGTCATCAGCTGTTAATTAAGTTGCTTCCCTTCTGCAAATCATTTCAGAACCTAAGAATAAGTTCCAGACTTTTTGCTAAATTTTCAATTACTGTAAGTTCATCATCAGACAACATTAGGTTTTCTAAACTGAAATCCACGAGAGTTTTAAAAACTGCTTTTTTAACTTTAATAAATCTTTGAATCATGGTCAACATTGAATTCCAACGAGTTTTTGAATCCAAAATTAGCACTAGCTCTTGTCCAAATTCATTTTTAGAATAACGCTTTAAAGAATCCATTTTTAAAGGAGATCTTTTAAAAGTTACAACTATTTTTCTAACTTTAACAAGAACTTTATGAAGCTCAGGAACAAGATCAGGAACTTGGTCACTAATTTCATTTTGCTGATCCTCCTCCTCATCATAATCATCATCATCATCAAAGACATCATCTTCAATATCTTTGTCATTAGTACTTTGATTATTATTTTTACCTTTTTTTTTATATATTACATCAACAACGGCTAAATGTATTGCGTGTGCAAAACAAAGTTGATATTCAGAAGGCGAAGTATATCCTAATTTTTCCATAACAGAAGCACCATCAGTTGTTATGCAAACTACATCATTTGTAAGACTTACATTAAACATGTTTAATTTTTTGATGAGTAGTTCTAGGCAATCATTTGAATTGTGCGATCCTAACATTCGCTCTAATCCAAGATTAATAAAGCCTTCATTAAAGTGAAGATTTATATTCATAAATCTTCTGCCATGTTTTGAATATTCATCCAAATCTATACTAAACTTGCATTTTTTTTCTTTTATTTCGAGTATCTTTTTTTTATTTTCTTCGACTATTTCCAAATAATATATATATATAAGATTCATGACATCTGTTTTCGATTTAGGAAGAGTGAAGCCTTTATCACGAAGCAACTCACGAATTTGATCCGATTCAGTTATTGCATTAATAGAAAAACCATCAATCGCAGCAAAACGAGCCAATCGTTCTCCCAATGAAACTTTTTTTGTCATGGAATCAATTGTTAATTGAACACAACGTTTTTTAGTTGATGGTTCTTCTTCTTTATTTAAAATAATATTATGGATTTTTTCTAAATGCCTCTTCAATCCAACAGTGGAACCACCTTTGCATAGTAATATTTTTGGACAATGTTTGCATTGTGCCTCGTCTGCTTTTTTAAGATCAAAATAACTCCAAACCTTCGAAGTTTTAAGATTTAAGGACATTTTTTTAAAAATTCCCAATGCGCTGCGATAAATTTCAATATGTAAACAATATAAATAAGCAATATTTCTTATGGTCCGGAAAACAAAAAATTCTGATTTTGGCGGGAAAGTTAAAAAATGTGTGTACAAAAATCCCGGGATCCCGAAAAAAATTTCCTGGGATTCCGGGAAATTGGAATAAAATTTTTCCCGGGAAGAATCACTAATTAGGACTTATCAAAGATGATATCTAATGCAACATACCCTCGGTGTGAGTTTCGAGTTCGAGTATTTTAATATGAACTTTTTTTTAGAAAGTTTTTTAATTTTCAAATTAGTATTATATATTTAACTATTATTTTTGTTTATCAATCTTAAAAATTTATTCTTTTCTTTTTTTATAAAATTTATTGGAATAAGCAGTGACGTAACTTTTTTTCTCGAGAAAAAAATCTGTGCATTTAAAAAACAAATATGGTAAGGGTTAGGATTAGGAAATTCATAGACCGGTATAATTAGAGTTGCAGTAGATATTACAGACATCAATCGACGTAAATAAGGTTAGAAATAGCATATATTAGTTGCATCAAAATAAGTGAGTTTTTAACTTTTTATTTCTTATTACTTTTTAAAAGAGGAAAAAGTTGTATGCAGAAGAAAAAATAAGTTTAAGTATAAAGAGATTTTTAAAATGGCATCTTCTGTAAACACAATTTATGTTAATAAACCAATATCTAAGAATTTAAAAACTTTTCTTTCATGGGGTAAAGAAACAATTATAGGATACACAGAAGAAAACGGGTTAGTTGTTAAAATATGGTACAAAGATTTGTGCAAGAAACAAAATAGCTATTTTAGGCGATTCTTCAGTTTAAGGAGTCTCAATTAATTCTTTAAAAGTGTTTACAGAGGGAACTTGTGTAGTAACTAAACATCAGGTAAAAACTATATCAGGTAAAACAAATTATAGTAGTGATGAAAACAGCAGCAACGATGATTTCACTTCCACTTCAGAATTGGACGACTAACTTTATGTATTCTTTTAAAAAAGTTATTGAAGACACAATATTTCTTTAAAGTCGTAGTTGTTTATAAAATAAATAATGTAATTGCATTCAAACATAGTAATAAAATAGCAAAAAAAGACATTACAATGTTTTCGATGATATTAACTTAATGCATTTTTTATAAAAAGTTTATTGAAACACATTGATACTCATCATTGTTTATAAATTAAGATTACAAATTGTTTTAAAAAAAATTCGTTGTCAACGTTGTTTATAAAATTAAGAATACAAATTGTTTTAGAAAAATTACACTCATTGTTAAAACAAAAATACTTTTGAAATAAATAAAAGTTTTTATTTTAGTTTAATAATTTATTTAATAGCATTTTAAAACTTTATTTAAAAGCATTTAGCTTTGTGTAAAAACATTTCAAAAAAGAAAGTTTACTCTCTAATGAAATGTTTTTACACAATGCATAACAACAATTAAATTTATTAAACTATTAAATTTATGGTTTTATTGAAACAATCGTTTTCGTTGTTGTTTATAAAATTAACCATACAAGTTGTTTTAAAAACATTTACATCGTAAAAAATGCACTTGTTTACTATATAGTATCTTTCAATAACTTAAATAAAAAATTTTTTTATAGTATACAATTGTAAAAGCAATTTCGCGCTTTATTACCTTATACTTTATTTTGCAAGTTTTTGAAACGTTTTCAAAAATCTAAAAAGCCGTGGTTAAGTTGTCGCAAAAAAGAAATAAATGTGTGGTCAGGAATAGGGTGCGATTGCACGCCTTTCCTGTCCACGCCTGTATGACCTTTCAAAGTTATAACCTTTTTAATTGACCTTTTGACTTGACCTTATTTAAAATGTCATAACTTTTTTGCTACTCTACTTAGGAAGTTGATTTTGATGGCAAACAGAAGCTCTTGCACAGACAAACAACTTTGTGTCTATACAAAAAAGTGATAAGTTCAATAGAAAAAAAGTTATTGGTCATTTGACATTTGACCCTGGTCGATGGCAAAGATCAAAGGTCATTTATTTTTTTTAACATTTTACACATTGCTTTTTCTATTGTGGATGTTCCATGAAAATTTTTTTTTGGGGATTTCCATAAACAGCTTTGGGATTAATATTAAAGTATAAGTAGGCTCTGAAAATTTAATATTTAAATACCTTATAATTATACAGTTTTTTAAGGTAATTTATTGAATATAGGTCCTAGGTTATATACCAATATACCAAATATACTATAATTTGGTGATAATTGGCCTATATATATATATATATATATATATATATATATATATATATATATATATATATATATATATATATATATATATATATATATATGTTTGTGCGGCAGTGGCGCAGTGGTTAGAGCGCTTGATTTTTAAGCAGGAGATCCAGGTTCAAAACGAGCTTTGGAAATATTTTAGCATCACGGTAAGGAAGGAAGCATGAACTTCCTGGTTAAATGCACTTCCCCGGTGTTCTGTGATAAGACCGTTAGGTCTTCTTGGGGCACCTAAATAACAAAAAAAAAAAAAAAAATTGTTGAAAAGCAATAAAAATGCCTTATTTAGCAAATCTTTCCTTCAATATTTTGGATTTGATTTACCAATCATTTGCAGTGAGGTATTTATAGGAAATTATATGGATATTTTCTTTAGCAAACATATATAATTGATAAGTGGTCATTATTTGGTCATGGTATGGACATTGCAAGCTTGCTTTTGCTGCTTCACGTTTAACAGTTCCTCCAACTCCATCACAAGAGCCCTTATCATGACTTGTGGCAAAGAAATGCCATTTGGCTGGAATACCAAAGTCCTCTTTGTGATAGCACAGATTTATTAAATTCTTGCAGTTTTTGTATTGTGCTGCACAGCCATCACTAAAATATGTTATTTTTAATACTTCAAATTTCACTTTTAAAAAAATAATTAGTTTACGCTGAAAAAGATGAACTGCAATTATGTAATGAGTATTACATTCCAAAAGCAGCACATAACTTCCATGGCATAAATTTCCTTCATATTTATAATTAAAAACAAAAGGATGTAAAGTTGCTTGATTATTTGTCCAGTGCTCCCTAAAAATCTTGCAATAAATTCATCAGAGGACTGTATAAAGGTTTGAAGCTGGGACCTATCTGTTGTAGTCCACTGTTTTTACTCAATTTCTTCAACTCCTTTAATTTCAAAGCATTGCAACAGCTATTCCTTTAGCATAGCAACTCTAGAACAATTTTTACACTCGCCTAGAGGACATGCTGGCAAGAAAGGATTGCATTGGATTTTAGCCAAAGCATGTTTGTAGTTTTTAACAGAGGATTCTATTTCATCTTCTAGTTGTAAATTATCCATATGTGATCCGACTATCATGAGCTTAACATTTTGATGGATGGTACATAAACAGAGAGAGAGAGTACCACTTGCTCCTCCAAAGACACATTCTTTTGGACATAGCTCTGCAAACTTCAAAAACCCGATTCTGATATTTGGATACTTTTCTGAAAATAATTGATAAACTTCCTTCAAATTACTTAAAACTAATCTTTTCTGAATATGTTTTCTTTCCCCATTTTCCATAACAGAGAGAAAATCTTTTTTTCCAGGCATTGCACGGCTAACAGTGTCAGAATAATAAAACTCTTTTACCACATCTTTCACATGTACAGGTAGTGATTTCCTTTTTTGGGGTTAGGGGTTGATAAAACACCTTTGGTTATTAAAACTTCTTTTGCTTGAGATACAAGTCGCTGCAAACAATTGAATTCTCTCAGCACTTTTGGATTACTCCATTGAGCAACAAATATTGTCAAAATCATGATCTTTTCACTCTTACTTTGTGTTAATTTATACTTATCCTGGAGCACTTTAACGATGTCATCAGAACATGCATTAGAAACCTTTTTTTTAGTTGTTTCATATTCATCATCCTCTGAAGTAACAACGGGAATAGCATCTGAATTAGGTGATAAAAGGTCTAACATCCTTTTTACAAGTTTTTTAAACCTTTTCTTTTTCTCCGGAATATAACTTTTAAAAGTTTGTAACTTGCGTTTATTCAAGGGTGACTCACCTAATAACAACAAGGATTTATTAAAAATTAAAATTTCTTTTTCCTGGCACTGATAATTTTCATCTCCCTTGTCACTACAAATATCTTGAGATCTGGAACTGCTTTGAGAATCTGACTCTGTATTACAATTTGCAGAATTTTCATCATCATGTAATATTATTTTGGAAGGTAAGCCAGTGGTCCTCTTTCGGTAAGTATCACATAATTTTGCTCCAGCCGTAAGTTTTGAGGGATACATAGCTACCTGCTAACTAGTAACTACCCTTAAGGTTTTATATTGTTTTTTCTCACGGTGTTGGAAAGAATCATAACAATAGTATTGTCTCTTCTTTAACTCTTTTAGTTGCGTTTAAAATGTCATTTTTAATCTAAATTTAATTTGAAAGTTGGTAAAAACTTCTTCCTAAGTTGTCTTTTGACGACTAATTCAATGGAAATGAATTGATTATTTTAATATAAATATATATAGTTTTAAGCCTCATATAATTTAATACTGACTCAGCATGTATATATAGTACTAGCAATTAAATTACAACCTAGAAAATAAAAGGAAAAAAGTAAATAATAATATATATCTACAATAGCCTATTTACAGAAAATGACCTCAAAATACCGCATTTGTGAGGCCGATAAAAATTAAATTTTTAGAACCTACTTATACTTTAATATTAATCCCAAAGCTGTTTATAGGAATCCCAAAAAGTTTTTTTTATAGGACATCCACAATAGAAAAAGCAATGTGTAAAAAAAATTATGATCTTTGACCTTTGCCATTGACCAGGGTCGAAGGTCAAATAACCAATAACTTTTTTTCTATTGAACTTATCACTTTTTTGTATAGACACAAAGTTGTTTGTATGTGCAAGAGCTTCTGTTTGCCACCAAAATCAACTTCAAAATATAATAAAGTATAATAGCAAAAAAGTTATGACATTTTAAATAACCAAGGTCAAGTGAAAAGGTCAAAACTTTGAAAGGTCATATCTCAGGAAATAATTGACCTAAGACAAAAAAATTTACATGTTTTTCTTCTGATCATATGCCCAACATGTGAGACAATTTTCATCAAAATCTGAGTCGGTGATGTCAGATGGGTGGTTCCATTTGATGTGGAATGCCCCAATAAAGTTCTTCTTTTACATTCATGGTTGCACATACATATATATATATATATATATATATATATATATATATATATATATATATATATATATATATATATATATATATATATGGGACCCACATTGTCACGAATAAAACACTCCTAAACAACGACGTTTCCTCCTCCATGTTTAACAGTGGGTACTGATATTTTGAATAAAATCTGTCTCCAATTGACATACCTAATTCCACCTGACATACCTAATTCGGTAACTACTAAATAACATAAACTTTGATTCATCAGAAAAAAGGACTTTTCACCACTAATTAACTGACCACCTAATATGATCTTTTACAAATTTTATCCTGGTTTTTAAAGTGGTTCCTTAACTGGACAATGACCATACAGATTTTTTTTTCATAACCGACATTTAGTTGTAACGACGCTACAGTTTGTGCCATAAAACTGATGCATAAATGAATTGAGTTCAACAGCAGTCTTGCAAGGATTATTCTTGGAATACCTTAGTAATAATCTATCAGTCTTTTCAGTTGTAACTTTAGGTCTTCTAGAACAAAGTTTGTTTTCAACAGCTTTGCGCAAACAAAATCTTTTCATATTGCAACTTATTCCTGGTTTAAAAACATTGTAAAGTTCAGAAATCTGCCTGTATGCAATTTATTTCCCACAGCTTTTACAAGTTAGTTTTCCACAGCTTTTACAAGTTTAGTTCCTTTATTTCCTTTGAAACTTCCATAGCCTTTCCCGTGCTTTAAAAATATCACGAAGTAATTGAAATATATAATTTTACAAATATTTTGGCAATTATCTATACTTCACTGCCTTTGAAATATAACAAAATAATTAAACTATTAAATTTCACAAATATTTTGGCCTTTAATTTTGCTTTTGTTTACAAAAACATGATTTAATTAGGTGGTATGATACTGTTTCTAAACTATTGCACAGAAGCTTTTTCAAAAAAACAACTAAATTTTAATTAACTGTTAAATTTTACAATTTTTTTTTTTTAATTTCAATTCACCTCCTCAAAGCCATGAAAACCATTACAGTTGAGGAGGCTATTTTTAGTTGCGGTTACAGCCCTCTCTCAAATCTATAACTCTGAAACACGAACCTTGACAAATCAGGGTGTTAGCCAGGAATATATTTTTAATAGGTTTTTGCAATATTGGGAATATTTATTGTTATTGTTCCACAAATTATTGGTAACTTTTATTGATTGTGTCCTTTTACTTCAAAGAAAAAAAGGTCATTGAATTTTGGGAATTTAAAACTTATTGGGAATTCCGCAGTATAAGCAGTGCAATTGGGCTGGCTAACATATTGTAAATACTGTGTTGGGTGTGCTATAGGAGTTTTGGGCCAAAGCCTGGGGCCCTGCAAATAATAAAGAAAAGAGTGTTGAGTCTATGCTCATAAATAGTTAATATCTAAAAATTAGCTATTTGTTTATTAAACAATAACAATCCATATCTAAAAAAATATATAAGTTGTATTAAAATTAATTGGTAATTATGAAAGAAAACAGATTAATATAAATTTATTTTGCTCTATCTTATTGATGTACAATGACTTCGCAAATGCCAAGTGTCTTTGTCAACAGAAAAAACAAAAAACTAAATAATTATAGAAAATAAGTAAAGAGCAGACGAGAAAAAACAACAGTTACAAGTTTTAAAAAATGTAGCTGTTTGAAACAACATATTAAAACAGTTCCAAAGGTTTTAAGAATGTAGTTATTGATCACTTATTAAAGTCTTCATATAAAGCAAAGAAAACTGAAATTCAGAAGAATAAAAGTATTAAATTTAGTTATTTAAATTTTATTCTAAATTGAAATTAAATTTTTTTTTTTTTTTAATTTTATACATAGATTTTTATAAATGATCAATAAACACTTTCTTAAAACATTTTTAATGTGACTGTGCAGTTTTTTCTCGAGTGGTCTTCAAATAAGAAAAAGAGTAGAAAATAAGTTCTCTAATGTTGAGGTTGCAGGAAAGTTCCCTAATGTTGAGGTTGCAGGAAAGTTCCCTAATGTTGAGGTTGTGCTCTGTATTTACCATGTGCTAATGTTAATAAACTGTGGAAAAGATTGTTTCTAAAATGAAATTTATCAAAAGTAGGCTGCGTACTTTAATGCTTCAAGAACGGCAGACTAATCTGTCTCTTATGAAATATCTATTATGAATTATTGAATGTGACATCATAAGGAAAATGAACTTTGATGACATCATCAATGACTTTGCTAACCAAAAGCTAGGAATGCAAATTTATGATTTATTCCTGATAAAAAAAGTAAACCTTTTTAAATCTGACAAACTGACACAACTTCTATAGAAAGTGTAACATTTCTGAATGCACGCTGTATTCATTTAGATTTTCGCTAATAAACTTATGACATTAATCAAATTACTAAGTTTGGTAATACATAATACTTTCAGATCTTGCTCGTCTTGGAAACCTTAGAAATTTTTAAATCTCAATCTTACAGTAACAAGAAAATGAATGTGAAAAATATTAAAATTGAGATTACTAAAATATATTAAAAACTTTCAAAATTGGCGCTTTTTTTTTGAATAAGAAAAAAGCTGCAATGTTTTTCGTTAAAGAAGAGTCCTCTGCATAAATTGTCTCACAAGAATCCATTTTCACATAATCCTCTGATAAAAATACATAAAAAATATAAGGCGTAAATTTAAAAGGTTTTCAATATTTTTCAGTAATTTCGTATTTAATATTTTTAAAAGTCTTATAAGTTGCAATTGCAGACCTTGTTTCAAATACAAAATGCTTAACGCATCAGCCTAATGTGAACTTGATGTCACAAAATTCTTTTTATTTTTTAAAGACATTAACTTTTTTAAATTATAGCAATAATATTAATTACTGCAAAACGAGTTAAATGTTATTTAATGGCTTTTTTACTATTGCTATAAGGGAGCGTTTATTTTATTTATTATTTTTTTTTTAATATTAAATAACTAAATTTAATATTGCATTTTTTTAAATGTTTAATATTAACAAAT
>NC_088931.1:37235000-37327500 GCF_038396675.1 Hydra vulgaris
TGTTAAAAATAAAAATATTATTAGTTTGTTAAAAATAAAAATATTAATAGTTTGTGTTAAAAATAAAAATATTATTAGTTTGTTAAAAATAAAAATTTTATTAGTTGATGTTAAAAATAATAAATCATTTAAAAAAAAACAATATACAAAAATGAAGAAAAAAATTAGAACAACAAAAACAATGAACAATATAAAAGCAAAAAAACCCATCAAACACAAGAGTAATAAAAACCTTTTCATTTGTAATAATATGCTCTGCAAGAACAACTTTTGCAAAACCACCTTAAAAGATAAATATGAATAACTATTTATTTTAATAATAATTTGTAATATTAATATAAATTTTCATAAATAATTCTCAAAAATAAATTAATATAAACTGTCATAAATATTTATTTATCTTATATTTTATGTAATTAAAAAAAAATCATTAAAATATGAATTTTTTTTTCACCTTGTCCAAGTTCTTTATTTTTATCTTCATAGTTACAAGACAGTTCTGGTGGAAGGGTAACAGTAAACGATTGAAACTTATCAGTGCCAGGCATTTTAACAATTAAAAATTATTAACAAAAATAATAATTTTTACTTATAAAAATATAAAAAGAGCAGCACCAAATTTCTTATTATAATATTTCTACATTTACACATTTTTCTAAAAAGAAAAAAAATTTAACTTATAGCTTTATTATGCAATAATTTAAGTTTATAGACAAATACACACACACACACACACACACACACACACACACACACACACACACACACACACACACACACACACACACACACACACACATATTAATAAAACCAAACCTTTCAAATTACAAATTTAATTAAAACTAGAATTAATTCTGAAAAAACAATTAGATTTAAACTTTTGTTTAACAGAAAATCAATAGCAAAATAATAAATGAATGTTAAATACAAGCTAACTTTAGTAAATATATATAAAATTTTGACTTGAATAAACTGAATGTTATTAAAATGATTTAACAAAATAATCAAGTCGAATGTGTGAAGTATATATAAATACAATCATAAGAAAAATATTTATTTTTTACATGTTTTGAATTAGAAAGGAACAAAATCTTAATTAAAATTTATTTATACTAGTCAACAAGCTTTATACAATCAAATACCAATGAAAAATTTTGTTGATATTTTTAAGCCCTCTATATATGTAGATCATTTTATTAAAGCTTACAGATTTCACACAGATTTTTTCATAACTCTTCTTCAATTCTCAAAGTTAAGAAATGATTCCATAACACTAAGTGCTAAATTTTAAGTTAAGTTTCTAACATGACAAACTTGTTAGGAAAAAACCTAAGGCCTTCAACAGAATCATCTCGACAGAGATGACCAACTTTTTCTGCTAGCAGCAATCTAAAGTAATAGTGTAAAAGTCTTACAACTATTCAAAAGTAAGATTAAAAGTTCTACTGTGGTGACAAATTTTAAATTCAATTTTCTATATAACTATAAAAATGAGTAAAAATTTAAAGAAAAAATCACCCACCTTTCTTTAGCTAATGCTAATGAAATTCCAACAAACCTAGCAAATTCCTCTGAGGTCAAAGAGCCTGCATCTTTTACCTAATGAAATGTTTATAATTTAAATGCTAATAATTTAAAACTCTTAGCAGCTAAACTTAAGCTAGCACAAGTGTAAATCAGCCAGCAATATAAAATGGCTATCCCCAAAAATCCCCAATTGTATATTTTGTATTAAAAAATACCTTATTTGTTGTAGTAGCAATGATTTCTTCTTCTGTGTGACTCAATGATTGTATAACAAGAAGACCACTATCAAACTTGCGAAGTCTAAAAAAAAAAACATGTTTAAAACCCTAAATTAAATGAAACTATAAAACAATTGTTAAAAACATACTTCATATTTAATTTCAAGGATTCCATCATTTTAGCAGCATTAACTAGATCTTCAGGGGAAACAAGCTAAAAAAAAAATTTTTGATTAACAATAAATAGTAACTGTTATAAGGGTTGAAGCCCCTCATTTAAACAATAATTATAAAGACATCTGCTTTTATTGGATTCTGATTCTTCCCTTTTGTTTTTAAGCCTTTAGTAAAAGTAATTCCTCACCTATCTAGTCCTGTATCCAATTTAATAATTCAACACCTACTTTTATTATTTTTATGTAAAAAAAAAAAAAAAAAAAAATATATATATATATGTATTTATTTTAATTGCTGAGATAACTTCTCAAAAATCTTAATTTACATTTTATTTGTAAAATATTTTCTGTTAGCTTTTTTGACAAGATAACATTATCTTTCCTTTTTGATTTGCAACCACAGTTTAGATAAATTAAGCACAGTTATAAAGATCAAGCATAGTTAAAAAAGCACAGTTTAGAAAGATCAACTACAGTTAGTCTTATATTTAAAACTTAACATTACTCCTGCAACACAATGTACATACTATGTCTTTAAGAAAAAAACATCTCCTCCCAACCACCACCCTCCACCTCCAAAAAAATCAAATTAGTGAAGTAAATCTTAACATAAATATAAATATAAACAATCCAAAATATATTTTTAAAACAACTAAAAACTAACCTCCATTCCCCTTGCGCGATTAAATCTACAAAAGACATCAGATAAGGTCATAACTCCTCCTGAATCCTATAGTAATAATAAACAATAAAATTCTTCTAAATAGTTTTTAATTATTATCTTATACAGTTTTTTTTTTATATTACCTAGACTTCTCAACAGAACTCACTACACAAATAAAGAAGTGGGGGTAAATTCTTTGAATGGACAACATTTTTAAATGAAAGTTTTTTAAAATAAAATTTGTTTATAAGCCAATCAGTTTGATCTAAGTAAAAATAAAACAGTTTAAAAAAAAACTCTATTGGCGAAGGTAGGGAAAAATTTTAGGAGTAATTTTTTGCCTTAAACAACCTGCAACAGCTGTGTCTCTTAGGTTTTTAGTTAATATCAAAATGTCGATTTTGGACCCAACAGGAATTAAACTTTAGTGTTAAGTAAAAAATATCTTATATTCATTGGTAGTTGACTTTTGGACTAAAAAACTTGAAGGTTGTATGAGTCTGAAAACATGAAGATGGAAGAGAGTCCCAAAGCAATCACGTGTGAGGATAAAATTTAGATGAATAAAACATTTTAGAACATTCAAGCTGTGGCAGAAGAGAGATCAGATTAAAAATCTGCAGCTTAAGAATAGAATCTTGAGGTACAAGTTACTGGAAATGAAGAAGAGTGTTAACCTTTGAGGATGACTTAAATACTGTGGTTAGAAAGAAATAATGTAATAAATTTCAAAAATTTTACAAGACACTAAATGAAGCGAGCTTATGGAGAAGATCAGCATGCCAAACTCTATTGAAAGTTTGGGATATGTTAAGAGCAATACCTCTTGTCTTGCCTCCTCCATCTAATACACATTAGAACCTTTTAGTTACAGCAGTTAGCAAGTCAGCTATAGAACAAAAAGATCAAAAACCATATTATCAAAGAGTAAGTTATTAGACTCAAGATGAGATGTTAGAAATTTGTTAATTATTTAAAATTTTGTTAATAATAAGAAAAGACTGATTGGACAATATTTGGAGAGGTCAAAGTGTTTTTAAAAGTTTCCAGCAGGAAGGAAAACAAGATTCAGTCAAGCACTTATTAAATAGTTAAACACTTTTGTAAAACTATGACAGGAATGTTGTCTGGACCACAAGCAGTAGAAGAATTTAATTAAGAAATGGCTTTAACAATAGAAGCCATACTGATTTGAATGCCTAACAATGGGTTAACCTGTTTAACTGGAATGCACGAAGAGTATGGCCATTAGAATCAAGTGTCAAATTAGAAAAAAAGTTCTTTGTAAATAGTTCAGCTGTATCCTTAGGAGAGGTAGTAAAATCCACAAATTAGAGATAGAATGGTCAACTTACCTTTGTTAATGACACTGTTAAAGATTTTCCAAAAGAATTTAGAGTCTAAATTCTGAGATAAATAACCACACGCCAAAACCAAGCATATTTATATAAATTCATTAGCTGAAAAATCATCTAGATTTTAAGGTGCATCTGTTGTAGAAAATTCGTTGTTTATTTAACCAAGTTTATTTAGCTTATTTTATTTACCCAAGTATATTTAGCAATAAGTTGTTGTATTTAGTGAAATCCTAGTAATTGATATGTAATATGTTTTAACTGTAAGTGCTGTAACTTATTATTAAATTTATTTAATATTTGTTTTTAAAATTTTTATTTTTAATTTAGGCATGCAAAAACCCGATGAAAAAAAAATTAAATATAAACCATCTCATAAAGCACTATGCATATCAAGTAATATTAGATGAAAAATAAAATACTTCAATGATGCTTTGTAAAAATGTAGCCAGTTGTTTAGCTAGCTCCATATGATATCGAACACCAGAACCATGAGATTCTCTAAAAACAATTTCAAACAAAGAAAAAGTTTTCAAAAGAATATTTAAAAATAACAAATAAAATAATTGAAAATTTTTCAAGTTTCAAATAACTTTAATTTTATATATTTTCAACTTTATTTAGAAAAAAAAGAAGTAAAAAAGTATCTAATTAAAAATAAATATTTAATTACAGAGTCATTTTGTTTAAATACTAAACAAATTTATGTAGCACAACAGAATTCTTTAAAAGTTTTATGTAAGCCCAAATAAAACAATAAAAAACTTACCTAGTCACTGGATTTTCAATTCCCATACTAAGTAAATATGATTTAAATGCAACAGTCTAGAAAAACATTTTTAATAGGTTGAAATTTTTTAATATATTTGATAAATCTACATATACACACATACATACATACAAAAATACACACATACAAAAGTACATACATACATGCATAACTGCATATATACATACATATATACATACATAGATCATACATATGCACATACATACATACATACATACATACATACATACATACATACATACATACATACATACATACATACATACATACATACATACATACATACATACATACATACACACATGCATGCATATATACATACATAAAGACGAAAAAAAAAAAAAAAGGCAAAAAAGTTATGAAAACATATACTAAACTCAATAACTCTTTTTTTTAACAATTTAAAAATACTTTTAAGCAAAAAAGTTATTTAAAAAAATCATTTGATCATACCATAACATGGTCTTAAAGGTCTAAGGGTCATAAAAACATGTTTTGACGTTTATTTACAGTCCTGTTGTATAGGGTTAAAAATCTGATCATAAACCCTTAAGTAAGAACTTAAAGCAACCTTCGCAATTAGGAAAAATGAAGTTTGTATGTATGCATGTACTTAAAACATAAAAACAAGGTCGGCAACTTTTGCCAACCTCAAACACTCCGAGGTCGGTAGTAAGGTTGGTAATGCGAATACCAACCCTAATTCCAAGAGTTGGATGTTATAGTGCATTTTTTAAACATAATTTACAAGGTTATAAATAATCATTTATGCTTTTTTTCTTAAATTGTTGATTAGTTTATTTTATTTGTTGTTTTTTAATATTGGATTTTTCGTTACGACCATCACAACAACAAAAACATAAAAATGCTTGTAAAACTTCAAGTAAAAACTATGAAACTTAGCATATAACTATATCAGTATGTGCTGTATACACACAACAAATGATTTTTTTTTTTTAACAATGCTGTTTGCTGCATTAAGTCTGAAAAAGCTGTTTTGTTTAGAAATGGTAAAAAGTAAACGTTACGACCACCACGCTACATAGAATTAATTTTTAAATAAAGTTAAACTTTTGCATACTAAATTATATGATAGTATTTCACATTTCTGGAAAGTTTCAAGTCATTTCCCTTTTTGGTTCCTTTTTAATAGCTTAAAGAAAAAAAATTTAATAGCTTAATGTATCTTCTATAAAGAAGCTTAAAGAGTATCTTCTATAGCTTGCTAAGATTAGCATTTGGTCACTAGTTTTGCTTATCTTTAAAGCACACGGCATCTTCAGAAAAAGAAAAAAACAAGTAATAATGAAAACCCTCGGAATCAGGGTCGGCATTTGGCGATGCCGACCTAACTGCCAACCTGAATCTGTTTGAGGTCGGCAAAAAATTGCCAACCTCGTTTCTTTATTTTATGGTAAGACCTTTGTATAAAAATATTTTTGCCAACCTCAAAAGATTAAGGTTGGCAAATTATTGCCGACCTCATTTTTCCTAATTCCAAGGATATATATACATATATATATATATTTATATATATATATAAGTATATATATATATAAGTATATATATATATATATATATATATATATATATATATATATATATATATATATATATATATATATATATATATATATATATATATATATATATACACACTAGGGTTGGGAATACCGGGATCCCGAAATCCTGGGATTCCCTGGTTTTTAACAATCCCGAAATCCAGGGATTAAGCATTTAATCCCGGGATTTTTTTTGAAATCGTTTTCAGTTGAAAATTTTTAAATTAAATTATTTTTTTCGTTCGATTGCATTAAAATTCAAACTTAACAATTTCGAAATTCTTGCAGTTATGTTTTTGAATAATTGGAATAAAGTTGTTATAACAATTGAAATTGGATTGCAAATTCATTCTTAAAAATTTTTGGTGCTTAGTGGCATTTATTCAAGTTTCTGACAATTTTTATCTCGAATAGACGCTATCTGTTTGTGACTACTTTAAAGTACAAGTTTTAATAAAAAATAAAATTGCTGGTTTTTTGAACAGTAAATTTTCTAAAATTATAATGGCTTCGTACATGGAATATGACAAAAAAAGTAAATCTGCTGTTTGGAAACATTTTTTAAGAGAAGAAAAAGGGCAAACAGCAATGTGTAAGTCTACTGACTGCAAAAAAATTTTAAAAATTGGAGGTGGTTCAACGAAAGGTCTCCATACTCCAAAGGACTTTCCGTCCATAAAATTAACCTCAAACCAACTACTATTTCAGTAAACACATGAGATGAACCACCAATAAAAAAAAAAAAAACGTTAACCAATTATTTTCCGATATTGGAGCGAAAAGAAAAATCACTTCCTGCTACACTTGCACGATTAACAGCCATTGATGGGATTTCGTTCAACGTGATATGCCATTCTAGTGATATACGTGCAGGTCTTATAGCTACAGGATTCAAAAGTTTACCCACAACAGTCAACACTGTGCGTAAAATGGTTGTAGATTACAGCAAAAAAATAAGGAGTTTTTTTATTACTGAAATAGCTAGCAAAAAAAACCTGAACTCAGTGTAAGAGAAAGATTTTCTTTATCTTTTGATGAATGGACATCGTTGCATAACCCTTGCTACATGAATATTAATTTACATGCACGAAATTGTCAGTTCTGGAGCTTAGGCTTAATTCGTATAACGGGATCAATGTCTGCAGATAAGTGTATTGAGCTATTAGAACAAAAGCTTGCACAACATGGACTTGGTTTGAGAAAAGATATTGTTGGTATTATGACTGACGGAGCAAGTGTGATGAAAAAAGTTGGGAGAATATTACCTGTAAATCAACAGTTATGTTTTGCCCATGGTGTGCAACTGGCCGTTATTGAAGTACTACATCAAAAGCAGGATATAGAAAGAGAAATAGATCAGCAATTCGACGAAGACGAACAATCGGATATAGAAGACGATTTTTCAGAGAGTAACTCTTGCGAGGATGATGATTTTTCTGACAACGATAAACTGGTTGATCTTGATGCTAGTCATAATTGGCATCGAGGAAACGAATTTGATGTTACTGAGGTAAATTGTGGTCCAGTGATCAAAAAGGTAAAAAAGTAATAGCAATGTTCAGACGATCACCAAAAAAAAACGATATCTTGCAGAAGTATGTTGCGGCTGAATTTGGGAAACAAATAGCTCTAATTAAAGACTGCAAGACAAGATGGAATAGTCTTTTGTCAATGCTTCAACGCTTCTATTTATTAAAAAATTGTATACAAAAGGCATTAATAGACATAAGTCTACCGGAAGGTGAATCTTTGGCTTTATCTGATATTGAGCTTAAAACTGTAATCTGCTATCATTAATGCGCTACTTCCAGTAAAAGCAACAGTTGAGGCCCTTTGCCGCCGGGATGCTAATTTGTCTACAGACGATGTTGCCATAACTTTTATGTTAAAAAAACTTAAAGATGCTAACAACGTTATAAGTCAAAAGTTGCATTCATCTCTCGTTTTTCGAATGCAACAAAGGCGTACCGATGCAAGTGGGATCCTTCAGTATCTGCACAATGGTAGAATCAACATTCAGTCTGAATCTGAAATAGAGCTAGTAACAGTTCCGACTTCAATAAAATGTCGCAAATTAATAGTTGAGTTACTTGAAAGACTAGACGCTACAAATCCAGCTACATCATTAACAGCTAATGAGTCTGAATCAGAAGTTGAACTTTCTGTTTCAAATGAGGCACAACTCAAAATTGTTTCTGATTCTTCTGACTCTTCATCTGAATCTATTTCTTTTGCTCTTAAAAACAGCAAAAGAATCACAGACGAACTTAATAAAGCTATAAAAAAAAAACATTTGCCCAGCATACCAACTCGATGTGAAACGTTATCGATGAAAATTCAAAAGGAAATGGCGTTGTTTGAAAATGGAGGAACACATGGTGATTTTTTGCAAAGAGCGTATGATTTTTTAATGACTATTAAGCCTACCAGAGTGGAATCAGAACGTGCTTTTTCTGCGGCCGGACTTATTGCAACAAAAATAAGAAGTCGTCTGGGCGATGAAACTTTGGATGTGCTCTGCTTCCTCAAAACGTATTTTAAGAATAATCAAAAATAATTGCATACGTATATTATATCTACAAAAACAACGTCTTTATAATTTAATAATTAAGTATGTATAATATCAACAAACCAAAGAACTTCCTTGAAACTTGTAAGTTTTTTCTAAACATACTTTAAATGTCTTATTAATTTCCTTAAAATTTTTCTAAAATAATATGTTAAAATCTTTCAAAAACAGGTATTTCAAAATCCCGGGATCCTGGGAATAGGTAAATGTAATCCCGAAATCTCGGGATTTTAAATATAGCACGGGATTACAAACCCTAATATACACATATATACACAAACACTCATGTATATCAAAAATACATAAATTTTTTTTGCAAAAACATCTCCAAATTTTACCTCATCATCTGTTATGCTAATTTCTTTTTCTTGTAGTTTTTTTGAAAACTTGTCAGCAATTGCAACCATGTCCTTTGCCTAAAACCATATTATTTTATCAATAAATTTTACTTCTATAGTAAATATAGCATTTTCTATATACTACTTTTTTGATAACCATTTATAAATAATTGAACAAATGACTTTTTGTATAAAAATATATTATTATTTTATAATGACATATTTTATTATTATTCATATATCTACTTGTCATTTCTTTACATTAATATTTTATGAACATAACATTAAACCATGAATAAACAATTAAAAAAACTCAAACAGTTTAAAAAACCTTTTCAATTAACATGTCAAGATCTTTAAATGCTTGTGCAACTGTTTCATCAGTTTTATTATGCTTCTCATGGATTTTGCGTTCAATCCCTACAATACCTACATGGCGATGAGAAATCTAAATGAACGATAAAAGATCTATAAAACAAGAAACAGAATTAAAAAAAAATTTTATAGCAAAATAAATTTACTTCAACTGGTTCTTTTGGTTTATCTATTGCTGCATTTATTATTTCCCAATCTTTTGAACACAATACATTCTTAAAAGCTTTTATAAACTATAAAAAAAAAAAAAAATGAAAAAAATTTTAATAACGTTTTTACATTTATCTGCACAAAAAAAGAATAACATTAGCATACAACATACCTGTTCATTTCCACCAGAACGAAATGACAGTTTAATATAGTTGTGTTGACTTTTTTGCTTTGGTCCATCAGGTTTATTTGTTAAAACAGAACTAAGATGAACTAGCACCTTTGGACTATTAAATAGTATATACACATATATTTATATGAACTCACTTTTACAAATTCAAATCAGCACCATTCTTATATATTTAGAATTTATGTTTTAAAATGCCAACAATAAGTAAATCTTTTTTTTATTTTGCTGCAATTAATGTCTTTAATATCAGTCAACGTATGCATCGAAACTCCAATAAATGACTATTTCAGTATTGTCACTGCAAAAAAATTTTTAACTTTGTTAAAAGTAAACAAATAATAATCAAACTGAAAGGAGAAATAGGAGGAGAACCTGCATACATTAAAGACAATGTGAACAGGTTGAACTTATAATTGGAAAACCTGAATTTAAAGTTAAACCATACACAAACATTGGATAACGATATTTTACCCATGATAGATGATGAAGAAACCATTGATACTGAAATTAACCCAAGTTTACGTCAGAAAAGTTTGATGGTAGTATTTTAAATTGGAAAGGATACTAGGAACAGTTTAGAAAAACAATCAGTGATAGTAGCGTTTTAAGTGATATTGAGATATTTACTTACCTAAAAACATTGCTAAAGGGAAGTGTTCCCAACTTAATTTCTGGATTAACACTGACAGCAAGTAACTATGAAAGAGCTTTCACCATGTTAACACAATGATTTGGGAATAATCAAGTATTAATTTCAACTAATATGAAAAACTCAATTAAATTGCCAAAGGTTAAATCAATAGAAGATATTGTTTTGCTTCATATGGTCTATGATAAACTTAAAACCAGTGTTAGAAACTTGAATGACTTTAGAGTGGAGACTGCTACATATGGATCAATGCTAATAAATATTTTGTTTGATGGAACTTCAACAGAATTAAAAATTATTGTATCAAGAAAATTCAAACATGAAAATTGAACTTAAATGAACTTATTGAAATTTTTATAAAGAACTTTGTGCTTGTAAACATTGTTGTAAACAAGCAGTTAGTAGGATACCATATAGATTTGATTGTCAAAATGAATTCACTGCTCAAACACTTCATGTAGACTTTGGTTTGCTATTTTTATCATAAGAATCATTTTTCTAACAAATGCTTAAATGTTACAATAGAGAAGGTATGAAAAATATGCTAGGAAAAACTAGGACATTGTTTCATTTGTATGGAAAAAGAGCAGATTTTAAAAAATTGTAATGTATCATATAAATGTATAAAATGTAATGGAAAATATAATCATGTTAATGTTCACAACAAACAATATTGCTACAAACTGCATTTGCTCTAATTAAAAATACTGATGCTAAAAAAGTAGTAAATTCAAGATTATCTTTTGATTATTGTAGTCAGCAAATATATTGTACTAAAGCATTAAGAAAGAAACAAAATTTAAAAGTATTTCATCAAGAAACAGTTTTGATAAAATGATTTGCTTCAAATGAAGAAGTTCTGAAAACATTAGATAAAGTGCATGTTTGTGTGTGTGGAAAAACTGAAGATGTTAATTCTTTTATTGAAGCTCTTTGTTTACCTTTCCTGTTTTCACTGTTGCAAAATCAAGATTTGAAATTGACATTGAAAACTTATCCATACTTTAAAAACTTACAATTAGCAGAAAATGATTTAGTGGGAAACAATCTTGAAATTGACATTTTAATTGGAATGGATAATTATTATAAATTTATGACAGGATGTATCATCAGTAAAACCTAGGATGGACCAGTAGCCTTAGAAAGTAATTTAGAATGGGTTATTTGTGGCCTAAAAAACATGACAATTACAAGAAGCTACATGTCTCCAAATTATTATTCAACAAATATCATACATATTAAGACCTTGCAGATTGACCATGACAGTATAAAAACTAATCTAACAAAGTTCTTGGAAGTTGAAGGTTTAGGAGTTAAAGAAGATGAAGTTTATTATAAATTTCAAAATAAAGTGTACCATGATGGAAAACGATATGTAGTTACTTTACTATTTAAACCATTTCACAAAACTCTTCCTGATAACTATTCAAATAGCAGAAAAAAACCTGATATATTAAAACAACAACTCGACAAGAATTAAGCACTTCAGCACGAGTATAATAATACTATTTAATAATACTTGAATGATGGAATTATTTAG
The DNA here is from genome assembly GCF_038396675.1 of Hydra vulgaris. NCBI lineage: Eukaryota > Metazoa > Cnidaria > Hydrozoa > Anthoathecata > Hydridae > Hydra > Hydra vulgaris. The sequence continues at coordinate 37,247,104 of NC_088931.1, forward strand.
AAGGTTAGACTCTGGCTAGCCACGAAAAATTCATTACATGCTTCATGCAGCTGTTCTACTATTATATAAAGACACACTGAAAGTGAGAATAGGATTTGAAGCATTTTTTAAAATTGATAAACATCCATCACTAAATGATGGTCTGTATTCTTAGTTTATTGACCTTGTTATTTAATATAAAAATTCAATTCAGACTTCATAAGATTGCTTCAATATAAGACATTAAACAAGCATTTTTGAATATTGGTATTTTTCCCTCTGAATATTGTTATTTGTCTCTTAAATTTATTTTATTATAATTAAACTAAATTTATTATTAAGTTTAAATTTATTATTTAAGTTTAAATTTATTATTTTAAATTTTTTAAAAAAATTTAAAAAGTTCAGTTAATAATTTTTTTTACATTTCAAATTTTTAAATTATGTTCAAAAAACGAAAAAAAAAAAAAAATTTTATTAAACTTAATTTAAGTTATTTTTTATATTCATTTTACATTCAACAATTTTGTTTATAGTTTTACAACAATTTTAATTCATCCTGTTACAAAAGTGCTAATATACAAAAGTGCTTAATGCTTATGAAAGTATAAAATTATTTTAGAGAACTTAGTAAACTTTAAATAACAAATTTATAAAAAGATGATTTTTTTTTTAAGTTTTGAAATTGTTTTTAAAAAGAAGTTTTTTCATTATCACTACTTTTTTAGATTGGTCATATATATATATATATATATATATATATATATATATATATATATATATATATATATATATATATATATATATATATATATAACAGAATATCAATTAGAAATGATTAACTAGTTAATGAGAAATAGACAGAGATTTTGTTAAAGCCAAAATATTAGGAAAATTTTTTTAATAGTTTTTATTTTTAAACCAACTAACTGTAAAAATGTAAAATAGTATGAAATTGTAAATAATTAATAAATAAAACTAATGACAACAAGTGTAATAGAACAACTTTTATAAAGAAATAATAAATATATTTGGCATAGTTGTTTTTTCTATTACTAATTCTTTTTTTTATGCTATTCAATTTTTTCATTGATGTTTTTTCAATAATGAAGAATTGTTTCTTATAACCAACAAGTAACATGTTTTGTTAACTTTTTAACTAACTTCTGGACAAAAAAAACTTGATGCTTATTAAATTAAGCAAAAAATGAAAGACGTATGTTTTTTTTTGTTAAATTTGCTTCTTAAATTTAATTAAATTTAAACAATTTAAATTCTTAAATTTAACGAAATTTAAACAATAGAGGATTATGGCAGCATGTTTATAATAAGACGCAATACTCTTTTGGTTAAAGATAGTTATTTGTACTTCCTTTACGGCTTTTTCATTTTATTTATAAGGGATCTTAAGTTTAATATGATATTGAACAAATTTAAGATTCAACTTTTGAAATTCTACTCTTAAAAAAAAAATTTATCAAATGAATAACATTGCAAATAGAAGCAGAATTACTTTAAAAACTTTTTAAATTTTATTGATAATTTTTTTTTACAAAAATATTTTACACAATGAAACTTAATCACAATGTGATACTTTAAAATACGCATTTGACCTAAATAATAAATTTACTTTTAAAAAATAACTTGATTCAATATAAATATGTATATTGAGTAAAGTTACATTTACTTGCATTACGCTTTTATGTTATGCAACAAAATCTTAATACAAGGTCTATATATATATATATATATATATATATATATATATATATATATATATATATATATATATATATATATATATATATATATATATATATATATATATTTATATATATAGACATTAAAAACATGTTACAAGAATAGCCTCTAACTAAGATAAATTCACTAATGCTTTGCTAAAACTTCTAAATCCACTAAACATTTATAAAATTAACTATAAATTATTGTTCAGGCTAAAATATAAAGTTGGACTTTGACTTCCATCACACTTTTCAAAAAAGTTTTTTAAACGCAATAGAAATAGGTATGACACTAAAGGAATAGGAATGTTTGTTTTTCTATTTCATATCAAAATTTTGTTTCTTCATTTCATATCGTGACTCCTATCTTTACAACAAAATAGTATCCAAAAATAATGCAATTAAAAAATTACATAATCCGAATTCTCTGAAAATATTATTAAAAAAATTTGTTCTAAACATAAACATTTTTACAAACGTATAATAAAACAAAAATTGTGACATCATTGTGATAAGACTTCTAAAAACTTCTGGGAGCACCTTAATAAGCACAAAAAATAAAAAAAAGTCTCATTCTACTCTTAATTTTTCACCTTCTTGTGCAATATAAAATCATTTTTCATATAACCATTTTTTTCATCTTTTTTACATGAGAATCTCTCTTGAGAACTATTTTTTATTATTATTGCAAGAAGTCAATGTAAAAAGATTCTGTCTGAAGCTAAGTTCCATTATTAGTTTGAAAATCTTTAACAGCATCATAAACATAGGTAAGTCTAACATTCTATCTCTAATTCATGGGTATCAATTTATTCTTTTTCCTCAGAATAAGGCAGAGTTATTTGCAAAGAACTTTTCCTCTAACTTCACTCTTGAATCTTATAGCTATACTCTTCCTGCCATTTAAGTTAAACAGATTAACGCATTATTATATAACAAAATCACTCAGGCTTCCAATGCCAAAGTCAATTCTCAGTTAATATTATCTATGGATTTGATGCAGACAGCATTATCATCATAGTCTTACAAAAGCATTCTCCAGAACTCTTTTCAATTTCTGCTAAACTATTAAGTAGTGCTAAATAAGTTGTTGCAATATTTAAAAACTTTAGAAAACACACAGACCCCTCTGACTATCCTATGATTAGTCTTCTCTCTATTATTAGTTTCTTTATATAAAAGTTTTAAGATTATTAAACCATTTCTTTTTAACCACATTATTAAAGTCATTCTTGAAGCCCAACACTCTTCTTCATTTCCAGTAACTTTAGAGTACCGCAAGGTACTATCATTGCTCCTGTATTGTTTTTTTATCTAAATATACAATCTTCCTGACATTCTTACATTTTCAGTAACTTCTAGGGTACTAAAAGGTTCTATCTCTTGTTATGTGGTGTTTCTCATCTATTTTAATAAACTTCCTAATAATTTAACATTTAAAGAGGTTCTACTTGATGATGACACCACTTAATGATGACACCACTTGATGATGACACTACTTGACGATAACACAACTTGATGACACTACTTGACGATGATACTACTTGATGATGACACTTCTTGATGAAGACACCACTTGATGATGACATTACTTGATGATGACACTACTTGATGATGACACCACTTGATGATGACACTACTTGATGATAACACTACTTGATGATAACACAACTTGATGATGACACTTGACAATGATACTACTTGATAATAATACTACTTGATGATGACACTTCTTGATGATGACACTACTTGATGATGACACTACTTGATGATGACACTACTTGATGATGATACTATATACTTGATGGTGACACTATATACTCCAGTCTTAAGAAAAAGTTATCGGCTTTTGATCACTTAAAACAAGTCAATCTTGAATTTGATCTCTCATTTGTGACAGTTGAAAGCTTGCAATGGCTATTGAACTTTAACTCAAAAATAAGTTGTTAACAAAATTAAGTTGTTTACTGCTAATATTTATTGCAATATTCTTGATATTTCTATAATGTTAAATGCCAACACTCTTACTGAGTCCTCTACTCTATGTCTTCTCAGATTATCACTATACGTTCTCAGATTATTCACTAGTACCTCTCATAGAAACTATATTTACAATTCATTGCATCTTCTAAGATTGACTCTCTTTAACGTGCTTACCATTATCATGCTCCTGATTCCATTCTTTATCTCTTTAAATCTATTTTCTCTTTAAATCTATTATCTCTTTACACCTTTTTAAATCGATTATCTTTTTAAATCTATAACTTCATTAAGTTTATTATCTGTCCTTAAATAATACTATAGGTCATTTAACGCATTTTGAACGTTGCTGGACTTGCTTTAGCTGCCATTCCAGTCTCAGCCTCATTATTATAAGGTTGTATCTCTTTTACTTTTCTACAATTACCATGGTTGCTGCTCAAGTGAGCTATCACCACTTGTTCCGCCAACCAAAACCCAAAACTAAATCTCCCATCTTGCTAAAAACTCATCATTCAGCAAAGTCGCTTCCCTTTATTGCAACAGTTTCTTCATGCTGAAAAAACTTATATTCATTTAGTTTTTTCCTTGAAATATTGGTTCAAATTACAGTTTTTTTTAAATCTTCTGTTAACTGCTTTCTTTATCTTTAACTCTCCTTGATTTTTGTTAACTCTCAACTTAATTGGTGGTTGCTTGTAACTTCTTTAACAACTTCCACTTGCTGGGAACAAATTTTTTTATTTTTTATTTACTTTAAAATATAACAAAATGGAAAAAATAAAAACGAAAGAAAATTATTTTTTAGAAGTTAAGTAAAGAAAGTGGATTTCTACAACCCAAACATTTTCACCTAACATAACAAACAAACTTATTAACTATTTAATAGAAAAAAGAATTAGACCTAACACCTGCTTTTACACCACTGCCACTTAAAACCAAAAACACCTGGTTACTGTTAAAACAGTGTACTGTTACAACTGTTTCTACATACAACTTCTATGTAATATAGTTTCAAACAAAATAACAATCCTTAACTTTTCACTTTATATCACTTATCTTTTACTTCTTATATCACACTATATTTTTCATTTTTTAGAAAGGGAAATTCCTTATGCTACTTAACAATGTTTATATAATGGTTTGAAAATAAACTTAAAAATACCTTTTAAACAATGAAGCGCTCTCAACATCAATTTTTTGAACCAGAGATAAATCAAGACCTAATGTTCTTTCCTACAAAAAAATAAATGCTTTTCTTTAAATGCTATAAAAAAACTTTAATATATGTTCAAAATATTAGTATATATGTTTAAAATATGTTTAAAAGTTAAATTTTTCTTTAAAATTCAAACTCCCTTCCTCAGCTTTTATTATTTAAATGTTTACTTAAAATATGAGAAATAAAACAAACCAAAATAAAGAAGAAGAAAATATACCTTTTGAACTGAATCTTTCCAAATAAGTTTTAGGTTTGTTAAAGTTAACTCACCACTATCAAATGTTGTCTGATGTAATAAAACATATTTTTATTTTTATGTTAGCAAATAAAGTTTTTAAGTTGTAACAATACAATCATGTCAAATAAAAACATTTGAACAAATAAATATATGTTTATCTTTAGCACATAAAAACGATGGTTTGTTATTTTTTTAAATAAAGCTTTCAATAAAAAAAATCTTTTAACAAAAAATAATTCCTTCAAAGTTTTATCAATAAATAAAATAACTACAAAAAAAAAGCAACTAATAAAATTGAACAAAAACTTGCTAACCATTTCATCTCCATCATATATTCGAACATTATTCTGACTATGGACATTTCTTTCATTTGCATCCATTTTCTGCAGCCAATAAAATCTGTCCATCTTATATATTCAAAACTTTTAATGTAAAAGTATTTTTGACAAACTATATTCTGAGAATAGAGTTGTAGACAAGGAATATTATTGACTTTAGTTACCAGTTATGTTCAATTATAGTTATTGTTCAAAACAAAAGCAAAACTTATAATAACATTTTTATATATATAAATGCTATGGTAACTGGTTTGTGGATAAATCTTATTTTTTGCTAATTCTAGAAAAATCTTCTTTATATACATATATATATATATATATATATATATATATATATATATATATATATATATATATATATATATATATATATATACATATATATATATATATATATATATATATATATATATATATATATATATATATATATATATATATATATATATATATATATATATATATATATGTATATATATATATATATATATATATGCATGTATGTAAATAAAATTCTTTAAAGCTATTTTTATGGTTTATTAATTTACTAGTTTTTAGAAAATTAGTTAACTATTATTTTTTACTGACAGTGTTAAAATGAAAATATTATTACTACATGAAATATTTATTTTATAAATACTTTATTAACCACATATTTTATAAACCACATTAAAAACCACTAAAAATAAATTTTTAAAGCATAACAAATAAGATATAATATAATAGCATAGAAAGTTTTTACTTGCAAGCACAAACAAACTATTTTTGCATCGGCAGACTTGTAACAAAAAATCTGATGTGGTATAGCACACCAGGTTAACAAACATCTTTTTAAAGAATGAAAATACCATACAATATTTTTAGGTGCCAACAATGGAATTACAATATATCATTTATATTATTTTAGGGAAAAAAATTTCACTACAGCCTTTAATTTATAAGGAACTAAAGTATTAAACAATCTTCAAGAAGGATTTTTCAAATCAAATAAAAAATAGAGTGGCATTTGTAATTTTAAACAATTAAAATTAGTGCTAGATGTTTTACAACATTTAAATTTTTTATGCATATATTTGGATACAGTTATGCAGAAAGATTTTTAATTATAAACGTGTGAAACTAAACCTTGTTAGAAAAAATAAAGAAAAAAAATCTTTTTTTAGATGCTTTCTCAAACTAATTTTCAACTATTTCAGTGCTTCTGAATCATTTCATCCCTTCTGCTGTTTCATTTGAATCATTTCATCACTTCTGTGATTGTTATCAAATAATGAGACTTTAATCAAATTATTATTATTTTGCATTGTTAATTTGTACTTTTTTTTTTAGATTCAATATTGCTTATTTGGATTCAATAAGTTGTTAGCTACTACAACTCTGCTTAAACTTTAGGCTTAGGATTAAGGTATTTATATTTTTAGGATTAAAGTATATTATATATTTAATTACAATACCTTAATAAACTTTTTTATAATAATATTTAAAGTTGTTATAATAATTAATAGTCAATATTATTATATTTATTTAAAATCTTTATAAAAACTAATATTTAATAATATTTAAATAAATCTTATTTAATTAAAATCATTATAAAAATTAATATTTACTAAAATTTAATATAAACTATAATTTAATTAAAATTTTATAAAAATTATTATTTAGTAATATTTAATAATTATATAAACTACATTTAATTAAAGCCTTTATAAAATTTTAAGCAAATAATTTATTTAAATTTTCAAAGAATGGTTTTTAAAGCTTGTAAAAAAAAATTAAACTCAATAATCTAAATTTATAAATTTAAAAAAGTATTAAAAAACTGTATTTTTTTGTTTTATATTTTTATATTTATCATCAAAAAAAATTTACAACTTTACTCAGTATATTTTATTTGGTACTTAATGTTTTTGTTTTAAAGTTTAACATTTCTTGTTAAATGATTTAATATGTTATTCACCAAAAAGTTAAAAAATACTTTAGTGGTAAATACTTTAAACTCTAATATAAAAACCTTTAAACAAATAAAAACAAAATATTTATAAACAATAGAAAACAATTTGAAATTTTTTAAAGCAAAAAAAAAAAAAAAAAAATCTTCCTAAATCTAAATTTAGAAATTTAAAAAATTGAACTTTTTAATTTTTTAAAACATTCAACTTTTCAGCTTACCTGAAAATTTATTTATTTTAAATCTGAAATTAATAATCATTGCAGCAGATTAAACTTTTCTGCTCAAATGTGTTCCCTGTAAATAACATTTTCTAAATGAATTAAATGTGGATGCATTAATATTTTATTAAATATTCTTACAAAAGAAAGTTTTTATTAATTGTATATAATAAAAAGTTGAAGCATATGTTAAAAAATATATCAAGTAGATATGCTCATTTTAAAATACTAGTTTTAAAAGCATGGAGTAATAATAGCAACAAAAAAAAAAATTATACATCCAGTGATATTAGCAAAACAAAAACTAGCCTTAAATCAAATAAAAACTATTTTTTCCTCTCATTGAATCTTTGTGGGTTATTTATAACAATAAATACCTAAAAAAAATTTTCTAAAAATATAATTTAATTATCAGTATAAAAAAATTATACAAATAAGATAAAATAATAAAAAATTGCACAAGATCATTATTGTTATTCAAAATATTTACAAAGTGCTAAAAAAACATATAAAATTGCTCACTCACTAAATTATTTATTTTATTATTAATAGAAATCTATAAATATATTTTTTGAACTCTTTAAAATTTCATTCACTTAGCAACCAGCAGATCGACAGACAAGATTCAAAATAAAAAGGCTACAAAAACAACATATTAATAAAATATTAATAAAATACAAAAACTCATGTGAAAGCCTCAAAAAACTCTAGTATTAAACAATAATTTCTCTATTATATAATACACAACATTTATAATAAATATTCTTTGCAGCAACAGATCCCAACTTTATGAACCTCTTGTACTTATACATTTTAATTCTTCTCAAAAAACAAAATTAAGCTCCAAATGATAATATCAAATCAGATTATTTTTAAAAAATTATGTTTGCAGATACTTTCCAATAGTTCCCTCAGGTGGTCTGTAAACAACAGGAAGTGCTCTAACTTGAACCTTATTAAAGGCATACTTTGCTAATCCAACATTCTTGTACGAATTGATGAGACGAACACCTTGACTATAAAATAATACATTTAAAGTATATTTATATTAAACATATTCTTTTGTCATACTGAAATAGCTTTTAAGCTATATATATATATATATATATATATATATATATATATATATATATATATATATATATATATATATATATATATATATATATATATAGCTTAATATATATATATATATAAAAATATATATATATATATATATATACATATATACGTATACACACACACACAGATATAGATATATATGCAAAAAATGTTTCTTTTTACAAAAAAATATTAAAAAAAAAAGTTTTTTAAAGTAAATTTTTTATTTGTTAATCTTTACTTATTTTATTTGCTGAATTTTACTTAAAAAAAATGTTTGTTATTAAGTCACAATTATTAATAATCAATGTTTTTGTTTAAATTAAAATATAGCGTTATTAATAAGATTTTTCACGTTTAATTTTGGTGCAGACCATTGCAGGTATTATATCATTTAAATAATTTACTGCAGATTTTAAACCTTATAATAATAAATTTTTGATTTAAAAATAAAAAAAAATTGTTTAAGAGGAGGTAAGAAATGCTTAATGCCAAATTATTTAATTAAATGGATTAATAAATGATCACCTTCGGATACAATTTAAAACTTTGTTGAACACATCTTCTCTCATATTATGCTCTCTTTCAAGTACTTTAACAATTTCTAACGTTATAGACATAGCTGTTCTATCTTTAGCACTTTTACAACATGTTAATCGTAAACCATTCATGCGCAAACATAACTAAAAATTTATCATTAATTGCTAAATAACTTAGAAATTGAATAAAAAATCTACTATTATTTACAACCAAATTATGTTATGATATAAATTAATAACATTAAAAGTTAGCAATCTATTTACTAACCTCTTCTGATAAAAGAAGTACTTCATAATTTTTGCTTTTTCTTTGGTTTGATACATGTATAAGATTGTTCAGTACCTTTTCTAAAGGCAAAGCCACAGCACATCGACTTCCAACTATAAAAAACAATCCACTCATAAAAAAATTTGAGCTGTATGTAGATAGATGTTAAAAAATTACATAAGAAAACTTAATATGTATAGAATAAAGGCCAACTGATAAATATTTTTATTTTGTTCCTTGAGACAGTATTGCATTTACTTTTGGACAATAAAAAAAATCATTGTAAGCCATAAGATCTTTAGAAATTAAAAAATAAAAGACCACAAGCGAAAAAGGGCACATGTCACATTTTCCAATTATTTGAGTTATGTCCCCTACTATATAAACATAAGCCTGAAGGTTAACAAAATAGTAAAATCCAACCAATCTTGGGTACTCATTTTGTGTCCATTTTCTTGATTGAATCCATCCATTTTTTAAGTTCTCTATCCTGTTTTTAAGTTTATCTAGATTTTCAGCTTGCCAATATTTAATGTGCATTAATCTTTTAATTTCAAACCAAATATCTTCAATCGGTTTGTAATTCTGGCACATTAGCAGGGTTATGCACTTTTGATACCAATTCAATATTTTTTGATTTTAGAAAGTCTTGTACTTTATGTGAGTAATGTGAGAAAGCATGATTAGACCAGAAATTGATAATGTCATTTTGAAGACATTTTTCAATAAACTTCCCTAATTTGACAAGACATTTTGAAATATATTCATTTTCATTGACTGCTTAGGCTGATGGAGCTATGTAATGCTGATAGATTCCTTTCATCAAAATTGCAATCCAAATGAGTAATTTTGTCTTAAATTTGTCTTTTAATTTCAACAAATATAGCAAATCTTATCATTAATGTGGTTGCATGGTTAAATTTTGGATATTTAAAACTGTCATGGTCAGGGATGCGATAATGGATCCAATGTCTCAGGTGCTTACAAGGGAGCTCAAGACTTAAAAAGGCAAAATTATTTAGAAGCTCTCACTGTCTGAGCTTGGCTGATGTGCACGCAGTTAAATCAGCAATTGAGATCAAAGTATTCTTTGGAAACGTCGAATTTTTGTACATTTTTTATAGTGCAAATTCTGCCCGATGAAAAATCCTCTCTGACAAAAATTTTACCACAGACTTTCTATTACAAGACAGAGCTCGTGTACCAATGCGATTAAAGCAAGCAAAGATGCCAGAAGAAATATTGGCAGCTTTTAAGCATGCCATGGAAACCTAGATCTGACTCGTGAGCAGCTCAACCAAGAAGAAATTTAAAAATGATTATCATCTTTTGAAGATTTGTATTGCTAATTACAATTTGATACAAAAACCTTACTGCTGTAAACAACGTTAGTCGTATTCTACAATCTGAAGTCACTACCATCAATGGCAAGCTACGTTTGATCAGACAGCTGCTGGATTATCTTAAATGGATTAGGGGCTCTTGGTTGTAAATTTTCCAAGAGGCTGTAGCTGGACTGCTAGGATTCAAAACAGAACTTGCTACTAAAAGAAAACATAAACTGAAGCGCTTTCATGATGAGTCATCAAACACAGCTCATTTCCACAACAGCCAAACAAAAGAATTTGAAGTTAACATTTTTAATGTTTGTTTAGATGATCTGATTCAGCAGATTGATTCAAGATTTGAGACAAGCAGAATGGTTGGAAATTGTTTTCATTCATCTGGTTGGATAATAATGATCTTTCCGTTCAAAGTAAAGCTTGCAAACTTGCATGTTTTATCCAAGAGATGTGAACATCTCATCTCAAAAGGATCTCATTAAAGAAATTCGCTATTTTAACAATACCCACAAAAACAATTTTCAAGCGAGGCAATCCACTGCAACTACTCAATCAAATCTCCAAGAAGAAGCTTGAACACCTTCCTTCATACATTTGTATCATGTTCTGGATTTTCAACACTATACCTGTGTCAATTACTGCAGGTGAATGATCATTTAATAATCTGAAGATTGTAAAAAACTCTCTCCATTCAACCATGGGCTAGGATCGCGTTACTGATCTTTTGATTTTTTTGATTAAAGAAGATTTGGCTAAAAAAGTGAGCAACGCCAATGTCATTAATATTTGGGCAGCCTGAAAAGCTCAAAAAAACTCATTTTTAAGCTCTTTATTTACCTTTCTTAAAGACTTTTTTGATTGACTTTTCGTATATTGGTTTTTAAACTAATATTTTAAACTAATATTTTGATTCATGTCAGTTTTGATTAATAAACTGTTTCTCAACCAATAGAAAGAAAGACAATGTGCTGTATCAGAAATTGATAACTGATGCGATCATAAAACTTTAAATTTTGTAGTCTTTTGGTTTGAAATAGGGGTACTGTTCTCCATTTTTGACCTTGGCGCCATTGGCTCTATCGAAGGCCCTGGTACCCTAAACGCTTTTTAAGTAATTTAAAAATTAAAATGATTGTTTCAAACAAAAAGCATGATATAAACAAAAAATATAATTAAAAAAAAATATTTTATTTCAAAAAATATTTTGATTACGATCTGAAAAGCCGTGGTCAAGCAATATCCAATCTTGACCATGCATATAAACAATTATATGTGCGGTCAAGATTGGAGTGCGATCACGCACTTTTCCTGTCCATGACTGAGATAAGAACTGAATTAATAAATGTATAGATAATAATTAGTAGTTGTTTTTTTGCGGGATTTACAAAAAAGTATTTTATATCTCTATATTTAAAATATAGCAACTTGTTCTTAAATCAAGAAAAAAATATAACACAAATACAATATAAAAATAGAACACAAAATAAAATCCTGGAGAGACATAATAGGTTCCTTGCCAAAAAAATGTTCTGTTAAAACATAACAAACCTATAGCTAACCAGGGAAGCAAAAGATAAGTAGTAGAGGTTGTCTAAAACTTTGATATTTATACTTAATATAGAGTTATTCAAAAAACGATTACTTTATGTCGTGATTTTAGTTGTGATTAATTCTTGATAGTTCAAACAGTTGTTAAAAAGTCATCCAGTCAAATTTTAAGCAAACAATCCGCTTGGATTGCAGCTTTTAAAGATTACAAACTACATTAAAAAAAAATTTTTTTCACAAATGCGCCATTTTGACTTGCCCCTGGAATAATTATACTACTTCGACTGTATCACAATTTTAAACAATTTTTGGCTTTGTTCTCCCTCCAGCTAGTCTATTATATCTCCTTAAAGGTATGAAAAGGTTATAAACCAGAATCATATATTGAAGATGTATAAAATATTCTAAATTTTAATAGAGTTATGAAATTTTTTAACAAAAAAAAACAACAAGAAAAAAAGGTATTAAACATACTTTGACACCGTATTTATTTTTAAAGCTGATTCCTTACCCAAGTCAAATAAAAAAAAAACCTGAAAATTTCAACTCAGCGTATGGTCCCAAATTGAAAGTATCTCATTTATTAAAAACGACGTTTTAAGATAAACATAAAAACAAACTGTAAGTTTGATATACTATGACAAAGAAGAGCCTATTAAAAACGTCCACTGTTATATTGTGGATTCTTTTTCCAGTTCTAAGTTGTTGCTAATGGTAAGCCTAATTTAGTTTTGTATGTAGTTTCCCTTGTTCTTTTATTACTCTGCCAAATAAAAGGACTCAGGAAAGCATGTAAAAAAACATCCAAAACATCTTTAATCCTAAGGTAAAAAGTAACCCATTGAAATGACAATGCGGTATTAAATGAATGAACTTATTTACATTTATTGCAATGATTAATGTAAAAATAGATTTTTTCTCATAAGCAAAAGATAACATTCTCAGAAACCATTTTTTCTAACAATATTTAGTTAAGCATTTTGGAAACGGTAAACTAAAAAAATATATAACTAATATTTGTTATTATTAATGTTAATCTTAATACTTTACCTTTACTTGATCCTAACACATTAATCTAATATTTCTGATTAATGTTGATCTTATTACTTGACCTTAATTGATCCTAACACATTAATCTAATATTTCTGATTAATGTTGATCTTATTACTTGACCTTATTTGATCCTAACACATTATTCTAATATTTCTGAACTTAATTTATAACTAATAACCTGGTACAACTAATCTATAAAGGATATATAAACCTACATAAAATGTTGTGATTTCATTAGTCTTAACGAGATGATGTATATATAAATATACATTTTTATATTATCATTTATTTATATTATCTTTTATTCTTCTATTGGTAGAAATATAGATTTAAGTTTAGAAAAATTATTACTATGTTTTGAAGTAACGCTAATCTGTTGACATAATGTTGAATATGTTTAAGATAAAAACTTGAGTTAGCATGGTGTTCATTTGCTTCATTATATAGATGACAGATATATTTTTTTCAGTATACAAAAAAAAACTAATATTCAACTATAATTATTTAAAATTTCTGATCTAAATCTCAATTTATTATTTTTTAATATCTTGATATTGCTTACCATAGTCTGGATAATAACCAATAAATGACTGGAAGTAATTCTGTAATGTGATGCAACTTTCACTATTTATAAGTTCTTGCAATGAAGTGTCACCAAACCTTTTTTAAATATAAATGAATTGTCATCAAACCTTTTTTAAATACAAATAAGTAAACTTTTTTTAAATTATTTTTATTTTTATTAAAAATGTATTATTAAGTTACTTTTCAGCCAAAGTCGCAGATTCATTAATTCCAATGCTAAACATCACAGGGAACAATTTAATTGTACAGCCATCTCTCAAGTCTTTTGGTAACAGTTTGAAGTGTTTGTATTTTAGTGAAAATTCAACAACAATGCTTGATCTGTAAAGATTAGGAATTTAATGACATAAAAATAACTTTTATTTAATTTATACCCGCATTGTCTTTTAAACTAAAAATTAAAAGTGAATTCAATAAAAGTTAATTTCTAAATAATTTTAAAAATTGATAACAAAAACTATTGAGCTATGTACAGTTGATGTTGACATGTCTATATTAAATTATTTAATGCATATTTTAAAATTTATAAAAAAAAAAAAAATTAGTGTGAAAATTTTTTTATTTAAAATAGTATTTTTTTTTACGGTATTTTTAGCTAAAAAAAATTTTTTATTAGGCTGCATAAATTTTTTTTTCCTCATTCAATATGGATAAAAGGTATATTGAACTCTGTTATTCATGAAACTTGTTGAACTTGATTGTTCATAGAATGCCAACAAATTTATAAAAAAAAATCAGGAAAAAAAACAAAATACATAAACAAAGTCATGATTAAAAAAAATGTTTAGAAAGTAACAATAAAAATAAACAATAAAATATGATAGTTAAGGAAAATGAAAAAAAAAAAAAAACATAAAATAATGGCATAGCAACAAATCAAAGAAACTACATAGCAAACAAAAAAAATTAAATAGCTACAACATAAGAAACTGCATACTACCTATTTCCACTAATAATGGGATACGCATTGGATTCTAAGCAAACAATCTAAAAAACATAAAATTCTTCATTTTTAAATTAAGGTTTATAATAAAAACCTAGATAATAAAATTGTTTTTTTTTTCAATAAATAAACTTTTTGTTTACTATTGAATAAATTAATGTTTATTCCATTGAAGTACTAAGAAAGTTCATGCATTAACAACTTTTAATAATTTATTTTGAGCCTAATTTTTCAAAGACTCTATGAGCTATTTCTCGGTTTGGTTTGAAATTTGATAGAATTGAGGAGTTATAAGCAAATAGGTGAGTTCTAAGTGAATAGGCAAGTTTGAGTTAGTTTAATTGGTGCCAATAGTAATTTTGTATAAAAATAAGTATTGCTTAATAAATATGCATTTTGAAAATTATAATATAAAGAGATTATAACATAATCTCTTAATAACCTAGGTAAAACGTTGTGTGAGAAGAATTATTTAAACATCAAGAAGACTAAGGAAACAAGGACAAAAGAATTAGTCCAGTTTCAAGCAGCATAACGAAAGCACAATATTTGACATAAGTAAGGTGAAAGACAAACAGTTATGCAAAAAAGATGAGAATCTAAATAAATTAAATTGCAAATTGAAAGTTAGGGCAAGATTCCACTGGCAAATCTTCTAGTTTTAAGAGCATCTTCTCATGAAAGCAAAAAAAAAGCAGTGAAAGCAACTGGATCTAATTTTTCTGAAAAATCACAAACTCATTTGATGACATCAAAGACATAGATGATGTTATGTACCATCAGCAAGCAAAACAAAATATAGCCCAATAAGCATTGTTAGATGGTTTGTTACAAGCTTGAAACTATCATCCCATGGAACAGCAAAGGTGTGCCATCAACTTTCTGGTGAGGACATTGAAATACCAACTCCATGTTAATCAGCAATTCACAAGTCTATCACCAAAAGAGCTGCTCAGACAAAGACACAAACTTAGTGAGCATGCTTTATCTGAAGAATTGGAGTATTCACTTTGATAGTAAACTGATGGCTGTGAATATCAAGCACTGACATTTGCTTATATGTCAGGCACTGACACATAAGCGAATGAAAATAAATTGATTTCATTCAAACTTGAAAGGAATTACAAGATTGGAAAACTCAAACAATCCCAGAAGGGATTAGAGATATATTAGGAGTTCAAACTGTGGGGATCAATTCTGACAATTATTGCCAACACAACAAGTGTGATTACTGGATAAAAGAAAGTTATCCCAAACTCATGTTTATCACTTAGCCTAGTTGTTTATAATGAACTAAATCTCTAAACATTATTACTTCTTTGTACATGATTTAATGAACAATTATTGTAGATGTCAAACTGAGATTAAGGAAACTGGCTGTTGAAAATGACATTAAATTTATCTACCATATAACTTGTTTCTCCCACAACTACACAGAGAAGAAGCACATTAGAGCTCTTGTGCCATTTTATCTCTTCTTTTATTATTTATGATGCCTAAAACCTAAAACAAGCTGTTCAAGTTCAAGCTGGGTAAAATTTTTAAATTCATTTTGAGGATTTTTTTGAACTTTGACTGAAAATCTGAAGCTTTGACTACCTAAAAAAACTTTAAAAATTTGTAATTAACATTGCTCACACAACCAGTTTTGTGAGTGTGCAATCAAAGTTTTAAAAGATCTGTATGGCTTCTGCGGCAAAAAAGACAACCACCATATGAGATTCATTCTGTCTAATGACATGATTGTTAATAATTGACTTCTTTGTGTGTTTAATGACCCTAATGTTATAAAAATGTTATTTAAGCTTGAGTTCCATTTTGTATTTGCTTACAATGATCTAAAAAAATGATAAATAAAATATTTAACATTATTTTGTGCCTTTTTATCAGATCATATTTGCTTACAATGATCCAAAAACTGATAAATAAAATATTTAACATTATTTTGTGCCTTTTTATCAGATCATCTTAAAAGTGAGATTTAATACAATCTTTATTAAAATCTCGACTAAGTATGGTACAGAAAAACAAGAGAAGTCATCACCCTGACATAGTATTGTATGTAAAATTATAATACAATGTATGTATAGACAAGATCGAAATAATTATTTTTGAGAAGGAAAACTTGCAGTTCAAAACTTGTAATTATTAATTCAACCTTGAATCATAAGTTTTACAATTAGAAACCATTTATATACTATAAAGGGTACAATATTTCATAATTACAACTGCATAAAAGTAAATCCAACATAAAAGCCACAATCAAAATATATAAATATATATAATAATTTGCAACAGAATTGAAAAATAATAAAATGTAAACAATACAAAATGCTTGTATTGTGCAAAACCAATGGCAATAAAAAGTGTAGAAAAACTGCTTATTTTAGTTTCTAATATACTGACATTCTAATTTACAAATTTAACTTAAAATATTATTTCAAACGCACATACACATACATAGTTACATAGCACATACACAGCACACACACATAACTCATACATACATACATATATACATACATACATAGTTACATAGTACATACACAGCACACACACATAACTCATACATACATACATACATACATACATACATACATACATACATACATACATACATACATACATACATACATACATACATACATACATACATACATACATACATACATACATACATACATAGTTACATAGCACATACACAGCACACACATATAACTCATACATACATACATATATACATACATACATACACACACAGATATATATAATATATATATATATATATATATATATATATATATATATATATATATATATATATATATATATATATTCTTTTTTATCTTTTTTTGATCTAAATATAAACCTTAGGATTGCAGAATCATGTTTTTTTTTTTAATATAAACTTTAGCAATGCCAAATTTAAATTTACAGCACATCATTTAAACTCAAAATATTTCCCTTATATACTTATTTGTTTATATATAAAAAATAATTTGTTGTACAAAATGTTGCATATTTTTACTCATAAATATAATAATAGAAAATTTTATAAAATAAAACGCATCAAACAATAATATATTAATTTATATATTTCTAATAATAAATTCAAATTTATTTATAAATATATAATTACATTTATAATTATATTTTAATTACTTTTAAAAAGTTACCTTTAATTTTTCTCATTATGAATTCAATTACCTTGAACTTAACCTCCTTAAGGTCAGACACTCCAATATACATATCTTCAATCATCCCCATTTCTTCTCCTATAAATTTTAAAACTGTTTAATACATTATTTTAAAAATGTATTTAATTTGCATTTTATTCTTTACTAGGTTAATAAATCAGCAGTTTGGTTTTAATACAAATTTTCGTTTCAGTCTTTTTAAGTAATATAAGCTAGTGATTTTGTAGATTCGGTTATACAAATTTAAGTTGAAGACAATTTGACTTGCTTCTAAACTAATTTATTTTTTCTCAGTTATTTTGTGTGTCTTGATAAGATTGGGGCAAGATGATGGGGGCAAGATGGCTCCATGTCTTGCAATTTAATATTTCGTTTTTTTTTTATTAAACTAACCATGATTATGATAATGGTTAGTTTAATAAAAAAAAATGAAAATGTGAGGATAAATTTTGAACAGATTTTAAGAAAAATAATAATTTGAACTAACTAATTAACTCCCCTAACCTCTTATTCTAAATTCTGTTACTAAATCTGTATTTAAATATGTAAAATCTAATTCCTAAAATTTTTTTCACTAAAATGCTAATTTTTAATTCAGGAGGTGCAGGTTCATGGAGGAAAATTTGGAGATGTCTTTAATACTGTACAGCAGAAATATTTGAAATCCTACATAACAGCAATGGACAAAATGTTTTTTAGATTAACAAAGAAACAGTGTAGTAGACTAATTTTTGACTTTGCTGAGGAATGTATTTTGCATCAAATTAGCTGGCCAATTTGATGCAAAATACATAAACTAGAAGCAACATTGATTGCCAAAGCAATAGGTTTCAATAAACCAAGCATAGGCAATTTTTCTTACATTTTAAGGGGGAAATATAAATTCCCTGCTTCTTCAATCTACAATGCAGATAAGTCAAGACTGTCCACTGTGCCTAATAAGCTACCCACGCTGTCCACTGTGCCTAATAATCAGATCTAGAAGAGTTTCTAAAATTGTTTTAGCAGAGAGGATTTTAACTTATTACATTGGCACTACTGGCTTTAACCTGCCATCTTTTCTGATTTTTGCCAGAATCAAATGTTTCCTGAACTTATATAGAAAGAGCCCCAGAAGGAACTGTAGGCCATTGTAGGGATAATGGTTGGAGCAACAATAGAACCTTTTTAATTATTTTTGAAGCATTTTTAATCTAGACGTGAAACCAATCAAAGAATCTCCTGCTCTATTCATTATTGACAATCACAAAACTCACATAACTTTGGAGGCTGTATTATATTGCTTTGAGAAAAACATCATGATGGTTGGATTGCCACCCTACACATCACAACGTCTTCAGCCCCTTGATGTGTCATTTTTGGCCCATTAAAAACCTACTACAGCCAAGCATGTGACAACTTTATGGTCACTTATCCAGGACAACCTATTACAAACAAAAATATTGGTGATCTTTTGAGCACCACTTACTTTAAAGGTATGTGGGAAAAATTAGTAAATGCTAATTCTGATGCACCAAAGAAGTTGGTTAATAATTTTGATTTCAAAGCATTGCCTAAAGCAAAAGAATGTGAGAAAAATGAATAAGAGAAAAAAGAAGTTCAAGCATTCTTAAAAGTACACTCTTCAAAAAACCTTTAAAACCAAAAAAATAACAAGAAGAACAAGAAAATTAAAAAAAACAAAGAAAAGAAGCTCGTGAAGCTAAAAAGGGTGTAAATAAACTCAAGCTAAGCTCCTGTAGGCCTAAGTCTGTAAAACCCAAAACAAAAAATCTAGTTGCATCAACTTCAAAAGATGATATAACAAGATGCCTTGCTTGTATAAAGAAATATTGTGACTCTCCAACAGAAGAATGGATTCAGTGCTGTAAATACCAAGAGTGGTGGCATGAAGAATATTACAATTATGAAGACAGTATTTTTATTTGTAACTATTGCTAGCGGTACATACTAAACACTTCAACATTACATTACATTGCAATGCGCTTAGTTTGTAAGATGTAAAAACACAGTTATCATTTGTTAAATCATGTAACATATTTAAAAGATGTTTAACTTTTTTCAGTGTTTTTATCTTGCCCCAAGATCAAAGTCATCTTGACCCAGTACTGGTGCATGATGCTGATTTCTTAAGTTTGTGAAAAAATAAAATTTTCCTTTATTATTTGAACAGTATATTTTTAAAATAAAATAAAATTAAAAATAAAATTTTCCTTTTTATTTGAACAGTATATTTTTTACTTTTATTATCACGTTTTAAATAATAACAAACAAACAAAAAATTTAAAAATAAATAAATGAAAAAATTTTATACCATAAGTTGTAAGAAGACTCTCAAAGTGAACTAAAAGTCCAACTTTTAAAAGTTGATCAAGAAATTGGGAGTTATGGATTTGTTGTGATAACATCACCATAAAACCTGCAACTACTGAAGTCAGCTATAAATAAACAAATTTGTTTAGTGTTTTAATATATAAAAATGATAATAGTTTATAATAAAACTTAACCAAAAAGGGTAATTCTACATCAAATCACCCAGTCCATTGAATCATGTATCTTCCTTTTTCTTTCATTTTATAGACAAGATATATTTATAAAAAAAAACATTATATGCAAAATTTCAGCTAAAAATATTGAGCAATTTACGAGATATGGCAATTTTATAATTGAATTGGTTTTCTAAAATGACCCAGTTTTCATGACATTAAAAAAAAACGTTTTTCGTAATAAAATAAGGAATAACAATAGCAAAAAATATGAAAACAACAGTTTTTGAAAGTAGATCTTTATACACTTCATCAATAATTAACAAACAGAATGTGTAACACTTAAACATGCAAAATGCACTAACTTGGTCTAAATGAAGCAAATTTTGAGTAGCTTATTTTTATTTCAGGATTGCTTTATACATATGGTTTTTTCAAATAACGCAAAA
Source organism: Hydra vulgaris (assembly GCF_038396675.1). Classification (NCBI taxonomy): domain Eukaryota; kingdom Metazoa; phylum Cnidaria; class Hydrozoa; order Anthoathecata; family Hydridae; genus Hydra; species Hydra vulgaris. The sequence continues at coordinate 37,268,284 of NC_088931.1, forward strand.
TACATATATTTTTTTGTTTATTGATGTTCTTTCTAATACTTACATAATCTTTTTTTCCAAACAAAGTTCAACATAAATCATTCGAGTCATAAAACATTTTAAAACTTAAGTAAAAAACATTTAAAACTCAATGTAAAAATAGGTAGCAATCCTTTTTTGCTTAAAATCCATCTAGCTATCTTTGCCTGGTATTCTGTAACTTCAAAGTCATTTTTTACTTCTGGTGGTGCAGGTATGAGAAGTTGAACAATAGTTCTATTCTCATGATAGAGAGTTTTTTCTTTTATCAAGCTCTTATTTCATCAAATAAACCTTTTTTATACTATTTGTTTCATAATACACTTCCTCAATTTGAGAGTTAAATGTTTTAATAGTTTTAAATGAGTTTTTAGAAGAGATATATTCACATTTTGGAGATCTATGTTTATCTCCTGTCTTCTTACTTTAAATGATATTACAAAATCCTCATCATCTTGTTCACCCTGACTTTGTTCCTTATTTGAAAGATCTTTGCTTCTGGCAATCTTTTGTTTAGAAAATTTGCAGAGTTTCTTTCAAGGAGCTAAATTCAGGCTACTTCTAATCATGATTTGTGACTAAATAAAAGGCTACTTCTAATCAACATAAAGATATAAGTGTTTTTTCTTCATTGCTTAAAATTTTTAAATCATTTTGATGGCCTTTGCATGCCTCTGATGTCATTAAGTAAGTAGAACATATCTTAATAAGATAATTTACTTGGTAAAAACTATTAGGCAAAAATTTCATAAAACAAAAAAAATAAATTCATCTTTCCTAATTTTTCAGTAAAAAAAAATGTTTTTAATTTAGAAATAGTTCAAACCTTTTTAGATTCCTTCTTTAGCATAATGTTTCACACTGGTAGATATTGTTAATTTTTATTTCTTTATACCGAATTGTTAATTTTTTATAATTCCAATACAGTTTTACTAAATAATATGGTTCTGCAACTGAACTTTTTATTTTATATACAGTACTGGACAGCGAATTAAGAATTATTATGTTTATCATCAAAAAATGTATTTATATTGTATTTACCTTGGAGATATTATTAATCTTTATGTATTATCAGCTGCAATTACGCTGATATAACATTAACAATTATTGTTGCTATGCAGTAACATACTTTTATGTAAAATCTCGATTATTTTTACATTTTTAATGGTTTGTTTCAAATTTTGTAACAATTAATAGTAAACTGTGCTTTTATTATCGGATCGTTGTTGTTTGAGTAATTTTTCGAATTCTTGCTATAATTAAATTTTTTTTATTATCGCTCATTGAACAGTGTAGAATCTATATCAAAAATATAATATTTATATTAAAATGGGTAAGAAATTAGATGCTGCTACAAAGAAGGAGATAAAGTTGTTTTTAGAAAATATTACACTTCGGAATAATGAAATTGCTCAAAAACTCAAAATTTTGCCTCAAACTGTTGGAAGAATAAAAATGAGACTAAATAGAGGCCAAAATATAGTGGAAACCAACAAGAAAGAACTGTAGAGGTATTACCTAAACTACTGAGAGAAATGATCGGATGCTTTTACAGTTGTGTTGAAAAGGTCGGAAAAAGTGTTCTGTTGAGTTAACGCAAGAATGGAATGCCATGACAGGAATTACAGTCAGCCCAAGAACAGTTATAAGACGCCTTTTTAATAATGGATATAAAGCTTACAAGCCAATGAAAAAACTCAAGTTAACCACAGCAATGAAGGACAAGAGATATGGTTGGGCTCTTGGTCACACGCATTGGACAATAAAGGAATGGTCTAAGGTTAGCATTACAAAGTTACAAATTTACACACATATACAACTGTGAATAACTAAAACAACAACCTAAATAAACTATTTAAGTTAATTAAATTAATTGCATCTTATTCGTTTGTTTGCGATAACTTGAGATTGATTTATTTACGTTTATTATGCTGCAATATATTTTCAATTATCAATAAATTATATCGTCACTAAAAGTTATCTGTTCGCAACAATAGCTATTTATTTGTATATGTTTGTTTTTCTGATGAGTCAATGCTGGAAGTTATGGTTGAACGAAGACCATTTGTTCGAAGGAAGAGAAAAGAGACAAATCTTCCGGAATAGTTTCAAGAAACAGTCAAACATCCTCAAAAGATAATGTTTTGGAGTGTGATACCGGTAAAAGGGCCTGGACGATTATACTTTGTGGAAGGAATGATGAGACAAGAGCAATACAAAACCGTTCTAAAGACTTGTTTAATATCCCAAATGAATGCATGGTTTCCTAATGGGAATGCAATATTTATACAAGATGGGGCTCCATGTCATACTGCCAAATCCGTAATGAAATTTTTAAAGACAATAAAATTTCCATATTGCAATGGCCTGGTAACAATCTCGACCTAAATCCCATTCAAGGACTTCAAAAGAGAAGTCATGCAAACAGCATCAACCAATACAAGAGACTTTAAAAAAAAATTGATTCAAACATGGCACTACAGTGAACGGATCAGTTGCTTTTGCTCGGAATTTATTCAGTCAATGCCGCATCGTATTTCAGCAGTCATAAAGCATAAAGGCAGACATACCAAGTATTAAATGGTTATATCAGTCAATTTTATTAATGTATTTCTAACAATTCTTTCATGGTTTTTACTTATTTAGGTCAATTTTTGCATTTTTATTTTCAATTTTTGTTTTTATTGTGGAATTGCAATAAAATTGTTATAAAAGACTATAAAATGCATTAAATTCCTAATTCAATCTATAGTACTGTAATTGCTAGAAACTATTAATCAATTTTTTTTTTCAACATCTTCACTTCCAACAAGGCTGCAAACAACCACTATTAGAATTGGAAGTTACTGGAAGAGATAAGATGAAGTTGATAGCGCAAGATAACGATTAACAGACAACTTGAAAAACTGCAAATTATATGAATCAGGAAAATAAAATGAAGGGAGCAAATTCCAAAGAACTGATGTTTGAGAAAAAAAAACTAGACAAATAGGAATTTTTGGAGTGCTTAGGAACAGCCACAGTAAAAAGATGAGACTTAATTGAATGACAAGTAACACGAGTATAAATTTTTGGCACAAGAGCTAGCTCTTTAGAGCATTGCCATTTATAGTACTTATAGAAAAGAGAAAGAGAACCAACATTAGAACTATGTGATAATGGTTGAAGGTTGGCTGCAAGAGCAAGTCCAATACATTTACATGTTTACAATGCATCTTTGCACCCAGTCTAAAAGAGAAAAAGCATCATTCAAAGATCAGCTCTATAGATTTATAGAGATAAAGAATAGAATCCTGACTGTAAGAAAGTGGTGAGCATGATAAAAAAATGCAACCTTAGCAGATGTTTATTTTGCAATGTATTTGATATATGATTTCTAAGAAAAATTGGTAGTAAGATTTAATCCTAGAAGACGAAGGGTAGATGACTCACTAAGTACATCAACTACCATTCATAAATATAGGAAGATCTAGATAATGATTAGCTGAAAAAAATTTTTATCTGAGTTTAAGTTCATCAGTCACTGAGAGCCACATGCTGTAGCATAATTGAGAACCTTTCCAAGCTAGAATTTTTGTCTTCTCATAGAATGAGAAAACTGAAATCCATATCGATGATCAGAAAGTTATTAGATTCAAGATGGTATTTATTAGATTATTATTAAGTTATTAGATTATAATTAAGTTAATAGGTTTTTGTATTTATTTATTTGATTATATTTATTAGATTATTATTTTTATTAGATTATCATTTTATTATATTACATTTATTATCATTTTATTATATTATATTTATTAGATTATTATTTCTTTTATTTATTAGATTATTATCAACTTACTAGATTCAAGTGTTTGTTATTTAAAGACTCAAAAACCTAGCTTATGATAGTAAGAAGACTAATGGGACGGTAGTTAGACAAATCAGATTGCTCTCAAAAATTTTTGAAAATAGCGATAATAGATGCCGCTTTCCAGCAGATTGGAAAACAAGACTCTAACAAAAACAATAAGCACTTGTTAGAGTTTTGAAAGTATAGATAATAGCTCCGGAGAGCAACAATAAAAACTTTTGTTTTATAATGTAATAACTTTTTGTTGAATGTTTTTTGTTTTGTTTGATGCTAAAATTATAGGAGTATTGTATAAAGCTAGGAATGCATTAAACAAACTTGTCTAATTCAGTTATATTTCTGATTCATCCATTGTCATTTAAACTATGCAACTTTGTCAATGCAATGCCATTAAATTCAAACTGGAGCTGCTTTAATGTCAACAGAAGCATGTTGCTCGTTTTTTTAAAAACAGATTAACTTATGTCAAGCTTCTTTTAATTCTTGATATATATAAGTTTAATGTTTTAAACAAAACTTTTCTTTATGTAAAAAAATTAGGCAGCTTTATATACAAAAATAATCACTTTAGATGCAAAAGCTTCATAAAGTTTATGAGTGAATAGAAAAGACTAATGATCATACATTACATAAAAAAGTGATTAAAATTTTGCCAAGACTAAAGTATTAAAGTTAGCAAATGGAGCCACTTTAGATGAAAGATTGTCAGGAAAATCATTAAGATGAATGAGAACAACCAAGGTGGAACCTTCTGGTACTCAGAAGTTACTGGAAATGAAGAGTGTTAGGATTCAAGAAAAAATTTAATACTGTGGTAAAGAAGAAATAATTCATAATCTCAAAAAAAAAAAAACATTTTTAATTTTAAAAAAACAAAAATTTTAATTTTTTTTTAATTTTGTTATAATATAAACCAGGTTTGGTTTGAACTTTCAAAATTTATGCTTATTTTTATTTTGCAAAAAAAAATTAAGTTCTTTCAAAAGTATCTTTTTATTTTTGATAGTAAGCTCAGCAACTCCATTGAGTTGCTGTTTATAAAATGAAATAGGAGAACATTTCTGCAACACTATAACAGGTATGTTGTCCGGACTACAAGCTGTTGAAGAATCTAAGCAGAAAATCACTTTGGATATAGAAGCTGGAGTGATATGAACATCAAGCAACAGATTAACCTGTTTGTCAGCTATATCAGGTAGAACACAACTAGTGGAATCAAAAGAGTATATTGATGAGAAGTTTTTAGTAAACAATTCAGCTTTGTCTTTGGGTGAGGTGACAAATCTGAACCATACAAGAGAGGTGGCATAACAGATTTTGCCCATTATAGATACTGTTAAAGATTGTCCAAAGTCATGAGAGTCTGGAGAATTATTTTGCTGATAGATATGAAAGTAATGGTTATGATTGGAAATTGCAACAGCACAATGAGAGGAAAACCATGGAGAAGAGCGAGGCTTGACTTGGAATCATCAAGAGGGAATAAACCCAAGAAGTTACATAAGAAGCACATTCGTCAGCAGAAAAACAGAAGATTTCTATCCAAGGGCCATCACAAAGAAAATCACGGAAAGAGTCCCAGTCAGCTTAAAGGTAGTTGAATGAGATAATAGTTTTAGAGAGATCAAACCGTGGCAAAAAGCACCTAAGAGTGAAAATGGAGAAAGTTTTTTTAATAATTTATTGAAAAAGTGATATCTTTGAAATTGTAGTTCTATATTTTACTGTTGTTTTTCTAATTGGATTTTTGATGACATATAAAATTATAACTAAAAATATTAAAAGCAAAAAAAAATTAAATTTAACAGCGGTTTTTTAAGATGATGGGCCTTAAGCTTAAGTCATACTTCACATTTCAGCATTTAAAATACATTTATTGAATTCAGAATCAAAAAAGTATTATAAATACTTTTTTGATTCTGAATAATAAAATATAATATGTATATTTTCATATTTTTGTCTTTTTATAAAATGTATAAAACTATAAAATGTATATTTTCATATTTTTGTCTTTTTTAAAATATTTTACAGCAAATGGAGACCAATAAAAATTTATGAAGTTCTTATTGATAAGAAGGTTATAATTTTGATATATTCTAACTTTGCTGAACTTAGAGCTGTATTTTTTGTTGTTGTTGTTGTTGTTGCTACATGCTATCATAGCAAAAATGCAAATCAAAAAGAGATAAAGGGTAATAAAAAAATATATTTTATGAAAACTTTTCTTGTGAGCTTGTGGCTGTCAAGCAAGAACTTGACTTGCTTGACAACCACAAGCCCAAAGATTAAAAAACCAAACCATGCTGACAAAAAGTAACAGTTTTATAACTGTTTTTGAACGCCATGATGTTTATTAGGAATATCTTTTTTTTAACGAAAAAACAACATATTTTTTACCTGGTGATTGCAAAACACATGAAACTTTTAATAGTAAAAATTGTGTGGTTATTTTTATTTAATCTTGACAGAAAATCAATATAAATATATATATATATATATATATATATATATATATATATATATATATTATATATAATATATATATATAAATATATGTATGTATAATATATATGTATGTATATATATATATGTATGTATATATATATATATATATGTATGTATATATATATATATGTATGTATATATATATATATATATATATATATATATATATATATATATATATATATATATATATATATATATATATATATATCGTATATATTATATATTAAAACATCAGGTTTAAAAATATTTTGAGAAAGAAATATTTTAAGGAGCTGCTCAAGACCCTTAAATATCAATATAAGACCTTTAATTTGTATATATATTATATATACATATTAAAGGTCTTATATATATATATATTTAAGGGTCTTGAGCAACCCCTTAAAATATTTCTTTTTCAAAATATTTTTAAACCTAGTGTTTTTGTATTATATAGAACACATTTATGTGGTGGAAACAAATTTCATTTCTTGTTTTATCAAGGAAAATGCTTCTTCAAAATGTCATGAAAACAGTGAAATTTTGGTAAACCAGGTCAATATTATAATTAAAATATCTCAGGAACCATTTAACATTTTGGGACAAACTTTTTTGTTTGAACTTCTTGTTATAACATGCAACAGCCAGAAAAGTTTGAAAAAAAATATAAGACCCATGGTTCAAAATTTCCTAAATTTTGGTGATTTGATGTGGAATTACTCTTATACAACTCTTCACAAAATTTATTAAAACAAGTTTAAATTGCAAACTTTAAAATGTAAACTTATATAATTGTAAAGTCGTCAAATTAAAGAATAATACAGTTAAAATTACAGCATCTGTTGTAATATTAACTGTTTTGGCCTTTAGTGAAAGATATTTATAATAATAATTATTATTATATTTAGAAATAAATAAATAAAGTCTCAAAAAAATTGAAAATTAAAAAAAATAAAAATTAAAAAATAAAAATTATTTACAGTAAAAAAAACTTATAGCAACATATTAAACATACTGTTTGAGAAAAAACTATGTCTCTTCGATAGCGAAACTCAACAAGGCCACTGTTTAGTGCTTCGCCCTGCATTTGAATAAACCTCATTGTAACATTCATTTTGTTTATTAGTGAGAGAGCGTATGAACTGATTGTATCAAGTTGTTTGCAAAAGATATTTATTTCAGAACTTATACCTATATAAATGTATTATAAATGTTACAAATCTTTATAAAATAAACAGACTGATTATTAAAAACTTTAAAAAAGCTATAAATTTAAGAAGCTTAAATGGCTTAAATAGCTATACATACATACATACATACATACATACATACATACATACATACATACATACATACATACATACATACATACATACATACATACATACATACATACATACATACATACATACATACATACATACATACATACATACATACATACATACATACATACATACATACATACATACATACATACATACATACATATATATATATATATATATATATATATATATATATATATAAGTTTAATTTTGCTGTCAGTATATATTCAGCAAGAGTGCTCTATGAATGATATCAGAGCAATATAATTGATTTTTTGACAAGATTAAATAAAAATAACTACATGATTTTTACTACTAAAAGTTTTTAATAGTAAAAATGAAACTTTTAATAGTAAAAATCATGTAGTTATTTTTATTTAATCTCGTCAGAAAATCAATTATATATATATATATATATATATATATATATATATATATATATATATATATATATATATATATATATATATATATATATATATATGCATATATATATGCATATATATATATATGCATATATATATATATATGCATATATATATATATGCATATATATATATATATGCATATATATATATATGCATATATATATATATGCATATATATATATATATATATATATATATATATATATATATATATATATATATATATATATATATATATATATATATATATCAGGAATGCAGAGTCCCAAAAAGACTCCAGCTTTATAACTTTATTTTTTATGGTCTCTGGTGTCCAGAAGGTCTAAACATGTTGTTTGATTAATGATCTGTTATAAGAAAAAAAAATTTATGATATTTAATGACATGGAACTTATTGTTTTTAAGCCCAGAGTCCTGGTGTCCTTGCCGCCATTATAACTAAGGACTCCGTGTTCAAAAATTTATTGTTTTTCTGACCTATAAGTCTTGATTTTTTCCCATTAGTAGCCCATAAGCTTTTTTATTTTTTTAAAGCTCCTGGATATGAAAAACTAGGAAAGAAGTGATCTTTTTGTGACAATCAAATCCGCAGTCCTTTTTGGGACTCCGCATCCCTGATAAATATATATAAAATATATATATATATATAAATATATACATATATATATATATTATATATACACATATATAAATTAAAATATATACATATATAAATATAAGTATAACACATATATAAATATAAATAATATATATCAGGGGTGGAAAAAGTAACAAATTTTTTTATTCAAGTAAAAGTACTGCTACTTAAGTGAATTTTTACTCAAGTACAAGTAAACATTACCGGTCGTTAAGTTTACTTAAGTAAAAGTAGCTCATTAAAAATGTACTCAGAGTAAATGTTACCGCATTACTTTTTCAACAGCCATTCTCAGGTAACAAACATGTTGAATAAGACGTAAACAATGTGGTCTATTTTTTCTGTATATATTTCCAATTATTATATTTAAGTAATATTCTTAAATGTGTGTTTTTCAATATAAATAATACGATATTCAAATTTGTTATTATTTAACACTCATTTTATCAGTTAAAGCATTTTTTTTTCTTTGTGTTCGCAGAAAAATAGAATTGGGAAATTTCTCATATATTTTGCAAAGTTATGCGTGCTATGCATATATGTAAAAAATGTTTTGAATAAATTTTTTTCTTCTTACAACAAGGAGCATCTAAAAAGGAACATCTTCAAAGTAAAGCCAATAATTATGTAACTAGGATATATAATTAATTAAAAATAAGTTATTTTTCATATTTCTTCATAGTACTTTGTATCAAATGTAAACAGTAAATCTTCGTTTTAAATTTCTTTCAAAACTCTTTTAAAAATTTTCTTTTAAAATTTCAAAAGAAAGATTTAAATTTGAAACGTAAGCAAGGCTTGTTAATGCTTTTAATGTCTTCGTAACTTCACTTAAAACATCACTGAAAAATATATTGAAATAATTTTATAAAACAGATGATTTTTTTAGTCGATAATTTTTATTGACTAAAAATATCAATTCATACTTTCTGTGAAATTAATTACTAATAGGTAATCATTTATTTTACTAAGTAACGTATATGATTTAAAATCTAGCAAAGTACAATACTTTAAAAAAAAATTGTGCTAAAGCAAAAGTAAAATTACACAATTAAAAAAATACTTAAAAAAAATTCACAAACAAAAAACTACTCAAATACAGTAACGAGAGTAAATTTGTTACTTTCCACCTCTGATATTTATATATATACATATTTATATATATATATATTCATATTTTAGCATATACAGATCAGCATTTGCTTACTAGTTTTACTTATTTTTATAGCATACAGCTTTTTCTGAAAAAGAAGAAAAAAGCAAAGAATATTAAAAGAAAAGATCGCATATATATATATATATATATATATATATATATATATATATATATATATATATATATATATACACTCACAAAGTATGCAATAATGATAAATGGCTAAAATAAAAGTAAAGTAGTAAGCTAAAAAAGTAATAAAAACAAATCAAAAAAAAGAGATCCCTAAGTGTCAATACAAGTTATGTTAAGATCTTAAATAAACCTTAAAGAAAGCTTCGAGTTAATTTACCAAAACAAATTATTTGCAGAGATATTAAAAAAAAAACTTTATCATTCTTAACACCACATTATTTTTCATGATGTAAATTTCTGACTTGCTGATTTTCTTTTTAAAAAAATCTGTTCTAGTCAATTAAATAAGTAATGTAGTAAAAATTATATTTCTTTTTTTTTTATTAAGTTAAGTTAGATAAAATCAAAATTATCAGTATTTTATAATAAAAGTTTTTAAATAATAATAAATATTGTTAATTAATAATAAATACCTTCTTATTATTAATAAAAAAATTAAATAAACTAATTCTTATTGTAATATTAGTAAATACATTATTCATTATGCAAAATTGTAAGCCTAATGATAGGTTGGAAATAAAAATGAAAATAAGATGGCCAAGAAAAAAACAGCTGAAATGTTTTTGGTAATAGGCCGGGTAAATAAAAAAAAAGCAATTGCTCACAAGCAATTATATATATAGATAGATGCATATATGTATATATATAAAAATGTATATATATATATATATGTGTGTGTGTATGTGTGTGTGTATATATATTTGTATATATACATACATATATATATATTTATTCTTATCATAAAAATATAGAGAGTATTTGTCTGTCTGTGGACATTTTCGTTTTCCGCGGAAAAAAAAAGCGCCATTGTACTTTTATTTGACATTTTTTGACGTCATTTAACAGTTTTTTGTATCATTTCATTTTGACAGCAAAAAACGTCAAATAAAAGTGTGTATAACTAATGATTTTACACTTTATTTTACATTGTACTTTACATTATATTTTACAATTTATTTTATGTTTTATGTTACATTTTCCTTTATACTAAACTTTTATACTGGCTGGGTATTAGGGTATACTTGAACCAAAAATTAATTTTTCAGAATTTTGACTAGCACGCTTGGATACCTATGTATTTGGGTACGAGGAATTCAAATATAATATTTTTGCAAAATATTGATGTCTAGCTACCGGAAACTGGTTTTAAAATTAGTTTTTTTTTAAAAAAATAGTCTTTTATAATTAAAGCTTAATTTTTTAATGTTTTTAGTCAATTAATAATAAAAATTAAAATAATATTAGGTAAAAAATAAACCATGTGTAATAAAACACAAAATTATCATTTAGCTTCCAGGATTCTTGAGCCAGAATGCACAGCTAGGGCTTTTTCCCCCCTCCCTTCTATCAATATTTGATAGTTTTATTATGATTATAAGATCAAGATATATTACAATTAGTATATATATATTTATACACACACTGGTAGGAGGTAGAGTAGGTAGAGTAGAAGCAAGGGGCTTAGTGGCAAAAGCCCCCTCCCCTTACATTTACTCAAAATACTCATTCAAATTATAAATCTGGCGGCCTTAATTTTTGTTTTAACTCCCCAAAATTCTTATAAGATCAACATTAAAACCAATATTTATTTAACATTTAATGTTATGCGCAACAAAGTATAAATAAAAATCAAAAATACTAAATTAGTAATTAAATAAATTACTTAAAGTCTTTTTTTGATTTAAACAAAGTCATTAGTTCACGATTTCGCAATTGAGTTCTTATAAAACCATCTCTTTTATCCCAACCACAGACTGACTGAGCTGCTTCTGTGACTAATTCGACTGCTCTCTCGCAACTTTGGGTATGTAATGAGTATAGAGGTAGCTGCAGGGGAGAAACTATCAATGCATTGAGTTGGACTAACAACATATTTGCAGTGAAAATTGGTTCAGTGATGACCTCTTTTTCCCAATCGATAAGTTCTTTGATGTCACAAGCATCAAGGTTTATTGTTTGTGGAACTTTAAATGGTCTAACATCAGTTGAGCCAAGTTCACTTCCTGCCCTAACTGCCAATATTATGTCGACAGTAAATAACCTTTGTTCTGAGTTATCAGAACAGAGAAGTGAGACAAGTACATTCTCAGGATGAGCCCACCAAGATTCACTTCTGAGATAAAGTTTAGATGCTTCTTTAATCCTATCATCTTGCTTCTGCCAAAGTTAAAACAGCTTCTGCCAAAGTTAAAAGATGACAAGAACCATATTTAATGTCATGCTTAACTTTAATCTCAAAGAACATTGGAAAATAAACCTGAGTCACCCAAGTTGCAAGCAGTCTTAAGATCTCTGCATTATCAGGTTTAAGATCATGTTTACTCATATAGAGAAGCAGGCATCTCATGCCACAAGTAAGCCATCGACTGTGAGACAATCTACCACATTTAAGAGCTGCTACTTCAGGATCGAGATTTCCTTTCAATATTGCATTTAAATACTTCCATGCGACTAAACTGTCAGTGCTCATTTGCTTTAAGAAATCTTCACTTATAGTAACAAGAGGCTCCAGAAGCGGAATTGGCGTAAATTTAGTAACTCTTTCAAGATTTTCAACTTTGGAAAACAGTTTACCTACTTCTCCACTCCTTCCTTTATCTGAAGAAGTTGGTTCATCAAGTTTTTCCATAATATGACGGAATGGAAGCTCATTAATGTGAAGCCAGCAAAAAGATCTAAAAAGTTTTTGATTGAGAAGATCTTCCACAAAATGAAGCATTCCACCTTTCCATCCAGACATTTCATTTGTAGTACCACTGCCAATTAGTTGGAGATTAAGATCTTTACCTCTTTCCATTAACCAGTCGAATAATCCAATAGCACATTGCTTGGCTGGTTTAGATATTTCTGACTTAGATTTTGGTGTATAATGAGTAAGGTAGCGACCTCTAGGCTCTTCTGTCACAGTTTTATGATTTTCTTTGATAATTTGTTTTCTGAAGGTGCCTGTGGTTTTATCATGGATAAAAACTAAAGTTTTATCTTTTCTACCATCAACAAAAATTCCAGTAATTATATTTCTTTCACAATCAAAATTTTCTTCTACTCTAGAATACTTTATAGCACATTCTTTAGCACGAAAAACTTTCATACTATCACATATGAGATTTTTTTTATCTTCAACAAGTTTCCCTGCCTTCATAATATCTTTCAGTAGACCATTAATGATAGCAGCAGTAACAGTCGATGATACACCAAATCTGATAGAGGCAACGGCAGCATTACTAATATCAAGGTAGTTTTGTTTGGCATAACTCTCTTGATTTTCAATTGTTGAGTCCTCTTTGCTATCACTGACTTTATCGCTATCACTGACTATCACATCATTGGAATTGTTATTAATTTCTATTGTCCATCATCAAATCTAACATCGGTTGGATAAATAGAGACTAATGATTCTAACTTATACTTCGAAGCTTCTTCACGTTGTCGTGTGAGTCTTGCTTGATCAGTTGACTTGCGTAAGCGTTTTAACCTAAGTTTGGCAGTCTCTTTAAGATCCAGACCAAATTCTTGCATAGATGAAGCACTGCCTTGTTTTTCTCGCTGGGTTTTTATCCAAATAAGTTCTTTTTTAGGAATTCTTAAATTTAAGTCACATTTGCAAAAGCAATGAGCACTGTCATCACAAGATTCGTTGCAAGGGGCATCATTATCACTGCAGTAAACGATTCTGCATTTGTAAAAAGCAATATCTAAAAGTTTATCAAGTTTAGGTTCCCAGTGTTTTTTGTTTGCCTTTTAAGATTTGTGTCGAGCTATCTTAGAGAATGCAGACCAACTTCGATCAATTCTTTGTGCTATTGCTTTAGTTCCACAAACTATGGGTTTTTTAAATTCTGTGTTGGAAATAAGTCACCGTTCTGCAACTTCATTAGCAACATTAGAAAAAATTTCTTGCATTGATAAGTCATTTTTTTCATAGACTAGTATTCTTTTTCGCTGCAGATCTAGATATTGCTGCAAACAATCACGTAATGTTGGAAATTCAGTTTGGAGAAACTTTTTAGGACCTCCAAGATACTCACTTAGTTTGGTGTTAATCGATTTTCTGGTTTTCTTGCTAACTGATAATGCCATTTTTCTTTTTTTAATATATTATAAATCTGGTAGATATAAATACAACAATTATAGCAATAAATTTGAAATGAAATCTAAAATAGTAATTATAATATTTTCAAAGTATATTTGAACTTTTAACTGATACTTATACAAAAAATAATATTGTTGAAAACTCAAAACATATTATACAAACTAAGCATAGGGTTAAACAATATTTTAAATAATTATAATGTACATTTATAACATAAACAGTCATCATTTAGTAAAAAAACACAATATTTTTGAAAATTAAAAATGTTTTCCCGGTAGCTAGACTTGTTTTTACACCAAAATAAATTATACCATTCAACTCAGGGTTTATGAATACATAGGAAAAGTGACATACTGAATGTACATATATATATTAAAAAGGTTCATATTAAGGTTAAAACTTTTTTCAAACTAGAGTGAAAGCTTATAAGGTGCGCAGACCCTTGTTTTATATGTAATATAAGATTTTTTTTTTAATTAAAAAAAGTTTAAGGATGGCACACGACCCCAAAGTACTTTCTTTTTCACCCTTTTTTGACATTTTTGACCCATGTGTGCCACCCTTCAATAATATTTAATTTAGTTTTTCTTTTCTATATTTATTCTCACAATGACTAATACTAAAAAAATAGGCACTCTTTCTGTATATTTTTTTTCTCAACACTGAAAAAGTTATAGAAAAAATAATAAAGTAGACAAAAAAAAATTATTTTCCTATTTCTATTGTCTTTTTTATTACAAAATCCACCTAAATCAAATTATAAATAAGCTATTAAAATATGATATATTATTTTGGATACCAAACTTAGTTAAGTATCTAATTTAAGGTGGGTTAGCTCTCCCCTATTAATATACCATTCTTTCAAATTGCAGGAGGATAAGTGAGAAGAACAAAACTAATGCAATATGAGTCTTTTATTAAGTTATTAACAAGTTATTGTTTTAAATACTGTTAGTTACCTTGCTTACCTTTTTTGTAAACATGATTAAGCAAGCACAAAGCCTGTCTTTTCTTCTCTTTGGTTGATTTTCCAATCAGTTCTTTAACTAGTTTACTGGGCCCACTCTGATGAGTCATTGACCACATCAAGGGATGTAACAATGATTTCAAACTCAAGATAAAAATCACTGAACTTCCAGAACTGAAGGAATCTTAAGCTACTGCAACTCACTCTTTCCATGTCCAATCTTATCAAAGATGAGTCAAGATTGCTCAGTTACTAGAGCGCAAAGACATGAAGGCTGATCTTGTGCAAAATCTAGAAAGCGAAGAAGCTCTTTATTGACTATAACACATTCAAGTGGATAAACTATTGGTTTTGCGGGAATTGTACTGTATAACTCTTTGGCAATATCTTCTCTGTTAAGGCAATTTTCATCTGCTAAAGCCAGCCCTACTAACGCAGGATCAAGATGCCAGCTGTGCCTGTGAAATGATTTTAGTGCTGAAGTAGATCCATGAAGATTTAATTCATGAACCTCTTCATCTACCTCAACATTTTCATGTTCTACACAATATTTTAACAAAATCAGATTAATTCATCAATCAAACATTTAACTAATCACTTTTAATCTGTTTTTATATTTATTATTATTATCATTTTTAACCTGGAACAGAGCAGCAGTTGCAGATACTGCTCTAAGGAACCACTGACTGTAAAAAATGCCTACAAACAGCCATACCACAAATCTCTTTAATATTTTCTTCTGATAAGTTTGGAATGGTTTCCAACAGTAAATACATTTTAAGGTAATACAACGCTTTTGCCATAAATCTTGCATGATGCATTGGACCAGGAATACAAAATTTGAACCTCCCTTTTTGAGAAACTGCTGTTAATGATAGTCCAGATAACTCCTGATAATCTTTTCTTGATTTACCATTCTAAAATTAAAAGATTTAGTTTTACATATTTTGATCGCACAAAATTGTTAAAATTAATTTTATCAAACTAGTGCAAACAATGCAGTTGTTCTTAACCTTTTTGTAGATCCTATTATCTATAACATCTCTGTAGAACTGTTCCGCCTCAAGATTTTGTCAAGTCTTTAATGTACTGTCTAATTTTTTGAGCTTCTGAACTTATCACTTTATCTGCAGCTCCAAGAGATGATGATTTAGATAAAACAAATTCATTTATTTCTCCTCCTGATATAGCTATAACACTGCTTATGATTGCAGTGTGCTGGTTGACAAAAAACCCTTCTCCAACAGCAGTTAGCGCTGTACGCTTTAGAATATCTTTAGGCAGTATTATACTAAGTTCTTCTTCTAGGGTATTACCATTTAGCTCACTTTTAACATTGAGTCATTGCATTCTGAGCTTAAATAATCAGTGACATCACTTTCTGAGCTTTAAGATATATATATTTTTTTTTTGCAGATCTCTCAACAGCCTTTTTCTCAGATCTCTGCAGCCTTATTAAAGCTAATATCTTAATGTTGCTATGTTATAATACATAACTATGTTATAATGGCATAACTTTTTATTTTACTTTTTATTTCATGTAAATGAACTATAATAACATATATTTAGATTTTTAATTTCTAAAAACATATTTCATTGAATATTATGCAAGTACCAATAATATATTAAACATAATATATTATTGGTACAAAATCAACATTTTACACATGTTAAAGTTTTGTTCAACATTATTAAAATAGTAGATGTTAAAAATTGAGGATGGTTAATACATAAGTACAATGAAATCACACTGCTGTCATTGAAACAGTGCATAGAAATAATTTGTGTTTGTGTAAAGAAAAAATGAAAAACTTTGTTAAATTAAAAAAAAATCAGTATTTCATCTTTTTTAACTTTTTTTATTAGAGAAAAAAAAAGTATATATAGAAAGAGTGCCTAATTTTTTTGAAATTGTCTGCTGCCACCCCCTAAATGTGTTCTATGTAATAAATTAATACTAAATTTAAAAAACTTTTAAATAAATAAAAAATTATAGGGGTGGCTCAAGACCCTTAAACATCAGACGGGTCCCTAATATTTTGAAAAAAAAAGTTCTTCAAAAGCATATCATGCTGGGTCTCAAAAGAAGTGAAATTCTATAAAAATTTCGAAAATAGTAAAAAAAATTTTATGGAAACACAAATTAAAAAAGTTTATTTAAAAAGACTATGAAAATATGTACTTTTTTATTTTCAGTTAAAAAATGGTAGTTTTTAAGCCATAAAATTTAAAATAGTAATCTTTATATAAAATGATTATTATTTTTAGAATTTTTATAAAATTTCACTTCCTTTGAGACCCAACATGATATGCATTTGAAGAACTTTTTTTTTCAAAATATTAGGGACCCGTCTGATGTTTAAGGGTCTTGAGCAACCCCTAAAAATTTTTTTATTTAAAAGTTTTTTAAATTTAGTACTTATTTATTAGATAGAACACATTTAGGGGGTGGCAGCAGACAATTTCAAAAAAGTTGTTTTTAGAATCACTCTTTTATATATATATATATATATATATATATATATATATATATATATATATATATATATATATATATATATATAAACACTCACACACACATATATACATACCAGGCCTTGTTAAGAAGCATTACGCAGCTCGCATTTTGCTTGCGAAAAGGCGATTTGCCTACGCGTTCAGCAGTTTTGCGCTATGCAAAAACTTACATCTTTTAGAATATTTAAATTATAATTCTGAATAAACGTGACGTTTATTCAGAAGAAATAAAGTCATAAGTAAAAGCATTTAACCGCAATTGTAAACTAATACATTTTTTGTTAAAGAAACAGCTTGTTTCATTTTTTTTGTTGTTGTTGTTAAAAATTAGTTGGAAAAAATTAAGTGTTTTAAGTTTTATCTTAAGGAATTAAATATATAAATTCCTTTTAAATATAAAATTTATTTTTAGTCATAATAGTTTAAAAAATGCACGATTTATTTTGATGTAAATATTTTATTAATAAGATATTTTGTTTATTGTTAATTTAATAACGTAAAGTTTTTTAACGTAAAGACGTTCGTTTAATTTATGAAAATAAATTATGATCACAAATATGTTATCGGTAACTGATAAATAACAAAAAAAAACTCTTTATTATTTAAAAACATTATTAAAAAGAGTTCACAAATTAAATAAGAAAAAATTTATTAACAGTTAATAAAATAACCAAAAACCAACTGTAAAATGATAAGAAAATAAACAAACATTATTTTACGTTTCATGAAAACAAAAATTTTTTCAAAATAAAATTTAGTTCATATTTGAAAAAAATAATAAAAATGATTTTTTAAA
The DNA here is from genome assembly GCF_038396675.1 of Hydra vulgaris. Lineage (NCBI taxonomy): Eukaryota > Metazoa > Cnidaria > Hydrozoa > Anthoathecata > Hydridae > Hydra > Hydra vulgaris. The sequence continues at coordinate 37,286,756 of NC_088931.1, forward strand.
TAAGAACTTAGATTATATTTGTAACTTTTGTTATAGTGAGAAAAAAACAAACTGTTTGTATGATTTTTAACGCGTTAATAAAATAACTTTAATTACAATGCAGTACTTGAAAAGACGCGAGTGACGCAAATATAACTTCTAACGATGCAAAATATATTTGCTGAGTTGAGTTACTTAGAAATTCATTACGTGTTTTCGCTACGCAGCGAAATCTCGTAACAAGGCCTGACATACATATATATACATATATATACATATATATACATACATATATATACATATATATACATTAGTACATTTAACATTATATCAGAAATTCTTTGGTCTCCAGACTAGCTTCTTTTCATCACTAAAAATATGTTTTTACCATTGATCTACAGTGGTCTACACTGGTCTAACTAGTTTTGTCTGAAAAGGTTTTGGTTTTTTATAAAAAATTTGTTAGAAAATTTTAAAAAATACAAAAGAAATGAATTTGAATCATGAAAACAAATGTTTGAATCATGATTCAAACATTTGTTTTACTACTTTTTTTTATCAGTTTTCGATCAAGTTTTGTTTTTAATTTGAATTAGTCAATCATGTTTTGTCTGTTACTATATATATGCGTACATACATATATATATACTGCTTTTTTTTTTATCCATATAAGTTTTTCTTATATGGATAAAAAAAAAAAGCTTTAGTTTCAAATTGTCAAAAAAACATTTTCCACTGCCTAACTTATGTCGAGACAGTTACAGCAAATACCCTGACCTGATATAAAAATTAATATTTAAACAAAATTTAAAATAATATTTATTTAAAATGTATATTTTAATATTAAATTTATATATAAAATTACTAATTTTCAAATACCCAAATTTAAAGCTGATTGAAATTTTTTTAATGTTTCAAGAACTTGATCTTCAGACTAAAAATAAATTTACAAAACACAAAAATGAAATGAATAACAAGTAGAATTCACAAAAATGCACTTTACCTAATAACAAAATATAAAACATATTTTTAACTTACATTTAATAATTTATTTACTGGTTTAAATTCAGTGCCAGACCATTCCCATTCTACAAATTAAAAAATGTAATCCTAAAAATTATTATGAAAACACCTGTATATTAATGTTCTTCACATAATAAAAATTTTACTGAAAAAAATTAAACCAATTTTTAAATAAAAATGAATTTAATAAAAAAAATCAAATCTGAAAATTTACTAATTTCACTTGATGATGGGTCGTCAATATTATTAGATATAGTCATTGATTTGACACGTAATTCTGGTCCATAAGTTCTTGCTTTTAAAAGATGACTGAAAGACTCTTGCAAAAATAAAGTTGAATTTAAACCAAGTAGCTCACCAATCTAAAACATTAATTCTAGTTGTTTGTTTTTTAATTAAAAACAAGTTTTGCATAGATTATCATATTATATACAGTAATCCAATACCTTAGCAGCAAGTAAAATAAGACAACTTTTGAATTGGTCTTGATTTTCGTTATTTGATTCAACAATGGACTTTAAAATATTTAATTGACGTGTAATGTCATCTTTTAACTTTTTTAAGGTATCTTAAAAAAAGATAAAGAAGAAAAGATTTACGTATCTTAAATATTTTAAATATACATATAATAATTCAAAAAAAAAACTTTTAAAATCAATTAATATAATTTTTAATATTTAAAACTTTTTTTGTATGATTTTTGAAGTTGCCTCCTTATCTATAGATATTCATATCTATAGATATAGATATATTATCTATAGATATTCATATCTATAGATATATTTCATAGGGTCTTAGAAGGCTACTTATATTTTTTATATTACAAATTTTTATTTTTAACTTGTTGTTAAACCCTCTTTTAACTTTTTACTTTTGAATACAAATTTATATACAATTAAAATTGTGTTAGATAAAACTATTACATAAAATCATTTTCATGAGTGAATGGAATTTCCTTAGGTTTGGATTGTTTAATAGAATTTAATTCCCTTGACATCATATATTTAATTTTTAGTTTGTTTATTTAATGAAAAAAAACAATCAATTCTTCTATATTCACACTAAATCAAACAACCCACCTCAAAAATCCAAAACTTCTTCAGGTGTAAAAATATTCAACTTGGCAAAAAAGAATACAAAGAAGCACATAAAAGGCTTTAAAAACTTCAACTTCAAAATACAACCCAAAAAAAAAGCCATCTAACCCTACAAGAAAAAAGAATATAATTTGGTTTAACCTGCTGTACAATAAAAGGGTCTCCACTAATGTTGGCTAAACTTTTTTGCAAATAATAGATAACCATTGCAAGCCCTCGAACCAACTACATAAACTATTTAATTTGATTAACTATCTAATTTGAAAAATCACTAAGATTAGTTACAGCTTTTCGATCAACATTTTGAAAATCATAAAAAGCCACAACAGAAAAACAAATAAACAGCACAACTCGCAAAACAACAGTTTTTATATATCTTTTTTTATAAAGTATAAGCATATGGGCTTTACAAATTTCTCTTGATAAAGTAAATCTATTTAGGACATATATCATCAATGCAGCATTGAGTTAGACAGAAAGAGTTAAATAGTATTTTAAAGAACAAAAATACAACGTAATTGTATTTTTCATTTTTTACTTCACCTCATATACAAATGATGAAGGCTTGAAGGAGTGATATCTTCTCATTACATCCTCATTTGTAAGTTTCCAAGAAAATTTTATTGTAAGTGTTCTCAAAAATTTTTGACATCTTAGTTTATGCTCTCCTGAGTTTCTTCATGTAAGAGGCAATTGGAACCAGCTTGCCTCTTATGATCTCGTGTGAATTAACAATTACCTTATGAACTCCAGCAGACAATGAAACCATTTAAAATGTAATACATATGTCTTATCTTAGTAATATTCTTAAAGTTTATCTGGATCAACTGGATGCTAACAGGGCAACACACAAAGGATAATGTAGAATCTTTTAACAGAACCTTTATTAACTTTAGGTATTTCAGCAAAGGTTTCATGGTTTCTAAGTGCCCTTTATGCTGAGTTTTCATTATTGAATGTACCGGAGCCTCTGCTTCCGTAACAAGTAACATAACAAGTCCAAGTGTATTTTCAATTTTTTCTATACTTCTTTATTTATAGGTCCAACCAATTATTTCTTTTCAGCTGTGTTTGCATAAAAAAAAACCAGAATCATTATATCCTGGTCTTCTTATCTGTCCAATATGTAAGAGACATTGAAAACAGCGAATCCAGAGATGAAGAGTGTGGATTCCCAGTTCCAAATACACATCTGATTGTCTACTGCAAACAATTTCAAAATTTTTTTTTTTTTTAGGATTTTACCCACAAATAATGCAAATTTGATAAGAATTTGTTAATGGAAAAAGAAAAAATTTGCCATTAATATAGCACATTCCAACATGTGTTTGGCTTGAAATGAGTTATGGTTGTTAAGTTGAGTCTATGGTTGTTGAGTTGAGCTTAGCTGACATAAGAAAATCATATTCTGCTTTAATAATTTGCTGATTATCTTTAACATATTGCAATTTAAAAAGGGCAGCAAGATTGAGTTGAGGATGTTGTGGGGTTAGTTCATAGAACAACATCAGTTTCCTATACTAAAAGTTGCATAGGTACTGTACACACAAAAACAAAAGATTTTTTAACTGGAACTGGTAATCTGTCTTCAGTTTATAAAACATTAAATCTGACTTTGTTTATAAGGCTAAATTAGTTTGGATTTATTCATGATTTTTCCAATCCTGTTTGCAGTGTGACCCATTATTCTTTGAAAAATTACAAAAGTACTGTAGCTTGAGGTAATAATTTCGGAACCTGAAATGCAATTATTTTTAGCTTTAACATAATTGTAATTGTAGGCAGGGTATAACATCCAACCATTATCTTATGTTCATAGATGAATAGTTTGGGAGTCAGTCCTACTCATTCTACAGTATAAGATTTGGGCTTCTTCTGCTGAGTACATTTTAGAGCATGATATTATTATTACAAATTATATAATTTTCCATCAAATGTTTTCGAACTTTGGCATCTTTTTATTGATCATGCTTGTTAAGAGTAAGAACAGTGGTAATTTTTCTGACACTCTTCTTTTCTTAGACCTTATTGAGTGATCTTTGTATAATTTTGATGGTGCACCTTGTTGAAAATTTGTTTTCAATCTTGCTTCTGAGGTTCATTTACAATAAATTCCCTATTTAAGCATTTCACGTAACAATTTCTAAACCTCCATTTTTGTCAACCTAATTCATTCCATTTCTTTTTAAAGTATTTCATAATTTTTTAGTTGAAACCAGAAAATACATTATTTCAAAAAAGTTAAAAAAGCAAATAATAGCAGCCAAAACATTTTAAGTAAAACATATCATTTTTCACAAGCATGTAACATGAAATAATTTAAAAAGTTTCATGGCAGGCAAACCTGAGCAAAAATTTTCCTGGTTGATCAAAATTTTATTTTTAACAATTTGTTTAAAATAAAAATTATTAAACATGCGGTAAATTGTGTATTTTGTAACCTTTTTTTATTTTTTAAATTATTTCATGTTGGTCTTCTATATTTCTTGTATATAATTTAAAAAATTGGTATATCTGTGACATTTGTAGGAGTCAGTATTTTAAAAAGTTTGTAGTTTGATTTTTGCTAATTAAATTTTTTTGAAATTAATTATTTTGATAATATCTATTATAAATTTTTTTTTTTTTTTTTTTGTATTTATAGCATGAACAACAGTGCAACTGTAAATTTACCTTGCAACTGAAAACCAAACTAAATCTGTCTGAGAAACGAAAACTGAAGCACAAATTTGAATTTGCAAATGTCCAATATCTTCTCTAAACACACCCAAAGCAAAGCATGCAATGGGTGTGTTTAGAGAAGTGTGTATTTTATTTTTATATGCTTGCAATTGTAACTTGCTTTTTTCCACGCACCCTCTTTTTTATAATAAAAACATTATTTTTGACATAAAATTAAACATAAACATATAAATAAACATATTACTATTACAGATTATTTGTAATATATTAGTATAAATCAATATTTTTCATAATGCTAGAAAATCGAAAAAAAAAAAGAAAATAGAAAATTTGTACTAAATCAGTCTAGCACAAGTAATCAAAAGCAATCAAAGCTCACAGAAAAATTTAAAAACTTACATTAAAAACATAGCTAAGATAAAAACAAAGAAAATATAAAAACTTAAGCAAGATATAAAATGATACCCATCAATCATCGCTAAATAGTGATGAACAAAAATATAAAACAAGTATTATTTACTAAACAGAAAAATAAAAAAATTTAAAATTCAATATATATATATATACGCATGCAATATCTAATAATTAGAGTTGCACTGATGCCTACTTTTAGCCGATGATGATGCTAATTGGTACTATATAAATTAAATTTTGTACTCTTTCCTTCTTTACTAATAGGTAAATTACACAGGTCAACAAAAAAAAAATTTTTTTCTGGTGCCGAGCAAACATTTTGTTTTTTGTATAGCATTTCTCATTTTGATTTCAAATATGTAACTCTTTTTTTACCATCAGGTCAAGTTGTAAAGATATTTAGGTTCAAATCTTAAGTATTTAGGGTAAAGTCCCTAATATTGTCGAAAAAAAAGTTATTCAAAAGTATGTCAACCTGGGTCTCAAAAGAAGCGTATTTTCATAGAGATTTTAGAAAACATAAATATTTTTCCTTAAAATTTATTGACAAAAAAATTATGTAAAAAAATGCTAAAGACTCTTAAAAAAAAGTCAACAAAATGTTATTCACCAAAAATACACAAAATACTTATTTTTATTACAAATGAATAACATTTTTAAAATCTCTATGAAAATACGCTTCTTTTGAGACCCAGGTTGACATACTTTTGAATAACTTTTTTTTTGACAATATTAGGGACTTTACCCTAAATACTTAAGATTTGAACCTAAATATCTTTACAACTTGACCTGATGGTAAAAAAAGAGTTGCATATTTGAAATCAAAATGAGAAATGCTATACAAAAAACAAATTGTTTGCTTGGCACCAGAAAAAAAAAATTTTTTTGTTGACCTGTGTTATCTATTTATAAATTATTAAAATTTTAAAATAGATTTTAATGCTTGCTTATTTGCTAACATTTATTTAATGCTTAGATGTTTTGCTCATTGTTAACTTATTTTTTATTTCATTTTATTTCCAAGTTTACTTCCAAGAATATATATATATATATATATATATATATATATATATATATATATATATATATATATATATATATATATATATACACACAAAAGTGTATATATATGAATAAAGAAAATATCTTTATTTTATCATGTATAATTAAAAGAGTGCTCAATAGATAAACTAGAGCTATATAGTATATATGTTACTGTTACCTGCAGTAACAGGAGTTAGCTAAATGGTAATGCTTATAATAAAATATTATATAATTTAAATTGCAACTCTGAGCTTCATGTGTTACCACAATCTTCAGACAAGTAGTAAAAATTTAATTTTGTTACAATAAGTTTAGTGGACATTATAGTTTATATTATATTTTAGATCGTTACAGGACAGAAATTGTTTAGTAGTTAGATTAATGTTATTACTAATTTGTTTTTAGTTAGCTAATAGTTGTGAAATAGTTAAATGTTTTAATGGTTGTTTAAAAATATTTGTTTATGTGATAATATGCATTATTTATATATTAAAAAAATATAAAATTAAAAATTGATATAAAAATATAAATAATATTATGAATTATATTACAATAGATGTGTGTGTAAGTAGTTTATTAGTTAGCCTAGAGATATATGAAGTAGAGTAGTACAGTTATTGTTAGTTAGGTTTGTATAGAGCTTTGTAATTTTTTAATAAAAATTTGTTTTTGTGGCGGCACTTTAATATAATTTCTGTCCTTTTATTTGGCAGCTCCTCAGGTTTTGGATCTGATATAATAGCAAATTTCTGATATAGATATAGTACGCACGTTTTGGAAATATTTGAGTTGGGGATACAGACTTCAGAATAGACCATGTTAATATAGGTTTATCTGGTTTTCCATTCACCTTCTGTTAATCCAATATAAACTCTGTTGGGTTGGTTTTTAGCTGCGATGATGCATTTGTATGTAATGTTTATACATTTGTACATACCATTCAGGGGGCATTTTGTTTTATTTTGACAATTGCATTTTGGGTCATTATTTTCCATTCTTGGAAAAAAAATTTTGTAGCTTACCTTTACGGTGTTTCTGTTTAAGATTTTGTGAAGTTTGTGTGTTTTAGAGAAGTTTTTTTCTAGTAAATTTAAAAACATTTTAGAAACATTTGTAGAGATATTTTTGTTAAATGGGGGGTTGAACCATATGATATTGCATTATGATTTTTTGGGGATGTTCTTTGTTTGATCTGATATTTAAGGGAGTAGTTTTTGTATCCGCTATTTTTTAGTGCTTGCTCATATTCATTTTTTAGACTGGTTAAATACAACTTCGTTTGAGGAATTTTGCAAAAGTCTATTGCATATTAAAGTAGGCAAGTGTTTTACTTGTGGTGTGTGATTAGAAGATGTGTAAATGTATTGAAGATTACCGTTGGGTTTTTTGAAAGGCTTATAAGTGTTTTGGGCTAAATTAAAAATAACATCAAGGAAGTTGCTGATCTAAGTTTTGTTTTTATATCTATTTGAAATCCTATATCTTTGAACTTTTCGATTATGCATTTTTCGCATTTGTTCCATTTTGTGGCCGTTAGAATTATGTACTATCAACAAGCCATCATCATGGTAATGCCCAATCTATATCTATATCTATATCTATATCTATATATATATATATATATATATATATATATATATATATATATATATATATATATATATATATATATATCAAAGTAGTTTAGTAAAAATCAAAATAGTCTAATAGACTATTTTGATATAGATGAAAATAAACATTCAAAGTAATTTGTAAATTTGGCAAAATAAAAATATCAAGAAGAAAAACATCTGGCAGAAATTTTTTTTTACATTTTACATTACATTTTCTTTTCTTGATTTTAAAGTTATCTCTTTGTGTAGTTTAAATCCATAAATCATTTAATTGTTTTCCTATATTATAAAAAGATACTAAATGCAGGTAGCTCCTGATAAAAATGGTTCAAAAAATATCTAAAGTTTTAGTGGTTGCAGATATGTTTACATAATAACTTAGGTTTACTCGTGCATTTTTGTTTATGAAATAATCATATTTTTAAATACAATATAGAAACACAAAAATATAAAAACTGATTTTTTAAAACAATCGGCATTGGTCAATGGTTACCAAGACCGATGTAGATGCATCGGCTAAATGATCTATACATCAGCAGGCCGATGCATCGATGCAACCCTTACTATATACAAAAATAACTTACCATACCACTATTTAATACTATTAGGAAAATAAACCCAAAGCCAAAAAATAGAAAAATATGTTTAATTGGAAAATCTATAAAACACTACAAAGTCTTCAATAAACCCTGCTATAAATTCAAGTTCAAATTCTGTTTTTATGACAGTGTTAGGGCTTATTGAAGATTTTGTAATGTATTGTTTGATTTCTAATTAAGTGCATTTTTGTCTTTTTTATAGGTTTTTATTATTATAATTACCTACATTAGTGTTTTAAATTTTTAGGGTTTTTTGTTAGCTTTATTTGCACTAGTGGTTTAGTTTTTGTGTTTCAATTTGAGCGACACATTCTTTATCTATTTTTTACAATTTTCTATAGTGGTATGTTGTTTCCATTTTTTTATTTATAACATTAAAAAATTATTGCATTTATTATTCTCCATTCACTAACTGTGCCTCATAAAAGACTACTGATAAAACTTAAATGTTATGGGATTTCTGGTACATTGTTAAAATAGATTGAAGCATTTCTAAAAATAGAAGACAAAGAGTTGTCATGAAAGAAATAGTCTCTTCTTGGAAGGATATAATAGTGGTGTGCGGCAGGGCTCGGTTATTGGTCCTTTACTATTTATTATTTATATAAATGATTTGCCTGAGAACTTTGTTAATATTTCAAAAATGTATGTTGATGATGCAAAAGTATTATCATAGGTTAATTGTGAAGCAAGTGTTAACCTATTGCAAAATGACCTAGATAAAGCTGTTAACTGGTCCAACAAATGGCTATTAAAGTTTAATTTTGAGAAGTGTTTGATAATGTACTTTGGTAAAAATAACCAAAAAAGAACTTATTTTATGCAAAATATACCTTAAAGTACCACTGTCGCTAAAAAAGATCTTGGTGTAGTTTTTACCTCTGACTTGAAATTGAAAAATCAAATAATTCTATGCGCAAGTAAAGTAAATAAAGTTTTGGGTATGTTGATGACATTTTTAAATTTAAATAGTGAATTACTAAAAATTATATATACAACTTTTGTAAGAGCGTTAATTAAATTTGCTGTATCTGTGTGGTCTCCATGTCTTAAAAATGAAATTAATCTCTTAGAAAAGGTACAGCACCATGCTACAAGAATAATATAACCACTAAAAAAGATATGCTATGAGAAAAGATTAGATAAAATGGTCTCACTACTTTAGTTGTAAGACGGATTTGGGGTGACTTGATTCAAATGCATAAGTTATTCAATGGAATTGAAAAAGTAAATTTAATTAATGAAATTTTGCCAAGAAGTTATCAATCAGCAAGAGGTCATTAAATAAAATATAATTGTAAAATAACTAGTTTTTGTCTCGGCATTATTTTTTAACAAACAGAGCACCATTTTATTGGAATCAACTACCTACTGATGTCGTTAATGCTATTTCTGTAAATTCTTTTAAGACTAAACTTGACATAAGGATTTCAAATAATGTAACTACACTGAATAATGATACAGCTGTCTAAGTGTACTTGGTACACTCACCGATTTATTGGTCACAGCTCAAATATATTACTATTACTATTACTAACTTTAGGTGTGGTTAGTTTTTGGCTAATTTTAGTGAAGCCCTACTTACATACTGCAGTATGCAACAGGTGCAAACTGCATGGTTAAACATAAGTGGTGATGATGTTTATCTGACAAAGATAAAATAGTTATTGGTGCTGAGTCTTTTCAAAAAGCTGGTGAAAATATATGTGATTCTGAGGAGAAGTTTATTACGTAACACTTCACAATCTACATTTATACATAAACATTGATTTTTCTTTTCTTAAACCCCATATTATTTTAGGTTGTTTTTGCAGTTGATTTTAATTAGATATGCTTTGATTTGGTAAATAATATTTATTTTATATTTTTGTTCATTAGTATCTATAAATAACTTTGTGTTTTATTCAATATTGTTTATGTGTTTTGTCTACTTTTACTTACGTATTTGTCATTAATTTATTATAAAAAAAGTGTTGTTTTTTTATTATCCTTTATTTTTATCTAGACAACTGTCTAAGCTTGCTTTGTTAGAAAACTAAATCTCCTTTATCATTATTTATTTCATTCTTCCATCAGCCTTTTACTGACCATGTGTGATGATTTAGCAAATTTATGACACAACTTTTAACAATATAGGAAAGAAGTTTATTACTATATTTATTAATTCTATTTTTTAACTAAGTTTACCTACTTAGAGGGACCACTACAGTCAAGGAGCTAATTATTTTATTTTTTTTATTATTTTGCAAAAAAGACAAGGAAAAGATTATAGAAAAGTATACACAACTAACAAAAAGTATTTACCTTTCGAAAAAAAACATTTTTCTTTACTCTTTTTTTATTTTATTGTGCCACTGAATTGAATTTTTTGTTTGTTTGTAAGCTTGCTATTAGATTGTATTATATTGTATTCTTTTTTTATTTTACTTTTGCTTTTTATAATTTGTTTTATAATTTGTATAGTTATATATAAATTAGATCTTGTAAACTTTTAATTTTTGTGTGTGTGTTATTTGTGTTTTTTAGTTCACAGAGACACAGGTATGTTTCTTTATACAGTTTTAAAGGTTATGCAGTTTACGAAATATTTTTTAACATAAAAATACAAAAAAATAAAAATTAACAACTAAATAAATTATAAAACATACTACAAAAAGCAGAAGTAAAAAAAAAATAATATATAATGCAAACAATAAACAAGCTTAATGCAAACAATAAGCAATAAACAAAAAACAATAATTTATAATGCAAACAATGAACAATAAACAAAAAAATTCAATTTAGTTTCACAACAAAACATATAAATGTACGTATAACGTATGCTGGCAAAAGTAAGTAAATACCTAATATATATGTACAAGAATGTGCATGCAAAGTTTAAAACATAAAAAAATACCAATAGAGTGGACAGCTTTTAAATAATTTGCCATTCTTTTTTCATTTTGATCACGTCTAAAAACAGCATTAAATAAATTTCCTTAGTTTTAAATTGATTAATCTAAAAATTAGTTTAAATAAAAAAAACTATACACAAAAATTACCCTTCAAGAACTTTACGGGTATTTTCATCATTGTTTTCTATCATTCTTTTTAAACCACCCATTTTGTATTTTAAATAATGAGCTGTTGGAGCACCAACAGTAATGAAATCGTAAAAAAACTCTAAAAAAATTTGTTAAGTGATTGCTTAATTTATATATTAAAAAAAAATCAATATGCTACAAAATTTAATCTCACCTTTAGCATTATCTTCTGTGACACAGAGGCTATGAACATGTAGATTAGTTGGTATAAATTCTAATTCCTTTTTTGCCTTATCTGAACTACTCTTGAAATTGACACCTGAATAATTATATATCTATATCTATATATATCTATATCTATATATCTATATCTATATCTATATATATATATCTATATATATCTATATCTATATATCTATATCTATATATATCTATATATATATCTATATATATATATATATATATATATATATATATATATATATATATATATATATATATATATATATATATATATATATATATATATACATATATATATACATATATATATATATATATATATATATATATATATAAATATATATATAAATATATATATATATACATATATATATATATATATATATATAAATATATATATATATATAAATATATATATATATATATATATATATATATTATTTTAAAAAATCAAGAAATACAGTTTCTCTCAATACTAATAATTGTATTATTGAAAAATTTTTCGCTGGGTTATAGATACCAGCATCATCAGCTGGGTTATAGATACCAGCATCATCAGCTTGTTAAATATTACAATAATTATTAACCGTTATAGTTTATATAAAATTGTTACTATTGACATCAACCCTTGAATGGCTTCTTTTGCTTTTAAATTTTAAAAATGATGTCCTAAATAAAATAATCAAAACAAACTCAGCAAAACTTGTATTTGTTTTCAAATTTTTCAGCAAACGCCAGCATTTGAAAGAAAAGTTGACAGCGTTTGTTTTTCTGTCAATTTTATACTTGTTTTATAATTGTTTGCATGTTTGTTGATTTGTCGAACCCTGTTTCAAAATTTATATATATATATATATATATATATATATATATATATATATATATATATATATATATATATATATATATATATATATATATATATATATATACATATACAGTTAGTTAGGAAAGAGGCATGAAGTTCCAATTAAATCTTCATTTGCGGTGCTCTGTGATAAGACTATAAGGACTTCTTGGGACACCTAAATAAAATTAAACTAAAAAAAAAAGATAAAGCATAAAGAGATTACAATGCGATCAAAGATGCATCCAATATGCAATCAAAGATGCATCCAACATGCAATCAAAGATGCATCCAACATGCAATCAAAGATACATCCAACATGCGATCAAAGATGCATCCAATATAGTTCATATGATTCAGTAAAGTAAATCATTACTTTCAATGGTTTTAATTTTAATTTTCTTTCTGAAAAAAGTTCCAAATTAACATAAGCTCTGTTTTATTTGTGTTAATTAAAAGTTTATTTGTAGAGAAACATTTATGAGAATTCTCTAGACCTTTAATTAGAACATCTTCAACATCTTCATTCTTCTGATACATCTATAAGTACAGCAGAGTGTGGATTTGAACATTTGAATTATATGTATATATACATCAGTGTTTTTATTTTATTTATTATGATTTAAATTCAAATTTTGCCTTACATAAAGCCATATGACAAAAAAAATTATAAAAAGAAATATTTCTTGCTATAAAATATTTTTGAATGACAAAAACAAAATTCTATAAAGTTAGTATAGAAACTTTAAATAACTACTGAAAACAAAATAAAGAGAGTATAAAAAACATAAAGAATGAAAAATATAAAGGATAATAACTAAATGCAACAATATAAGGGGGAGTTACAAAACTTGTAGTTGTTACTTAATCTTGTTTTAAAATTTCTTTTTACCTTCATATTGACATAAATCAGCCAAACTATTTGAATAGCGTTGGATTAAATCAAAATAGTTGTATTGGACAACATCTTTCTTTACTTTTTCCCATTCAGGGTGAAGCTACAAACAAAAAAATATTATTTATACTTATTTGTTATAGTTATACACTTGAATTTTTTTGCATTTTTATGGTATGTTACCTGACCAAATCCATGCAACTGTAAAACTGTTTCTTTTTCTTCAGAAATATAAAGTTTTCTATATAAAAAAAAAGATCATAAAAAGATTATAAAATAAATTTTATATATATATATATATATATTATATATATATATATATATTTACATAAGTATATATACAGCTCCAAAGCTTAGTGACAGCTCAATTTATCTGTTTAAACCATATTTTTACTTTAATAGAAAATATAGCAAATTTTATGACTATTATTTGCAAAATACTTTTGGCAAAAGAATAATAATAATAAAGAGTAATAAAGAAAAGATGAAATAAGAAATATTTACTCCTTTCAGCCAACTAATTTCTATAAAGAACTTCATCAGTATTTTTTTTTTCTTTTCTCTTTTTATGTTATTCACCTCTATAAAGCTATAGTTGAGGCTACTTTATTGAGGCTACTTTATTGTGGTTACATATTGGATGCTGCTTTATTGTGGTTACAACCCTCTCTCAACTCCTAAATTCGAAAACACAAATCTTGACAAACAAGGCTGTTGCGCAGAGAAACAAATTGAGTGCGGTACTACTAGAGATGTAATGGGGATAAAACTTGGAACTTATTGCTATAAAGCTAGTGTTCTACCACTATACCACTACCAAATTTCAATTAAAAGAGGTACCAGGTTTTCAAATTAGCACAAAGTAAATTTATTTGTTTTTTTAAAGTTTAAAATTTAGAATTTGAGATTAAGCATCAATTTGTATGAATTAATAAATAAAGATTTAATAAGATATTTACAGATTTAAATGTAAAATACTAAAACTCGTAAAAATTAACAAAAAAATAAAAAATAAATAAAAGAAGAGATCTGTTGAGAAAAAGAAAAAGATGGTGCTGAAATAAATGATTATTGATAATAATCATGGGTTTTTAAGCTTGTAAGTGGTAAAGTTTTTTGAAAATTATTAAACATCCCTTCCTATGTATTTAGCACTCAAGAGTACCTAATTGTTTAAATTCAATGTTCTCTAATATTGCTGGTCTTCAAAAAAAACTTCTCCCAGGGTTAGGGTTAGGAGGGGGGGATATCAATGAAAAGTATACCATTTAAAAAAATCACTGTATGACTAAATAAACTGTTTTTAGACTTCATAAGTGTTCTATATTTGACCTTGTTTCTGACAAAATTGATTGTCCTCTTTCTTTTTACCCATCTGCTTCAAATATCAGTAACCTTGCCACAGTGCTCATCTGAGGCCAGCAGGGTAAATTTTAGCTTACTCTATTTTTTTTTATTCAATTATTATTGGGTTTGTCAAAGTTTTTAAAATAACTTTCAAAGTATAAACTCACTTTTTTTTTTATTTAAAACTTTTTTTTTTATTTAAAAAAAAATTAAGGAACAGATTTAAATTCATTTTCTAAAAATACTATTTTAAACAATATAACATTTGATACTCTATTTAAATACTTTAAGAAGTATTAAATAAATTTAAATTTAGTCACTTAATTTCGAACTTCATTTAAATTAAAATTTATGTTTGTTGAATTTTTACATACAGCAACATGCAAGGTATTTTAAAACAAAGGCTGCTTTCTGCTAAAAACTCTTGAAATTTGAAACCATTTCCATTCCTAGAAAAAGGAAATTAAAAAAAATTAAAAATTGCTAGAAAGTTACATGACATAATTGGAGTTTAAAAAAAAAGTAAAAATTTAAACCTTGCAGGAGCATAGAAACTTTTTTGGATAATATTTGCAACATAAGTTCTAAAATTGAAAAATTTTTTGTTTTAAATGTAAAATTTATATTTAAAATTAGGGGAGAAGGGGAACATTGGCACTTTATGACAAGAAATTGAAAAAAAAATAAAATAAAAATATAGGAAAGTAATATTTTTTGCTATTTTTCCAATGTGTTGGCAACTAAGGTTAGGACTATTGTAATTGTAATTGTAAAAATTAAATACAATTACACATTACAATACAATAATATTGTATTGTAATATTACAGAAACAATAAAAAAAATTTATTTTGGTATTGTATTGCTGTGATGAAAAACAATTGCAATAAGTATTGTATTGTTTTTCTTCTAACAATACAATAAAGTTTGAGAACTATTGTATTGTATTGTTTTAATGAAATAAAATTACAATAACTATTGTATTGTTTTGATGAAAACAATTACAATAACTATTGTAGTGTATTACTTTACATTAAAGTAGAAAAGCTAACGTATTTTAACGTATTTATATTCATCTCTGACGAACTTACTATTATTTTTGCTATTTTTTATTTACAGATTTGCAATATATTGCAAATTTTATTTTTTACATATTTAGATTTCGCATCACCTATCTTGTTATTTATTTCTAAGCTCTAAATGGCCGCAAAATATTGCCTGTCTGATGATAGCCTTACTATTATGAAAAATAACACTCATACATTATTTTATTCAGCCCTTTTATTTTTTCCTCTTGATTTTAATATAGGAAAATTAGCTTTAATTACACAAACAGTTAAACATAATAATTCTTCTTAAATAAAAATGTTAATGTCTTTTATTACAATAACAATATATTGTTATTGTATTACAAAGACAAATTACAATACAATATTTATTGTTATTGTAGTGGGTCATTACAATACATTTTTTTTTCAGATATTGTTATTGTTTTATAAAGATGAATTGCAATACAATATTCATTGTTATTGTATTACAGAATTACAATAGTTGTAAATCACAAGTATTGTTATTGTTTCTAAATTAAGTTAATACAATAACAATAATTATTGTTACTGTTATTGTTTTCATTACAATTACAATAGTCCTAACTCTATTGGCAACATTTAAATATAATTTATGTTTACAAAAATTAATAGTTAAAGATGATACTTTTAAACTTTTAAAACTACGATACTTTTGAATTTGGTAGTTTTTTGTACCAATGCTCCCTTACATAGGGACTATTAATACACAGCAAGGGTAGCATTTGTACAACACATGCTAACATAAATACATATAGAAAAATTTCATACTAAATATCTAATAAAAGATACTAAAAAAATAATTTAATATAAAAAAATTAATAAAACAAATACTACTTAAATTTACTACTTGAATTAAATAAATTAATAACCTACATATTTGCAATGTGCAATAAAGTAAAATATTACTGTAGTGTAAATATGTAATTTCCATAACAGATATTAAAAATTCCATACCAATGCTTCTCCATTTCAATGTACCAATCCTCACCTTTTGCCAGTGAGTGAATTATTTTTAGGTTTTTTTAGCAAATTTAAATTTAATCTTAAATTTTGATTAATTAAAACATCAATAAATGCTCAAAAAAGTAGCTTATTTACCATTCTCAACATAATGTGAAAAAAAATCAAGGTAACGGCAAAATAAACAACAGGTAAATTTACAGAATCTTTAAACCTAACTATATTTTTTGTGGAAAAAACGATTATAAACAACATTTGAAATCAGCATTTAAAAGTTGAAATTTATTTAAAATGCCTCAATATTTGCCTGTGTATCAATGCTCACTCTGTACCGATACTCCCCCTCTCCCCTACCTTTAATTTGATCAAAAAAATTGCAACTGTCTAGTAATTTCAAAAAAACATTGAACCAACAAAAAATATTATTTTATTAGTATGACTGCTGGGAGTTACTAGAAAGAAAGAATAGAGTTATAGAGCAAAGAAACGGTTGACAGAAGACTTAAAAAGTTGAAGGTTGTATGAGTCAGGAAAACATGAAGATGGGAGAGAGTTCCAAAGGGTTGGAGTGAGGGGGAAAAAACTAGATTAATAAAAGTTTTTAGAGCATGCAGGGACAGATACAGTGAAAGAATCAGACTTGGATGAATAACAAGTCAAGCAAGTGTGAGTTTTAGTTGATGGAAATAGAGATAATAGCTCCTTTGAGCAGCAACCATGGTAGTATTTGTAGAAAAGAGAAAGAGATACAAATTTACAAAGATAGGAAAGAGGCTCAAGCATAGCAGATAGACCAGGTCCAACTGCGTTTACAATTTGTTTTTGAACCTTGTCTAGAAGAAAAAGAGCATCATTAGAAGAACCAGCTCAAATATGACAACAGCATTCCATACAGAGACAAATAAGAGATAAGTAGAAATAGAGAATGGAATCAGGAGAGAGAAAATGATTGAGATGTTAAAGATTTTCCAAAAGTCTCTAGAGTCTAACTTCTGAAATAAGATATGAAATTTAGTGAACTGAAAATAATGGAGCTTAGCATCTGACAACACCTTCTTACATTGATTTCTTGCAATAATAAATAGCTGTTTGTTTTTGAGAGAGTTGTTCTTTTGAAAAAGATGAAAAGTGATTACAATTAGATATAGCAGCTACACAAGAGGGTGAAAATCATGGAGTAGAATGAGGCTTGACACTAATGAGGAATAAAAGCTTCCATTCCTGCCTAAATCCAGGAGGTTACATAGGAGACGCATTTTTCAGCTGAGAGGGAAAAGATATCAGCCCAAGGACCATCACGAAGAAAATTGCAAAAAGAGTCCCAGTCAGCTTTAGGGGAGTAGTAAGAAGTGTGATGATAGGATGAGTTGGCTAAAACAAAATCTCATTAACAGTTAAATAAGAAACACTTCTTTTAAACTTTATTAGTTTTTCTAACATATATATATATATATATATATATATATATATATATATATATATATATATATATATATATATATATATATTTATACACATATATATGTATATATATATACATACATACATACATACATACATACATACATACATACATATATATATATATATATATATATATATATATATACATATATATATATATATATATATATATATATATATATATATATATATATATATATATACATACATACATACATACATATATATATATATATATATATATATATATATATATATATATATATATATATATATATATATATATATATATATATATATATATATATATATATATGTATAATAATTTCATTCAATGAAATCCCCCTCTACTTCAATAACAGCTTCAATTCAAGACCTAAACCAACTGCAAGCGTGCTTGAGATGGCCCTCATCTATGTTGTCCATTACTCGGACAATGGATTCTTTCAGAGAATCTTTGGTGTTATGGGGATGTTTATTAACATCTATCTCAACGACGCCCCACACATAATAATTCAATGGATTCAGGTCTGGAGAATTTGGAGGTCACAAGTTTGGAGTGATGTGATCATAAAAATGGTCCGCCAACCATTCCTGAGTGTTTTGAGCCTTATGTACTGGTGCAGAGTCTAGTTGAAAAATTGTTGGGCCTTCCATTTCTTACTCTACTGATCCAAGGCTTAACAACAGTAACCAAGACTTCAATGTAAGCAGTAGAAGTAAATCTTAGTCCTTGCGGAAAGAAGTGTGGTGGCATCACATGTCCTTCGTTGTTAACAACCCCCAAAACCATGACAGTTACAGGAAATTCTGTGTGCATGACTGTTGGAACTTTGCAAGGGTCATCACACAGCTATCTGTCATTTCTTCTGTTTACTTTTTGATCTTGATCAAAGTTTTTCTCATCTTAAAAAAAACCAAAGCATGCTTTGCTCAGCAGGATGTTTCAGTTTGCATAACAGCCTCTTGGACCTTATCAAACAACTCGCTTTGGTGGTCTTGAACATAAACTGACCTCTCTTCATCACATTAGACTTGTAGCAAAGATTCTCATGAACAGTCCTTCAAATTGTGGCTTCTGAAACACCCAGGTCTTTTGCGATGGACCTCATTGACTTTTGGGGGCTCTCATCAACGATATTCTGAACTTGATGAATAAATTCAGGTGTTCTAGTTGTGTCTGACCGTTACTCATGCTTTTTATGCTTAGCAGCTAGATTACAATAACCATCATTTTCTTTAAACTCCATGCGAACTTTAAGAACAAAAGATTGGGCGACTTTAAGAAATAGTGCAATTTGTAAATCGCTATGTTTTGCCTTTAATGTTACAATTACAGCATGTCTTTTCATTTCTTATGTTAGCTTATTATCTGTTATTTTTAATTATCTGCAAAAAAATAAAAAAAATTAATGTAACATAAAGAAATGATGACATTACGCAATGCTTTCAAATAGCTGACGCACCCTGTGTGTATGTATGTATGTATGTATATATATATATATATATGTATATATATATATATATATATATATATATATATATATATATATATATATATATATATATATATATATATATATATATATATATATAATTACTTTTAAAACATTTTTGCCATTTATTTAGCATCTATTATTACCATTTTTGGTTGGATAATCAATTTTACAGTCTAACACTTGACTAGGCAGTCAGCATATTGTTTTCTTTTTTTTTATATATACAGTTTTTTGTTTTTTTAAATCAAGTCAATCTCTTAAACAAGCAAATTTTAATATAGAAATTAAATATTTTAACATATTCTAAATAAATTAATAATTTATGATAAATATTTTTTTGTGTTAAATAAACAATATTAAATATAATTGAGTAATAAATTATAGTACCAAGACTTTTTACTGTTTTTTGCTAAATGCAGAGTCTTATTAATATAAAAAAATATAATGCAAAGTCTTATTAATATAAGAAAATGAAAAAAACACTAAATTATATTAAAAGACTTATTAATATTTTTTGCTTTTTTCAATAAAATCCAAAAATTCCACACAAATTTTTTTTTAATAACATCTAAAAACTTAAATTTCTTTTTTTATTAACTTTAAAAAACGCATAGTTAAGTGTGCAATTTTTAATTAAATACAAGGTTGACACATTTTTTTTATAAATAAATGTAATAAATATATTCAGCATGTTTTCTATGCTGTATGTATTTATTTCTGTTTTACTACTAGAAATGTTTATTTATGTAACAAATATAATTTTTCTGAAGAAAACGATAATAACAATAATACTTATTTATATTTTTAAAAACTTTTATTTTTCAAAAATAAGTCAAACATTACTATTAAATTAACAGACTTTATTTAGCAAATTAATTTTATAATTGCAGCAAATATTATTAAGCCCAAGCAAAAAGCTGTTTGTATATGCAATTTTGGCACCTCAACCATGCTTATTTAAAATTTATTGTTTACATCCTTTTTACTTAGGCCATAGTCTAATGTTTTTTAAAAAACTAAAGTTTAAAAAAATTAAAATATGGAAAAAATCATACTCACTTAGGATGTCCAACTCTAAGCTAAAGCAAAAAATATTTTACATATAAAATAGTTATTGTTAGTTTTCTATACAAATTTTTCAATAGAAGCATTAAAGTTAGAACTTGAGAAAAATTAAACATACGCTTTTTGATGTGATGTCATAAAAACCATTTTCTCTCTAAAAACAACAAGTTATTTGGAATGAAATATTCTTGATTTAACAAAGTATACCTTAAATTATTTATGATTTTAATAAGTTTGCATACCAACCAGCCTTGGATCATAATATTGCCAACAACTTTATCAAGATTCCTGTAATAAGTTCAAACATTCAAAAATACAACTTTATAATTCATTTCCTAATAAAATTTGGTAATAAATAAAAAATCTCTAATTAATTTAGAATTATTTTAAACATTTACAATATGTGACAATTTTTCTAATATATATAATTTATTAGGTCATTGAATTACTTATTTAATTGCAACCAAAACTTTCTAATGATAAGGTGCTTTTTTTAGCTGTTTCTTAAATATATTATATAGAACACATAAGTTAAGTATACATTTACTTTAACTATATTATATAGAACACATAAGTTAAGTATACATTTACTTTAATTATTAGAAGTATACTTGACTTAAATACTTGAAGTAAATCTTATGTTTTGGTGTTTCTAATATCATTTAAGGGGTTGTCCATAAATTATGCCACACTTTAGGAGAAGGTGAAGGGGGGGAGGGGGTGAGACAATTTTGTGACAATTTGTTACAAGGGGGAGGGGGGGAGGTCTCAATTTTGTGACACAACATCTTTTTTTTTTAAGTTTTAAATCTAGAAAAGACCTTCTTTTAATTAAAAGAGTATCTGACCAAACTAAAACCCTCAGTTGATGTATGTACATGTTGATTGTAAAATCAACTACGCCTAAATCTTACTTAGTCAATGTGTAGTCTATTAACAGAGTAGTTACAGCCTGTTAATGAACTGTTATGGCTGTAACAATCTATAAGCAGTGCACGTTTTGCGCATTGATTTTATATGGTAAGAACTTTATTTAGTTAGTGCACAAAAGTGTGCAGCAACAAAAAAACAACCTTTGTGCACTAACTAAAAAAAATAATAATAATTTCGATACCAAGAGGCAAATCTGGAACCCTCAGTTTACTAGCCTGAGGCGGAATCCACTAGACCACGCTAACGTTGCAAGTTAAAATTATATTTATAAAATAATATTTTTGAATGCATAGTATAGTATATTGTATTATTATGCATTATATATTATATATAATATTTTGCATGTATTATATATTGGAAGAATAGGTTTTTAAAATTAGTATCATGTTTAGAATAGCGATGTTAATTTATACAATTTTACATGGAACTATTGGGGTTGAAAAAACATTAAACAGACTGAAAAGTACTAATTAATTAACTCAAAGAAGCTCAGAAAATTATAGATATTATTATATTTAAAATCTTTTTGTATTTTTTAAAATTTGGTACCCCTCTTCCCTAAAAAAATATCTAAAAAATTTTATGGGGGAGGGGGGGTACAAAATTGTTGCATACTATTAGGGGGGGGGGGGTAGGGCAATAAAGTGTTACAGATGTGCTATGAAGGAGGGGGGGGGGGGTATCAAAAACTGTGTGACGTAATTTATGGACAACCCCTAACTAATTTAGCATTTGTATCTAAACCATTTTCTTATAGTTAGAAATATCCAGACTCTTTAGACACTACACAAAAACAACAGGATATTTTAAGGAATGACCAATGCTTGCTAACTCCTAATAAATTTGTGTATTTGAGGTAAAAGCATAATAGTATATCTGGCAGGACCAAATAATCATAATTCATATTCTTTTTAAAAGCTCTCAACAACAAAAAGTTTTTTTTCTAGGAGCTAAAGATTTAAAAAAACCTCTAGAAAAAAAACTTATGCAGAGGAAAAGAAACAAACAGTAGCTCAACTTTTTTACTGAGTCAATTTGCTTTTGCAACAATATTAGTGTATTAAAGAAGAGACTTAAAATACCTTATGACAAATTTTTTTTAATGGTTCTTAAACCATTAATAAAATACAGCTTAAAACTAAATCACTTTATAATGATGACAATATCCTTTCAAACCTATTGAATACATCTTTATTTTAAAAGAAATGTAAAGTATGTAAATCATGCTATCAATCATAGACTGCAACTAGAAAGTTTGTGCTGATTTAAGGGTTGTTGCTATATAACATGGATAACACAGAAGAGGTTATAAAAAGATATTATTTTCTTTATGTAGGGGGCAGTAGAGACTCCAGTAAATATTATATTTTCTTTATTTCATTCCAAATTAAGTCATGCTAAACTGAGAAAATTATTTATTATTGACCAACAAATTAACTCTATGAAAATCCTACCAAGAAAGAACTAGTGACATCTCTAAAGATGATAATTCAAGGATTTTTAGGCAATCATGCAGCAAAGAATACTTTATGACTGTGAAAGACCTGTTACAAAACTATAAAACAATACAATTTTTCATTTTCATCTCAACTTTTTCCACCCTACTCTTAAAATGAGTGACAAACAAAATGAACACTTTCACCAGGATATTAAACAGATGAAATTTACCAAGAAAGGCAGAAAACCAAAAGTTAAAATTTTTTTTTTCTATAACATATGGCTCATTTTTTTATACAATAGTTTAAACTGTGTAAATTTTGTTTACAGCATATTTATCTGTATTAAAATTCAAAATAAAGGTAAACAAACATATTTAGATTTGATTTTTACTGTTACATTGTCTTTATTCTTTAATGGAACCTAAATTTGATGTAACTTTAAAATTAAAAGAATTAAGTTTATATATTTGTGTTTAGCAGGACAGATTTGACAGAAACCAGCTAGTCAACTAAATGTTATAAAACAAACAAAATATTTTTAAAAAATGTTATTATAAAATGTAATAAGCTTACATTATGCTCAGGGTCATTTGACAACTTTTAGCTTCTTTAATATCTCGAATAGTACAGACAGCACTTCCTATTGCTTCAACCTCATAAAAAAAAAAGATTTCATTAATTATTACTACAACTTTAATGGAGAAAAGAAAAATATAATAAAAAACATAACATAAAAAAAAGAAAATAAATTAAAAAAATTTACATCATTCTTTGATTTACTTATGACATTTAGGACAACAAATTTCAGCCGAGTTGAAAGCTGAAGCTTTGATCCCAGTGTTAATGTTTTAAAAAAATTGGGCTCATGAGATTCCTACATTAATTTAATAAATATATAAATAATTTAACAATATTATAAAACAACAATAGTAAATAACACTTTCTAAAATCATTATAACTAACTTATTATGAAAAATACTCTTCTTTGTTTTTAAATAAAAAACATACACTTCTTGGTTTTCAAATACTTTTAAAAAAATAAGGTTTTGTGGATTTTAAAAAAGTTTCAAATGATTCACCTCACAAACTTCAGTTTGAGAATACTTGACCCATTCAAATGAAGGAGGCTCCATAGTAAATACCTTCACCATAGTAGTGGGAGGTGATTCACTTTGAGGTAGCAGGTTTGCACAAGCTAAAAATTATTAGTTTAAATCATATCTTGATTGAAAAACTTTAATCGCAAAACAAAAAAACTATATGCAGCAGCTAGTATAGAGTTAATTTAACAACCATATGCAGTAACTAACAGAGAGCTGTGGTAGTAGAGAATAGTGATATCCCTGTTCATTAGATTTTTTCATAAATATATTTTAAAAACCACCTCCTGCCTCAATTCCTCTCCTTTTATGACATCTTCAAAGATTTCTTTCTTTATATTGATCCTAAAAACATGTGGTTTAGAATCAAACTAATGTGCTAGCCTTTAAGTTTATCAAAACTCTCTGCTAGCCTTTACCTATGGATGCTATGGATGGTAAAATTTTCAAAATTATACCTAAACAGATCTCCATAAAAGCATTGTCATTGTCGCTATCTGTTAAACTTAATGTATGTAATTTTTGACTGTTCACATCTATTGTCTTAATAAAACAAAAAATAAAAAAATAAAACTTAATAAATTCGCAAAACTATATAAAAAGAAAAACATTTGGAAAGAGAATTCTAATAATATATAAAACAAACCAATACAAAAAATATTCTGTATTTAAAGATTACTATTCTATTTGGTCTCTTTTAAGGGTGCCAAACATAAGATTAAGTATATTAGTTTTTAAATCAATTTATATGACACCTACTTTATTTCCTAGTCTTGGATGATAGTCTGGCAACGGATCCTTAATAAATAATATTTATAACAACATCAAATAGAAAATACCTTTGAATAAAGAAAATAAAAATATATTTAATTTAACTAAACACAATTTTTAAATTAACATTTCTTCTGCCTCCCTTTCCTACATTCTAGTTCAAAATTGAATACAACCAATTATACATCCATAACAACCGATTTCATAATGTTTACAAACCAGACTTATAATAATTGATTTTTAAAACTTATCTTTACACCTTGTTAACACTTTCTATTTTTGATAGAAATTTTTCAAAGCAAGAAAAAAATTCAATGAATTATTACAATAACTTTTAAAATTACAAATAATTGCATCTAATGAAAGTGCCCAAACAATAAGGCAACATCTTTCGGGATCGAAACGTAGAAATTTGCAGTAAATGAGGCAGTTGGGATAAATTAAAACTCAACCTTTCATGTATAAAGATTAATGTAGATAAATTATCTTTAAAGATGTTGATAGTTTAAACAAAGTCTTTTCATTTTATTTAATTATTAAATCAATAGGTCTACAACTCTACCCAATTTGTAACACTTCCACAACTTTAGTTATAAAATATCTTTACCCAACACTACGGCTCTACTCAGCAACTCTATCCTAACTTTGTATTCTAGCATCTATTCATTTCAGCCTTTTTAAAAACCTAATTTTAGAATTCTCTTCAACACCCATTAAAAAATTTTAACACTTGTGCATCCCAGTTTTTTTTAATTTAAAGCATAATTTAAATCTTCATTCATCATATGTTTACTTCCTTACTGAATATTTTTGATTATAAAGATCTATTATAAAACTTTCAGATAAAGAATTTGAGATTACACATACACATGAGAAGCTCAACTAACAAATTTCAAATCTCGCACAAGAAGGCCTAATTTTCATACCTGGTCACACGTGAGAAGGCGAGCTCAAATTTCATACCTGGCCAGTTTTCTCTAGTATCTCCTGTTGTAACTCAAGCATAGTCTGATAAAGTTTCTCGTAGCTGAAAAATAATTTTAACACTGATTTACTTATTAAAAAAAAATGTAATATGAACACTATTTATTGCAAAATTAAATTCAATATTAGGACTTAATAAAACATTAAACTTTAGAAATGAATTACTAGTAAATTGTTTTTTAAGTTGAATACATTACTAGTAAACTGTCTCTTATGTTGAATGCATTACGTAAATTGTTTCTTATGTTGAATGCATTACTAGTAAAATATTTCTTATGTTGAATTACAAGTAAATTGTTTCTGATGTTGAATTCAATTTGTGATTTAACTTATTAAAATAAGTTTAAATATTTAATAAGTTTAATATTTAATAAGTACAATTGAACTTTCTAAAATACTAACACCCATAATAAAATCTCAAATATAAACACCCATTAATAAAAAATCAACCATTATAAATTTAAATACCACTATATACACCCCTATTTTAACTGATAACTTACATTTTGATTTTTTTTTATATTCTACAATTTTAAACACTATTCTGTCATTAATGTTGCTTAAAAATCAGATTATTTGGAGAATATTTATAACATATTTTATACCTTGCAGACTTTAGCTGGTGTACCCATTCATTTAAATCTTCCTTAGTTGTTGTCCCAAACTCATATTTCTGTTCTTCAGAATCTTCAAACTCTGTTATCAAATTTAAAAACAAAACAGCCATAAATAAAGTTAGAGATAAAAAAGATCTTTTATAATATATATCAACATACAGGTTTTCTACAGGATTTTAATTCAAATAAGAATTAAAAAAAAAAAAAAACAGACTGTGAAGAACTAATAAAAGATTTTTTCATTTTTTCTCAAAAAAACATTGAGACAGTATCATTAAGATACATTTCTGAAAATCATAAATGAACTCAGAAAAATTTAATGCAAACACCACATTTTTTTGTGTGATTTTTATGAATATTATTTAGTTAAAAGGTTCTTTCAATGATTTTATAGATGTTTGCTGTTGAAATCAATGCTCTGCAAAATGCATTGCTTATATCCATAATCAGGATGGGATTTTTTTCTTTTGCAGCCTTTCAAATGATCTTTGATTATCAATGTAATGTTTCTTTTGTCTGTTCAATGAATAACTCAAGTGAAGTGTAATGATATTCAATGAATTCTGGAACATGATATTCTGAACATTTTCCCGACCCACCACAAGCTTATTTAGCCCCCTCCCCCCCTCTGTTTATTAACTTTTACTTTTTATCAATAAAAAAACAACATTTCAAAACTAAAAAAAAACTATTGCCTTATCTAAACAAATTCTGTGACTTCTTAAGTGATTTTTTAAGGTAGTTGTAGAATTTTCTGAGCATTTTATTATTTAGTTACAATGCTGACACTGTCGTAACTTCTTTCGTAATTAAATTTTTCCATTTTGTTGCGTATGTTCAGACTGACATTGTTAAGAATACGAATGTAAAATAAGGATATCAATTAGTTGTTTTACCCACCATTAAGAAAAAAATTTAATAACTGCAAACTATGCAAACTTTGAGTTAATGTAAATAATGCGTAGTGGTGTAGTGGTAAGAGCGCTCGCTTTGTAAGCGAGAGGTTCGGAGTTCGACTCCTACCACGTCCCTGGAAGTACCGCGCTTAACTTTAATAAAATTAAAAAAAAAAACACAAAAAAATGAGTAGCCTCCTCGACTGTAGTGGCCCCTCTCGGGCCTTGGGGAGGTGAATAATCTAAAAGAAAAAAAAATAAGAAGAAGAAGAAACTGGTGCTAAAAACCTTAGTTATAACATAAGAAACTCCTAAGAAAATTTTAGCACTATATTAGTAAAAAAAGAACCATTAATAAAAGAAACTCCCTTGTACTAGTGCTTAGACTTTTTTTATAAAAAAATGCTAACTACTAAAGTTATGAATTATATTACTTATTATCCAACAACTATAAATTAAATTGTTATTAAAAAAAGAAAATCAAATCAAGCTACCATTTTAATTGTTTTATTTAATGTGTTGCTTAAGAAACTTTTCTTTTAGTAACTGCTTATCTTTTTTTATTTGAAATTTTTGAATCAAAAAATTTGAACATTTTTAGGTTTGAATGAAACTTTAAGCAGTTAAAACTCATTATAATATTGAAATAGAACTTAACCATTGTGGCGAATGCTTGATTTTATTTTTTTGTTGCTTTAATTCTAATTAAATAAAAAATGAAAAAACAGTAAAAACAGTCATTTAAAAACAGCTGTTTGCTCTTTTTAATTTTTTGTAAAAAAACCAGATGTTTTAATGTTACTGTTAAACAGTGTTCAGAAACCCTAGTTTGTAGTCACAAGCTTACCGTTTATGCAAAAACCCAAAATATGATTAATATAAAAAGTGGCTTACTTGTTTGTATTGACTCTCTTAAAAAAGTGAATAAATGTTTTTAAAAAAGGTTTAAAATTTTTTTTTTAATTTTCTGCAATAAAAAATTGTATACAGGTGACAAACAGAACTAATCTAATAATCTAGTAGTCTTACATTGATTCTAAAAAAAGATTGTAGACAAAGAATCATTAACTATAATCATTAACCAAAAGAATGACCATCTAAAGAAGTAGTGAGACTCATTCATGAGAGAAGAAATTATATATTTAAATGTTAGGAGGTAAGAGGAATATAAATCAAAATTTAGTAATAATATGCTAATAGTATGATATGCTAAAATATTGATAATAAAAAATACTGTACTAAAACTTTACCAATAAATATAGTGGTGTTGACTATTTCTTAATCATACGCTAATTATATACCTTTAACCACACATTTTAACAAATATTGTAAAATATCTGCAGCAAATAATTAATTTTATAATTTTTTTTATACAATTTATTTGAAAATTACACTTACACAAATACTGTCAAAACCATTATTTGTATTTTGTTCTACATTTCTAACTAACACCATATTTTTATTATATTTATATAATAAACTTTTCTTTTCGATAAATGCTTATGAAAACCAATTATGTGTAATTTACATAACTTAAGTGATAAAGTAAAAAGAAAGTAAAAATGTGGACTCTAAAAATAAAAATAAGATTTATTTAATAAAAGAAAAGAGCAGCAGATAATTTGAAATCTTTGAATAAACTTTGTTATAATTTTGCTCTTCTTTTTTTGTACGATTTTTCAGGAACATTTTTTTGTATGTCTTTTAACTAAAAATAATACGATGTCATAGTAGACTAGTATACATATGTATTTTGATGTTATGCTGATGATGATTTTTTTCCTTCGTTTTTATTTATGCCAACTAAACTGCGTTTAATAAATGGATAATTTTCAACATAATAATAACTTGAATTTATCCTTTGCTTTTTTTTGAAAAATTTCATGGTTTATTTTTCAGAGCAAGTGAAGATTTTTAGCCATGGCAAAAGAAATTAGGAGAAAAAAAAATCTGATGCAAAACCTCCAATATAATAGTGGGTAAAACACTGACCTACAAAACATACTAATGCCTCCGGTTATAAAAACTTGCTTTAACTGTTCATTAATTCATGTATAAATAAAAAAAAGCCTTATGGAAATCCATCAAAACAACATAAGTGTGGAACTGAGCCATTAAAAATTAAAAAAAAAATTTATAGCGATCTTAAAATGTCTGACAGAATATTATGATAATAATACAATTAATTACTATAATAATTACTTATAAATATGAAAAAATTTGGAAAAAATCTTTGCATACTATAAAACTCATTTCACAAAAACAGCATACCAATGGTAAAACCATAATCCGAAAAAGAATTTTCTTCGACAACATTAAATCTTTCCAGCACTATTACACCTAAGCATTCTGAATTCTAAAAAGAAAATTGTTTTTATAAATAATACTTTTAAATAGATATAGATATACCAAGTTATATTAAAGAAATAAAAAAATATAAAGCATATTATAAAAAAGAAAACTCCAAAATCATGAACAATTTGAAGAAATTTGTTGCTCAAAAAAAGCTATATAAATACTTAAACCAAGAAAATTAGTGCATTGAAGACAACGAAACCTACTGCAAAATAAACAATTGGCAGGATAGCAATATTATTATCATTAAAAAAAAAAAATATGGCATATATTTATTATCAACTTTAAGTATATTCAAACTGAGGTTTTGCACTTAAGTTACTTGTATAGTAAGCAATCTGCTCCTACGGTTAGAAAAGTCCACCATACATAACTCATAAAACTTTGATATATGTATAAATAAAAGAATGCTAAAAAAAAATAATTTTTGCCATTCATTAAAAAGTGTCATACATAATATATAATTTAAAATTGAGTATTTTGGCCTGATTTGGTTACAATTCATCACTCTATAAATTCTCTAGAATGGCAAGAATAAAATAACATTAAATTAGTAACTATGGAAGCAAATCCTATAAATTATCTTGAACAGCAAGTTATTGAAAGATATGGGTCTATTATAAAAGGAATCCCATTGAAAAGCAAGAAATGCTTCAGATAAAGAAGATTTTTGCAAAATGCAAATAATAGGTTTATAAAAAGTAACTCTCTAAGTGCTTGCAAAAAAATTTGGTTCAATCTAAACCTCCAATTAAAAATATAAAAATTGATTGGAATAAAGAATTTAGTAAGTTTCATCATGTAAAAAATTATAAAAATCTGTAAAGTAGTTTTCAAGTAATTACTGATTAAAAGAATGCTGACTTTTGTGTTTTACCAATAAAAAGAAATTTTTAATACATTTTTAATTAGTAATTTTTTGTAAAGAAAAGCTTAAAGAAACAGCACCTCTATAGCAAACTAACAGCAACTCTGTAACCAACTAAACTAACAGCAACACTGTAGCCAACCAAACTGTACTAACACTCTTAGAACTTTAGAACTTGTTAAAAAGAATGATCATAAAATTTAATCAAACTAATCAAAAACAGTCTTATTTGACAAAATATTTTGGTTTCTAACAAAGAATAAGTTGCATATACTATTATATTTATAAAAAAAAAAGAAAATATTTTTGTAGTCAAATAAATATTGCAAATAATGTATAGCAGTATTATATTTCTGCATAAGGAAAAACCTAAGAAATGTTTATCCTATATCTTATTAAGATATATAACAATAAAAATAAGACAAGATTTAAACTAATAGTTGTTAATAGGATATTATTTTTTTAAAAGCATTAAAGTTAATCACTGTAAAAAAACTAATTCCAACCTTTTCTTTATTTTTGAAATAGAATAGTAAATTTCCACGCAGCCTAACAAACCTTTCAAGGATATCTATAAATGTGAACAATAAATTTAAAATCATGAATTATAAAAATTTTTTCATGAGTTATAAAAATCATGAGTTATAAAAAAGGTTTTACTAACATTTCTAAATTGGATTTATATTGTTGCACGGATGTTTATATATCGTACATATTCAAAATTTGTGACTTTTAAATTAGATACTTGCATTATACATAGACAAAATAATTGATTTAATCAATTACACAGGTCAACAGCATTTTTGGGGCCAAAGATATTTCAATGAATTTAGGGTAACTTTGGGGTGCTAATTCTGAATATGTAATCAGTTTTGCCAGATTGGCTCAAGTTTTTGAGATTTTTTGTGAAATGTGTAAAAAAAAGACGTAATTTGCTACACGCGCATTAACTTTATTGATATTGTCATGAATACAATAAATTTAACAAAGTAAATGTTGATTTTAGTTTATTTTAACTAGTTTTAGAAAGTAATCTTCAAAAATGAACAAGACATGAAAGATAGGAGACATTTAATCGCTGGAAAAGTGCTTTTTATATGATTTTCTTCTATGTGAGCTATTCGGGCAGTCACGCTGTAGATTCCAGCAGTAATCAGCCATCATATGTCTGTCCCATCTGCCTTGGTACCTTTCCTCCATCACCATAATATCCTGATGAAATCTCTCCCTTCTTTGCTAAAATCTCCAAGGTTTTTTGGAAATCTGTCCAAGTGACTGTGAAGATAATGCAATTTAATGCTCATGTGTACACCCAGATTTCTAAATCTCAACAGCATGTTTTGTACCAGTTCTTCATAATTGTCTGCCTTTTTATTTCCCAAGATGTTCTTCACTACCAACACAAAACTACACCATGCAGCAGCTTCAATGTCATTCATTTCCTTAGGAAAATTTGAATCTTTAATGAGTTTCCGAGTTTGAGGACCATCAAAGATTCCTGCCTTCAATTTTTCGCTACTAAGACCAGGGAAAGATCTGCAGATGTACATGAAGCAATTACCATCTTTGTCTAATGCCTTTACGAACTGCTTCATTAATCCTAACTTTATGTAAAGTGGTGGTAGAATGATTTTTTCCTTGTCCACCAAAGGTTCGTTCACTATGTTTGATGTTCCTACTGTCAAGGTGTCCCTTGGAGGCACCTCCAAGGGACACCTTGTCAGTTTCTCCAGTGCTGATGTTTTGCTCTACTATCCCACATGCAGATGAAGCAAGGATACTTTGTGTATCCACTTTGCTGTCCAAGTAAAAAGTTGATCATTTTTAAATCAACACATATCAGCCACGAATGTTCATGGTAGCACAGTTTCTCCAAGACCATTTTGACATTTTTGTATTGTTCTGCAAGTTTAGTTGAGTGAGCTACTGGAAGAGATGCACACTGATTGCCATTGTTCAACAAAACACATTTCAAACTCCTTTTAGAATTATCTATGAAAAGCCTCCAGTCTTCAGGACGATATACTTGTAAACCCATTTGCAGCATCAGGCCAGGAATATCCTTACAATATACAAGTAGGTCATCTTCGCAGAAAAATTGAAGAAGTGCTTCTTCTCTGGTCCTGTAAGATGTAATTTTAGTTCCAGGCATCAGACAATTTTTTTCACTTAGCCTTGAAGCTAAAAGTTCAGATGCACTTTTTGAGAGGTTGAGGTCTCTTATTAGATCGTTGAGCTCTCCTTGGGTAAACTGTGTAGGTGTTCTGAAACTTCCTTCATATTCTGGTTCACTTCCAGAACTTATACTTAGCTCCATACCCTGCATTTCATCATCGTCAGGTGGGGAAAGGTCAGGTAACATGGCAAACACAGGTACAGGCACATCTTCACAATGAGGGACAGGCCTTCTTGCAGATTCCATGTTAGGATACTCCCATTATTGTTTTTTATGCTTATTGAATCCTTGCACTTGCACTGCACAGAAATAACAGTCATCATGATGATTTTTTTGCTCTCTCCACACCATTGGAACACCAAATTTGAAGCTTTTTCTTTGTCCTTTGCTCCATTTTCGAAATAATTCGATACATGCTTTGCACACTATGTGTGGTGCCCAAGATTTGTCTTGGTCCCCAAGCATAACCCCAAAATAGGCCAAATACACTTTTTTTATGAAGTCTGTTATGTTTCTTCTATGTTTTTGCAGTGTATATTCACCACAAATGTAACAGAATGAGTCTGGATCGTTAAGACAACTTCTTCTTGATGAGTTCATGCTTTTCACTGGAAAACAGACAACAACATAAAGTTAGTGCAAAAATCAAGCTATGAACAAACTTTTAGAACACTAATCAACAAAAAACTATATTGAGAACTGCTCAGTTCAAGTACTAATCCCAAGAAATTAATGAGATGATGCGTCACATTTACCAACAAGTGCTATAAATAAGATACCAAAAATATCAAAAACTTGAGCGAATCTGGCAAAACTGATAGCATATTCAGAATCAGCACCCCAAAAATACCCCAAATTCATTAAAATATTTTGGACACCAGTAATTTTTTTTTTTTTTTTTGTTGACCTGTGTTATTTAAAAATATGTAGTATTTAAAAAATGTAAAAAAGAAATCACTTAACAAACTTCTTTTATTATTAAAAATGTTAAATAAAATTATACAGGAGCTTTTAAGATATTATTGGTTAAATATAGCTTTTTTTGAAAATAGTCAACAAACTTCAACATTTAATGAAAAATTTTGTTTTTGCTTTGCTAAAATATCTATATTTGCGCTTTTTTTTTTTTTTGAGACATGCATACTTAAAAGATTTTTTTTGTTAACATTGTTTATAGATTATATGAATAAGACAGATTACAGAGCATTACAATTACAAGCATTGTATGAAACCTTTTTCATAGCTAGATGCATAATGAAATAAAATTATATGCTAAGAAATGTCTATACATTCAAATCTATATTGATACCAAGTTAATTAGTAAAAATGATATGTAAATGCTAAACAGACTGAATGAAAATTAATGAATACAATTTTTGAAAGCATATTACTATAAAGTTATAAATAATATAAAAGAACTGCAATGAAATTTTTTTAATAACAGCATAACTTTTACTCAAACACTAACCTAGCTCCAAACATAAAATATCTACTCAATTACTCTGTGTACAACTTGCTAAATACGGACTTCAGCATTATTTTTTTATTTTATCATTTTTTTATTGTATGATAGTTTTCTCACATTGTTCTAGATAAAAATATCTTCCTGTCCACTTTACCAAAATAATAACATAAAAAACCATCCCCACAACCTAATTGTTTTAATATATTTTTCACAAATATTAGTTCCTGTTTCTTCTTCAAATTACAGTAATGATGGGTACAATCCTTTGATTAGCAAAAACTTCAATAGTCATATGCTTGGCTTGGGGTATACTTCTTTTTTTAAATATTAATTCACTTCCCCAAGGCCGAGAAGACCACTACAATCAAGTAAGCTACTTTCGTTGCGGTAACTCTCTTTTAACTTTATAACTTGAATACACGAACCTTGATAGACAAGACTGCTGTGTGGAGAAACATGTACTAAATACTTACTCATAAACTTTTATGTGCTTCTGCTTAGCACCTCTTCACTCTATAATCCTTTCTGTTTACCTCTCTGCCAATATTGTTATTATTGGTGACTTAAATCGCACTTAATAGGTTGGCTCTAACAATACTAACCCTACTGGCACAAATGCTCAATACTTCTGTACTTCTCAATCTCTTACTCAAATAGTTAAATTTGTGATTCATTTTCAAAAAACCCTACTTACTTACCTTCACTCTTTAATTTATGTTTTGTCTCTGACCCTAGCTTGTGTTCAGTTTGTCCTTGTTCTCCTTTAGGTAGTTCTAACCATGCAATGATCTCTATAAGTCTCTCATCTAGTACTACTTCTTTGAACTCACCCTATCATCGCACTACTTACTACTATCACAAAGCTGACTGGGATTCTTTTTGTGATTTTCTTCATGATGGTCCTTGAGCTTATCTCTTTTCTCTCTCTGCTAATAAATTCACCTCCAACATAACCTCCTGGATCCAGGCAGAAATGGAAGCTTTTATTCAATCTTGTCAGTTCCAAGTCAAACCTCATTTTACTCCATGGTTTTCACCTTCTTGTACAGCAGCTATATCTAATCGTAATTAATTTTTTTTTAAACCTTATTCAAAAGAACAAACCTGTTGAGAACAAATGCCTATTTATTATTGCAAGAAAATGTAAAAAGGTGCTGTCTGATGCTAAGCTCCATTATTCCCAAATTATAAATCTCATATCTGTCCTCAGAAGTTACGCTCTAGAGACTTTTGGAAAATTTTCAACAGCATTATTAACAAAGGTAGGTATAACATTCCATCTCTCATTCATGGGACTGATCTAATTATCTCTCCTAAGGCTGAACTATTTGCAAAGAAATTTTCTTTTAATACAACTCTTGAATCTTACTCCATTCCAGTTAAACAAGTAAACTCATTGTTAGACATTTAAATCACTCCAGCTTCTATTGCTAAAGCCATATCTCAATTAAACTCTTCTATCTGTTATTAGCAAGGTCTTTGAGTTTTTGATCAATAAATTTTTAACATACCATCTTAAATCAAATAACTTACTGTCAGACAATCAATACAGTTTTTGATCTTCTCACTCCATGGCTGACTTGCTAACTATTGTGACTGAAAGATTTTATTGTGCATTAGATGGAAGCAGATAGGCAAAGGCTACTGCTCTTGACATACATAAAGCTTTTAATTAAGTTTGGTATGCTGGTCTTCTCCATAAGCTTGCTTCATATGTCTTTGAGAAAGTTTTTAACATTATCAAATCATTTCTTTCTAACTGCTTTATCAAAATCAACCTCAAAGGTCTACACTCTTCTTCCTCTGCAGTAACTAATGGGGTACCTCAAGGTTCTATTGTTGTTCCTGTTTTGTTTCTTATCTACATTAATTAACTTCCTTACAACTTTACATTTAAAGTGGCTCTATTCCCTGATTACACTTAAAGTGGCCCTATTCCCTGATTCCCTATTAACTTTATACCCTTGTCTTGAAAATCTGATTTGTAACAGGTTGAGGCTTTCAGTGGCTTGTGAATTTTAACTGCAACAAAACTCAGTTATTTAATGCAAATAATCTCAATACTATCAATATTCATATATTTATGAATGGCAACCCTCTCACCAAGTCCTCTTGGATTATCATTCACTACTAACCTCTCATGGAAACCATTTATACAATTGATTGCTAAGTTAGCATCTGCTAAGGTTGCTTCACTTTATTGTGCTTGCCATTTTCTTACTCCTGATTCAATTCTTTACCTCAAATTTCTTATTTACCCCTGTATGGAATGCTGTTGTTATATTTGAGCTCGTTCTCCTAATAAATGTTCTTCTAGATAAGGTCGAAAAATGTATTGTAAACATAGTTGGACCAGCTTATCTGCCAAGCTTGAGCTTCTTTCCTATCATCATAAAGTTGTATCTCTTTCTCTTTTCTAGAAATACTATCTGTGTTGCTGTTCAAAGGAGCTATCGTCTCTAGATCCATCAACCAAACCTCATTTTTGCTTGACTCATCATTCAGCAAAGCCTCATTTTTTTACTGTATCTGTCCCTACATGCTCTAAAAACTTTTATGTCTAGTTTTTTTTCCCACACTTCATCATTTTAAAACTCTCTTCCATCTACATGTTTTTCCAACTTTTGATTTATACAAGTTTTAAAGTCTTTTGTAAACCATTTACTTGCTTTTTAACTCTATTCTTTTATTTTAGTAACCCAAAATTAATAGTGGTTGCTTGCAATCTTGTTGGAAGTGAAGCAGAATTTTAAAAAATCTGATTATTTCAATCTTATTTGTGCCACAGTGTACATGAGCCACAGAAAAAAAAAATACAGCAAAATGCAACAAAAGCATATTTTACAATATAACATTTAACGTAAAAAAAAGTAAAAGAAATATTATTGACACAAAATATTATCACAAAATTGTAAATGCTAGGAAAATAGAAGGAAAACTATTTTTAAAAAATTACTTCAATTGCAATTAATTGTACAATTGATTAATTAAAAAAATGTCATTAATTGCATACTTTATGTTACTATAATGGCCTCTAATTTAATGTCTGTATAATAACAATAAAAACTCAGTTTAACAAAATAGCAAAAAGAACTTAATAAGCAGTAAGTGACCAGGGTTTATATTTGAGCGGAGCCAGGTTTGATAAACCATAGCCGGGGCTGTCTAGATCTTGACAAACTCTACAAATGAAATATTTCATCTTGGATTGAAATTCATGTAATGTTTATAAATACATACAGATGAATATATATATATAAATATATATATATATATATATATATATATATATATATATATATACATATATATATATATATTTATATATATATATACGTATATATATATATATATATATATATATATATATAAATTATATACATATATATATATAACTTATATTTTAAAAATATATATATATATATATATATATATATATATATATATATATATATATATATATATATATATATAGATATATATAGTTCTATAGTTTGTTGGCTTTAGGAAGAGCGGAAGGAAAAAAGTGATTCTTACGCCAACACATACGTCACTTTTAATTACTTTTAACTTTCGTCCAACATTTCCGTGTTGGACGAAAGTAAAAACCATTAATTTAATTACAAATTAATCGTTTTTTAAAAAAACCACAAAAACGCAAATTTAATTGACCAGAATGTTTTTAAAAACATTCTGAATGTTTTTATAACATTTTGAATGTTTTTAACAATATAAACAATGTTTTTATTTTTATTTTTTTTAATAAAATGTTTTTATTTTTATTTTTTTTAATAAAATGTTTTTATTTTTATTTTTTTTACTGTAAATCATGCGCGGAGTGTTGCTACATCGACTATCTTATAGCCTGACTCGCAAGGGAGTGCTGCTACATCGACTGACAAATAGCCTGACTCGCAAGGGAGTGCTGCTACATCGACTGACAAATAGCCTGACCCGCAAGGGAGTGCTGCTACATCGACTGAGGGTTTGGTTGGGGCAGGCAGTCTATCATTATTAAAAAAAAAAAATTCCGGTCTTGCATTTTAATTTTTACTTTTTGTCAACAAAATATCGAAAAAACTTTCGGACAACATCTAAGGGTTCTATATATATATATATATATATATATATTCATCTGTATGATCAAATTTTGGGTCTCTTCTGTTGTTATATTATCTCATGCCCTCATTAGAGTTTTTTTCAAGTTGTCTTTGCATCTAAATGCTTGTTTGACAATTTTTCTATCCAAAATATACCACAAATTTTCTATTGGATTTAAGTCCAGACTTTGAGATGGCCATTCCAAAACATTGATGTTATTTATGTCAAAGTATACCTTCATTTTCTTAGTGGTATGTTTTGGATTGTTATCCTGCTTGAGTATGAAGTCACTTCCCATTCTCAATTTTTAAGTATATGGTTGCAAGTTAACTTTGAGGATTTCAAAAATAGGAGTGTAAAAACAATTAAGGGGAAAAATGTACTTTTTATTAGCAGCTTCATGAGCTTCTCCAATCTCTTTTGGTTGCATAGTTTCAAGTGATGCTATTTCACTACGAACCTTAGCACAAATCATTAATTTAAATAGAGCATATAAACCCATTAACAAGTACAAACAATTTTTTTTCACAACAATAATTTTCCTTTTTCACTTGCATTTGTTTTTATAAAAACTTTTTTTTTTTTTTTATACCTTCTGTAAAAGTGCAAAATCAAGACCTTTGACCAAATGTGTGTGCTCCATATCACCTCCTAAAATCTTACTTTCTTGGATAGCTAAACGACGTTGTTCTGCTGCAGATGTTCTTTAAAAAAATGACAAAACACATTTACCGTACACAATAAACTTTTTCTTCTAAGACTTAGAATTTTACACTCCTATACATTGAAGCATCCATTTTGTTATCAATAAATGTAAATTTCCTCACTTCTTTTCAACTCATACTACCTAAAACCATCACATTTCCTCCTCCATGCATTACACTACCTCGCAACAACTCAATTTATAAGCTTCTCCTTTTTTTGACACACTTTTTGGACTCCATCCAATGAGACGCGATTGTATTTTGACTCATCTGACCACAAAATTTATTTCTAATATGATATCAGCATTTTTAACTACTTTGATGCAAATTCCAATCGATATTTTATTTGTTTAGAAAATAAAAAAGGTTTATTTCAAACCACTCTACCTCTATATCCTTGTTCTCTTATACAATTCCTGATTATTTGAGGAGTCATTGTGATGTTAAGATCTTCTTGAATTTTTAAAGCTAATTTAGCTGCCAAAACAAATCTATTTTCTTCACTTAATGATGACATCAATGATACTTTAAACAATTGCACTAGTGGCCTTGCATTTTCGTCCTCTACCAGCCACACTAGTAACGGTTCTAATCAAATTATGCTCTTTAACAATTGAGAAAATGAAGTTATGCTTTGACACAAATAACATCAGTGTTTTGGAATGGCCATCTCAAAGTCTGGACTCTAATCCAATAGAAAATTTGTAGCATATTTTGGACAAAAAAATTGGAAAACGAACATTTAGACGCAAAGACAACTTGAAAGAAGCTATAATGAGGGCATGGGATAATATAACAACAGAAGAGACCCAAAATTTTATTAACTCAATGCCAAATCATCTAGATGAAGCCACCAAGGCTAAATTCCATTTCATTTGATGCTAATTTCCATGGAATTTGATCAATTTGACATTATTTTTGAACTGTACGATTATTTTTTTTGCAGTCAATTTTATGTATCATTGGATCAATTGTGTAAAATTCAATAGGTTTAAAAAGCAATGAATTCACAAATACACAAATAAATTCTTATAACAAGACTTGATAAGATATCTAAAAAAAACTTTTAAACATTTTAACGGAAAACACATTTTTTTGATGCAATCTTTAAAATTATGATTTTTTTTAAGTGTACGACTATTTTTTTTGCATACTGTGTATGTGTGTATATATATATATATATACATATATATATATATATATATATATATATATATATATATATATATATATATATATATATATATATATACATATATAAACAAAAATTTGCTTGATATATCAACTGCTCATCTAAATAGAAGAATAATAAACTTAAAATATATATATATATATATATATATATATATATATATATATATATATATATATATTAAATATAATATATATATATATATATATATATATATATATATATATATATATATATATATATATATATATATATACATATATA
>NC_088931.1:37332500-37412500 GCF_038396675.1 Hydra vulgaris
GGTCATCCTGCCGAGCTACTGACAGACATTTTTTTTTAATTTCAGTCGCCCTTTGAGAAAATTGATATATATATATATATATACACACACACACACACACACACACACACACACACACACACACACACACACACACACACACACACACACACACACACACACACACACACACACACATATATATATATATATATATATATTTCTTGAGCAATGTAATAGCAAAACATGTGAACATTTTTTTAAGAAAAACGCAATATTTCTTTATCTTGACATGTTTTGTTGTTAACATACTACATTTTCAAAAGATAAAATTACAATTTAAAACTCTGGTTATAAATATAAAATCAAAATTTGAAGACATTACAGAGAAATATTAACAGACAAATAGGATTGTTGCAAAACCAATAAAAATTATAATACAAATACCGTAAATAGCATAAAAAATAATAAAAGAAACAAAATAGATTGACAAATTTATATTATAATGAACAATTTGTTTATTTAAAGACGGGTTTTCCTATCTAATATGGAGTGTTTCTTTAATTTTCAATTTGTTTTTGTTAGGAACAGTATCTAAAATTTTAAAACAATTATAGTTATTTAGATTTTTATAATTAACAGATGAAATTAAATGTTTGTAAACATTAGATTGTTTGTCACTTGTAAGATGCTCATGAATCCTTGTTGTTAAGTGTCTGGAGGTTTCTCCAATATAACTGGCAAAAATTTGTAAATAACATTGGATTTGAGCAGCATAGGAAGTGGATTTTTTATACTATAAACTGATGTGGAAAGCGAAACAGACTTATTGATAAGAACATCTAAAAATGCAATTTGATTATCTTGTTCTTTTTCCATCGTAAATTTTAAGTTTTTATGTAGTTTATTGAGATGTGTAAAAAATTCCTGAGCTTCAAACTCTGAATTAAAAATAGCAATAATATCATCCATATAATGTTTAAAGAAATTGGTATGAACGAAGAGCAATTACTAACCCATTTTTGTTCGTGAAACCCAATAAAAATATCAGCTAAAGGAGTACCTATTTGGAAAGCTATCCAATTGATCATAATATTTCCCGTGAAATAAGAAATGAGAACTGGATGTTGAGACTTGAAGTAATTTTTTGAACTGAGGTTTAGAAAAATATTTTAAACAACTCATCTTTAAAGTATAAATCATTAGTTATATTTATAGTTTCATTATGTGGAATATTAGTATATAAACTTTCAACATCATAGGAAATTATATATTTGTTAGTTATACCAACTTGTTTTAATTCGTCAACAAAAGAAAAAGAGTTACAGGTGGAAAAAAACTTACGTATATAACAGTCTTTCACAGGAAGACGTGCGATCGTATGTCTTTATATGACCAGGCAAATTACATTTTGCTCTGACGATTTGACTGCGGCTATTTTAAAAAACATTTAAAAAACGTGCTGAATGAAAAATATTCTGTATTACACCTTAAGTAAAATAAATTACATCAAAACTTTGAACAAATGTTTTTATATTAGCGAAACGCTTTTAAATAAAGTAACAATTTATTGATAATGGTTTTTTTTTTAAAGTATAATTGGCAGTTGCATAAATTTTTTTAATTTATAATATATAAATTGTTTAAGTGTGCATTTTTTATAACAAACGTTATTAAAAATAAAAAATTGTTTTGTTTTTATAAACGATGACATTCTACGACAACAAAAGTCTTTTTAACGAACTTTAATATAAGAATAAATTAAGTTAATACATTTAAAAAAGATACACAAATTTTGTTGAAAAAAAAAAGACAAATGTTTTAGAAAGCCATTACAATTAAATAAGTTTGATCTTAAATGCTTTTATATTATTGAAACACTTTTTAATGAAGTAACAAAACACTTTTAATGAATTTTTATAATTATCAAAAACTGCTGTTTTTTTTTACTTGTATAATTATGTATTTTTTATGATAAATGTTTAACTTTAAACATATTAAAAAAAAAAAAGTACAAATGTTAAAACAAAGAATGAAGTGGTTTTTTAAAGCGTAAATTAAATAGATTAAACATTTTCGTTTGATGAGTTTTTGTGTGTGTGTGTGTTTTTGCTTTAGTTAAGTATTTTTTTAATTTTCTCTTTCATTAAGATTTTTTTTTCTTTTTTAAAGTTTTTTTTTAGATAAGTTTAAGCAAGTTTTTGTAACGCATTTTTAAATTTTGAAAATACTGACTAATAGGAAGAACATGCAAGGAGTACTGCTACATTGACTGACAAACAGGTAGAACATGCGAAGAGCATTGCTAAATTGACTGACAAATAGGTAAAACATGTGATGAGTGCTGGTACATTGACTAACAAATAGGCAAGGTGTTTTAGACACTGTTAGGTCACCAATTAGGTCAGCATTACCAAATGCAAAACCCTAATTCCGAGGGCTGTAAGAGATTTTTTTTGTATTTATTTAGGTGCTCTATATTTAAAAATCTGGATAATAATAACTTCTGTCAGTGTATTGTTATTCAGATTAAGATAATAAATAAAGATTATATAATAAATAAAGACTGTGTAAATCTTTATTTATTATATGACTTTTCTTATTTCTCTAGCAAATTTCATATATGCATTAAAAAATCATACTTTCAACTTTGTTAAAACGCTTGCTCTCTTTTTCCTTGAACAACAAAACACCTTCTTTAACAAACAAACTTGAGTTTTGTATTGCTGCAACACTTAAATCTTTGCTGTTGAAACGGAATGGCATCACTATACTTTAGTATATTACTGATAAAACTAAAAAAAATTATTAAAGTAATTACATGTTTAATTTATATCTTTACTTTGCTAACTGTATAATTTGAGTGGTTTTACAGTGTGCAAAGATATGGTAAAGCAAATTTTCAAAACAAAAACTCTTGCATTTTTTACATTAACTTGTTATTAATAAAGCTTATCTAT
Organism: Hydra vulgaris; assembly: GCF_038396675.1. NCBI lineage: Eukaryota > Metazoa > Cnidaria > Hydrozoa > Anthoathecata > Hydridae > Hydra > Hydra vulgaris. The sequence continues at coordinate 37,335,440 of NC_088931.1, forward strand.
TGTGGTACTAATTTCTACCATAGTTTAGATGTGACATGGTAGCGACTATAGTAAAGAGATTTACAATAAAAAACAGGCTCAAACTTAGAAGCATACCCAATGTTCATAATACAATTTTTCACCTTTTTTTTATTACTCTACTGCAAATGGGAATGGTTGAGTTCATTTGCAAAAGAAAATTGCAAAGATTTTAAGATTTAGAATTGGGAGTGTAATTTTAGCATAATTTTCCTCCAACAAAGATTTTGATATTTTTGGGTTAGTGTTTAAGTCACTTTATTTAATAATGACTTTAAAATTAACCCAAAAAATTTAATAACAACTTGCAAACGGAGAATTGAAGTATTGCTTGGTTTTAAATTCTCTGTTTGCGAATTAAAATTTACTTGTAGTATAGCTACATGAAATTCTTGAATAAACTTTATTCTCACTATGCTTGAAGTATGCACCCGGGAGCAATATCCTGGAAAAAACAGTTTACTGTAATCTAAGAAGTAATAGTTAGTTACTAACTCGTCAACATTGCATTATAATTTTTTTTATATTAAAATATATTATCTGATTTCATAAAAAAACCAAAAACATACATCTCTAAATTTTATTGCCTTAAAATATCACCTAATTTATTTTTACGTATATTTAAATCATAAAAACATCACCAAACCGTCCGCTGAAACACGCTAAAATATTAAAATTATTGATTATTCCGGAACCTCAATGTTTTAACTGTTTTTAATACAGTTTCTGCGAACTTTTTTTTTTTTTTTTTTTTTTTTTTTGGATTTGCTTTTTGCTTTTAGAAAAAATCATTATATATAAAACAATACGAAATATAAGGAAGGAAAATATTGTTCTATAGCTGAAACTAAGGATGTATGAGCGCTGTTGTGAAACCATCAAATTTAAGGATGCCTTGCAAAAGTTTGCGACGATTTCAAAAATATTATCGATGAGTTATTTAATTTAGTTTAGAATAATAAGATAATAACAATAAATTTATTAAAGAACACACGGCCCAAAAAACATATCGAACTCTGACAGTGTGTGCAACAATACTATAATAAATGCTAGAAAGATTACAAAAATAAGAAATAAAATATCACAACGCAAAAATGAAATCACACAAGATGCAGTTAGCAGGAACTGTATCTTTTAAAAGTGATAGGGTGGATTTTTGTATTGAAGCTCTTTACATCTACATAAGCATTTAAGACATAGATGGCAATGTTATTCAAAATATGTAAAACACTGAGAGGGGAGAAATATTTAAAAGCATTGAGCTGCTTTTTGTTTAACTTAAGTTTATGACCTCGAGTATAAATGTTATTGTTAGTTATAAAGATATTTGATACATGAAGACAAACCAAATGGTTCAGAATTTTATAAGTAAGCCTTGGTTTAGGCAACGAATTTTAAGTTCCAAATCGAGCACTATACATACATACATACATACATACATACATACATACATACATACATACATACATACATACATACATACATACATACATACATACATACATACATACATACATACATACATACATACATACATACATACATACATACATACATACATACATACATACATACATACATACATACATACATACATACATACATACATACATACATACATACATACATACATACATACATACATACATACATACATACTACGTACATACATACATACATACATACTATATATATATATATATATATATATATATATATATATATATATATATATATATATATGTATAGAGAGAGAGAGAGAGAGAGAGAGAGAGAGAGAGAGAGGGAGAGATATTTATATATAGATATAGATATAGATAAAGATAAAGATATAGATATAGATATATAGATAAGTAGATATATTTTTGTCTTTCGTCAAGCGTCTAGCGCCCCTATTATCTTAACACCCGGGGCACATATGCCCTTTTTCATTCCTCTCGGCGGCCCTGAGAGGCACTATACAGTTAAATTTTTTTTTAATAATTTTATTCTGCTTTTTATTACTATTTTACTGCTTTGTTTTAGTTTGCCTTATGTTGAAATATGGTTTTGTTTTAGTAAATTTTCATGATTTGAAATTTTCTTTATTGATCATTAGCCAACAATTTAAGAAAAGAAATCGAATTCAATACAACTGCGGTAAAAATAACTTTGTTTACTGGTAATATTAGAAATTTAGTAATTGCTTTTTGTCAAGTTATTGATATTTTATGTTACAATATTTAACTTTTTATCATATTTATAATTTATTACCATGTTTTAATTTACTTAGGAGGATGGAGTAATCAACGGAATCAAACGTCTTCTTTAATTCGAAAAACACACCACATACAAAAAATTGATTTACAAGTGTCTCTCTCTCTCTCTCTCTCTCTCTCTCTCTCTCTCTATATATATATATATATATATATATATATATATATATATATATATATATATATATATATATATTTTTTTTTTTTTTTTACAATGTGCAACAAGATTCCATACTTAGTCCTGTATTGTTTCTCATTTATAATAGTGATCTTCCTGAAAATTTTACATCTGAGAGGCTCTAGTTCCTTATGACACAACTATATGTTCCTTTTTGATTGCTTAAATTTAGCTAATTTTGAACGTGATTTCTCTTCTGTGATGAGCATGATCTCTCTTTTGTGATAACCATGATCTTTCTTCTGTTTGAGATTTGCAGTGGTTTCAGAACTTTAAACCAAACAAAGCTCAACTAATTACTCGTTATAACTATCGTGATATTGTTGATACTTCTTTATTGATGATTGGCAATACTCTTACTGATTCGACTACTTTATGTCTTTCCAGATTATTATTTACTATGACCGCTCCAAGAAATTATAAATTGAATATGCTAGTCGTGCTAACCATTTCCTTTTTACAATTTTATTCTTTACTTCTATAAATCTTTCATTCATCTCTGTAAGAAATCACCGAATCAGAAAAAACCTTAACTTTGTCCTTCCTTCTCCTTCCTTACTAAATGGTCTGGATCCACCGAATCAAGAAAGCCTGAAAATTGCCCACTTCACCCTTACTAGATCTTTTGGATCCGCCCCTGTGAGAATCTAATAATGTTTTAAGTTCAACCACTACTTAATCTAGTGGGCTCTTTTGTATATTTAGGCGTTGCCAAGTTTCTGCTGTGAGTTTGCACTTGCTTACAATTATGCTAGTTTGCTATTATGACTCTTATACCCACGCATTTATGGATGAAGAAAATTTGTCTTTTGATATCTTAACATTTGTAAAAATGTTCCACACTTGTGTTTGTCCGAAACAGGAAATACGCCGAAACCGAAATAAACCGAAAATTTGAGTAAATTAGTTCAAAACCGTACATTTTGCTTTGCATAAATTTTATTGAACTAATACCAAAATTTTGGATAAACAAAATTAATTTTATTAAAAAATGTTATCTAAAAGTGAAATTTTACATTTATTGTTCATTTAGGTTTGTTGCGTTTTTACATTTGTTGCTAAAGGCTTACACAACCACAAAATTTAATTCTTGTTCACTTTCAATTTAAACTATTTAAACCAAATTTGTTGCCTTTAAACAAACGTTATTGGTGCAAGATTTAGGGTGGAATGCAAGAAGCGAACTTGAGTCAAGTTCGACTTAAACTTTACATTTTAACCAATAGCGGCAGAGTATTTTTTGTGGGGAAAACCCATACTCTGCTGCTATTGGTTAAAATGTAAAGTTCAAGTCGAACTTCACTCAAGTTCGCTTCTTGCATTCCAGCCTTAAAATATTACGCTCACTGCAACCGTTTATTATTTGAGGTTTTGATATTTTTAAGAAGCAGATGTATAAGCAATTTACTTACTAAAAAGTTAAGTAATTTATGAATGATGGGCTTAAAGTTTTATTTAGAAGTGGCAAAATATTTTGTTGAAACTGTCAAAAATAACTACTTTTCTAAATTAAATTAAAATTCACAACTATACAAAATTTTGGTTTTCCGTATGTTTTTCAACCAAAATTTTGCTTCTTACCGAATTTATAAAAAGTAATGAAACAGAAATTTTGGTATCAGTTCAAATTAAAAGTTCGGCTCAAACTGATCCACTATAGGACCAAACAGCATTTTTCATCTCGAAAGTGGTTTTGACAAAAGTCGTAAATCCATAGATTTCTTTACGGTTTTATACTCTCAAAGGATGGAAGCTACAAATAAATAACAAAAAATTTTTAGTAACTTAGTTTTACGTTTATAAAATAAACTTCAAACATTGGTAATAAATGTTTTCATGCCAATTAAACTACTGTTAAGGAAATTCAAAAAAAAATGATTTGAATGTTTTCCAAGAAAGCATGTTAGTTTAATACATTATAAGATAGCTAAGAATGTACCACGTTCGGTTTTTGAAAAAAAATAATAATTTTTTAAAATTTTTTTTAGTGAAGTAAAGAAAATTTCGTTTTTGTTTATTTCACTTGATGTTTTCCTTGTTGCCGAAAGCTGCCGGTTTCAAGTTAATCACTTTATTGGAGACCACCTTAGCTATTCATTAATATGAAACTTAAAAATTTGCGCGTTATTTGAGTCAGTGGTAATTTAGAAGCAATAATGTCAATCGGGGAAAATACAAAAAACCCCGGAAATTACGGTTCTTCTTTTTATTATGAAATATTATTATTATATACTTTGATATTCTATTTTATTTGTTTTTTTCCATTTCTATGATAGAAGCATACATTAAGAAATTATTAAACTACTATTATATTTTAAAGAATCTTCCCATGGCACTTTGGTTTGCGGGCTTCCCCTTAACCACAAGTATATTGTGGCGGAAGTTCTATTTATCTGTTGTGGTAATTAATTACATACAGATACTTCTTTCCCAGCAAGCACACAACGTTGAAATAACGTTGAAATAACGTTGATCGACGTTGATCAACGTTATTTCAACGTTGTTTCAACGTTGTGTGCTTGCTGGGTTTTAATAACAATTAACAGACAAAAAACACATATTATCTAAAAATGAGTAAAAGTTCGTTTGTGTTCGAAGCAATCTTTGCGAATAAATAATAAAAAAAACTGCTTCAGACCTCAAAAAAGTATTAGTTGGAGAACTTTTAATTATTAGAAACTGACGTTAATACTGTAATAAGGAAAAATTAGTATTTACAAAAATCTAGCATCAAATTCGAACCAAATATGGACCTAAGCTCAAAGAAAGCCAGACAGGTTCGAGAGCTTATACTCCAATTGGTTAAATCGTGAGTTTAAAGTACCTCAACACTAAAAGTTCTGGCTTGAATACTTCTGGTGATCGTGGTAGATCAAAAAAAAAACAAATATCGGATGTTAATTTATCTATAGTGCCCCTTGTACCACTGCAACTAGTAGACAAAGAAACTTCTGCAGTTATATGGCAGAACCCTATTAACTAATCTGTTAGATTTTTCAGAACAATTTTATTAAAATTTGAAAAAGAAACAACCAAAAAATATTACAGCGGCGAAATTAAAGCCAAAATTAATCAATTGATTCCAACTTTTGTATCAATAGACGACATAGTCATCAAAGTTAAATATGAACTGTTTATGACAATAATTGATAGGAAAGTTGCTCAAAGTTTAACGAACAAATTATCCAGTGCTACCGGCATTGCTTTTGGAACATTTTCCAGACAAATGAATGATCTTTTAAAAGTTACCACAAGAGTTGAAAATGGAAACGCGTTTAAATACGGATTATCAACACGACAATATATTTCTTACAAATTAGGTTTTGAGAAGTAGTCTGCAACAACTACAGAAAACAAGCAACTTAAAAAAGGCAAAGAAAAATATGATCAAAAACGTTTCCAAGAAGTGCTTGGTTTGCACATTGGTAAACCGCGTCAAGGTTCCGGTAATAGCAATGACGGAAATACGGCAAGAAAATTTTTCCAAAATTACCAATATTCTTCAGAGATAACCAGAATTGATAAAAAAAATAATCAAGAGATTATATGTAGTTCTTCAAACTATGTCATCGGGATTTCCTTTCAACGCAAAAAAATTTCGCCAGTATACATTGATAACCGCACAACCATATGTAAGCAAATACAACTGGTATTAGATGCCATTTGCGGTCCATAAAGTACTTATACATGGTGCTAAAATAATAGAGCATTATACAGTTTTGCCTATAGGACAATTATCCGAAAATGCTCAGGAAGCCCGAAATAAAGGTTACATAAAATATAGGTTACATTACACTAGGTTCCAGATCAGCAACAAACGAAGACGCTCTGCATATTTTGTTACATATATCCGATCCTAATATATCTAGCTTAAATAAACCAAGTTTTCTAATATCCAAAGAATTGTTTGACGAAGGTTAAGAATTGTTGGAAATAGAAAATTATGAATAAGACAAGCACTTAAAATTTTTAATTTTTTATCATGTAACTGTTTGTTTAATAATAGTAAGTTAGTTTTAAACTTATTTTAAGCAAACGTGTAACGTTAATTGCTTTTTAAATTTAACTGTATAATTTTTTGAATGAAATTTTGCATAACTTTATGATAAATATGTATTTTTTTACGAAGAATATATAATTTTTAAAATGATGAAGTGTGATTTCTTTTATTGCCTAGATATTCACAAATATGGGAAAAAAATTTCAAGGAGAAAAATCACATAACAAAAGAGTCATCGATTTTTGAGATAAAAATACCAATTAATCCCATAGTGCGATCCCGAAACAAAAATTTGGTCGATCAGTAACCGGCGCACTTGTGCTAATTTGTGCTCTTATTATTCTAAAATTGAGCGTGAATATAATAAACGGTTTTAGTATACCGTAATATTACCTAAGCTCGGTCACAATGTAACTTCGGTCATTCCAGAATAAATAATTTTGTTATTTATTCTGAAATGTGCATGCGTATATCAATTTTCACCAACTTTTTTTTTCTCCAATGATATTATCACAAGAATCATAAAACAAAATGATAATGTTATTTGAAATCTGATGAAATAATTCGTTTGCAAAAAAGAGATTTGAAATTTATGCATACTGTTGAAATCTAAAATAAGCAAAGATTTGAATAAAATGATCAAATTTAGCACTAGTAGTGCAACTAGTATTATTAAGAGTTGCAAAGTTAACAGTATTTGAATTTTTATTTTGATTTTGATTCTGGAATATTTATATCCGATATATCGGACCATTTTCCAATTTCTATTCCAACTCAAAAATGTAATCTTAACTCGCAAAAAGTGAAAATAACTAAGCGAATCATTAATAATGCTTCTATTGAACGTTTTACTCAGTCTTTATCTTCTGAAAACTGGAACAAAATATTACAAATAAAAAGCAAAAAGCCTATGACAATTTTCTTCAAATAATTCAAAAACATTACAATAATGCATTTTCGAAGCAAACAAAAGTTATTAAATCTAAAATGTATTTGAACCCATGGATAACTACCGGAATATTCAAATCATCAAAAAAGAAAAAACGTTTGTATAAAAAATTTCTTAAAAAAACAACATTTTATAATGAATCTAAGTTGAAAAAATATAAAGGCATTTTTGAGCTAGTTATAAATTATTCAAAGATAATGTATTATTCAAATCAGTTACTAAAATTCAAAGACGACACTAAAATTCAAAGGCGACAGAACCAGAGGCGATTCTATAAATAATTTGTAGAACTACAAACCCCCCCATAAATCCCTGTAAAATCGCCTCTGCTCAGAACACCTGGATTGTCATTAAAGAATTAATTGGTAAAAAAAAGTTAATAACTAATTGTCTTCCAAAAATAATAAACTTTAATGACGTTGATATACTTAATGAATCAAAAATTGCAAAAATATTTTATTATTTATTTTTTTATTATTTATTTATTTTGCCGTTGATAAATATTACAAAAAAGAAATTGCAATAAAAGAAAAATCCTGGCCGGAGCAAGAAGAAGACAGGTTGTCTTATCAAAGAGCCCCGTCACACAAAAATTTACATGCACAATAAATGATAAAAGACAAAAAGACAGTATAAATACAAAAACAAAAACAAATCAAATACTTCAGCAATAAAATAATTTGTTGCTAACAATCTTCCAGCAGAATAATTTTAAAAATAAAAAAGTAAAAACGACAGAAAATCATGAAAGTTATAAAAACACAAAAAAAAATGCGCTGTTTAATTTAAAAAAAAAAAAAAAAAGCACTATATATGTAAACATAAGTATTTGGGCTGATCATTTAATATCATCAAAAATATGAACGAAAAAGACAATTTTATTTTCGTTATCTTTTATACTAATGGTTAGAAACCATTTTAATAAAAGCTAAAGAAAGTGATAAAGATTTAATTTATTTTCAAGCGATTCAGTCGAATAATATATCGAATTCCATGTTCAGTAAATACCGTTTTGAATCATCCTTAAAACTTTGCAAAGTGCAGTTTAAAACGAAGTTTTGTTTTTTACTAAAGATTGGAAGAAATTTTTTCCAAACTAAATTTGATAAAGTTTTTTTTAGTGTAGGGTCAAATTTAGCCTTAAAACTAAAACCTAGTAAATTTAGCATAGAGTCATATTTAACTGCTAACAAAACAATAATGACCAACAATTAACTGACTAAAAATGAGTTTTTAATTGCTTTTCAAACGTTAAAACTAAAGAAAGCATAAGGAGTTGATGAAATAAGTAGTAATGTTGTAATAAAATCTATACATTATTTAATAACACCATTATTGCATATATTTAATATTTCTTTAAAATAAGAAACATTTCCAGAAAATTTTAAGACTGCAAGAGTTATACCGGTTTTTAAGTCGGGTGATTCTTCTAATGTCTCTAACTATACCTCCATTTTTCCTTGCTTTTCTAAAATACTGGAATGAATAATGTATAATAGACTATTCACTTTTCTAGAAACAAATAATACTTTATATGACAAACAATTTGGGTTCAAAAAAGGTCATTCAACTGATCATGCTATTTTTAAACTTGTTCATTATATTTTTCGAGCCTTTGATAAAAAAGAGTATGCATTAGGTATTTTTATATGTCTTAGAAAAGCCTTTGACACAATTGATCACCATATTTTATTAAAAAAACTAGTAAATTATGAAGTTAAGAATGCAAATATAGTTTGATTTAAAAACTACTTGTCTAATAGAAAGCAGTATGTTTCTTATATAGTGGTAAAACTGAAAATAGAATAACAATTTGTGGAGTTCCTCAAGGATCCATTTTAGGACCGCTTTTGTTTTTAATATACATTAACAATTTAAGCAGAGCTTTGAATATTTTGACTCTATTTTGTTTGCTAACAATACTAATTTATTTTATTCACATAGTAATATAAAACCACTATTTTAAACAGTCAACAAAGAAATTTTAAAAGTAACTAAGTAAGTCTAATACAAATAAATAGTCATTAAACTTAACCATATAAATAGTCATTAACTTAATAACTAAGAATATTTTTTTTTCATTGCCTTTATTAAAGAGACGAAATTCCTCTAAAGCTCCCAAATGTTAGCATTGGGAATTAGTTTATAAAAAGAGAACACTCAATAAAGTTTCTAGGTGTTCTTCTTGACAAAAATATCACATGGATAAATCACATAAAGTTAATCGAAAATAAATTTAAAAAAATTGGCATACTTTATAAGGTAAAACCTTATCTAAATCAAATTTGCTTAAAATATATCTACTTCTCTTTTATTCATTGTTATCTTAATATGCTAACATTGCTTGATGCAACACCAATAAAAAAAACTAAACAAACTATTCAACAAACAAAAACATGTCATAAGAATAATATCCAACGCAGATAGTCTCTCTCTCATTCACAACCACTATTTATTACCCTAAAAATTGTAAATATTTACCAAATAAATACATATCATCATTTAATTTTTGTGTGAAAATTAATAGCGATACGATGCCAAATATTATTAAAAAGCTATTTAAAAGAATACTGCATAAATATCGACATGCAAATAATAATTATAATTATACTCCAATTATGGAGTATAGTAATCAGAAGCGACATCAAAACGCTTTCAAACATAAATATTTTTAAATCAAAACTAATTGAAATAACTTTAATTAATCAAAACATGAAGAACTTTTTTGAGAACTATATTTAATTATTGGTCTTTAAAATATTGTATAGTATATATTCATTTTATTTGCAAAGACTTAAAAAATTCGGTTCATTAAAAAATTAGTATTTTTTATTTTTTATTTTCTTTTTGTATAAAAATAAAAACTTTTCTTAAAATTTTTGATTCTTTGTATTATATTTCTTAATTCTGAATTCTTAATCTTAATAATTGGACTGTTATATATAATTTTGAATATTTTCTTCGTTTTTTTCTTTATTTTTGCGTTGTATTTATTTATTATTGAAAACAAATTTTATAATTTATTATCTTTATTTTTTTTTTCAATTTTTTGTATTTATATTTGACAACATTTTCAATGACAAGTTTTGATGGCTATATTATTTACGGTTTATTAGGGGCTTGGGAATTAAAAAAATTTATTTAATTGCAACGCGCTGAAATAATTCGTCTGCATATAAAATTTTCAAAACTGTGCATATTATTAAAACTTCAAATAAACAAACTCTGAATTCCGAGTATATAAACAAATTTATTTAGATGACTCTTAAATATACTAATTTTATCAATACTTTCATGAAAGTTGTGATAAAATTTTACTTTCATGAAAGTAATGATAAAATTTTACTTTCATGAAAGTAATGATAAAATTTTACTTTCATGAAAGTAATTATAAAACTAGTATATTTAAGAGTCATCTAAATAGATTTGTTTGCAAAAAATAATTTTTGATTTTTACTTTTCGATAAACTTTTTCTTCTCAAAGTTATTAAATTAAAAAAAAACTCATTCAAACGATTTTGTTTCATAACTTTATTAAAAAATAACTTTAAACAACTAGTTTTCACGATCTTTTATGCTAAGCTTGTGATACTGCCATCTGTTATTGAGATGTGTTATAGGGATGATAAATTTGTGATTCGGTGATGTTTTATTGGGAAGTTAAATGCGTGATAATGCGACGTGTTGAATGGAATGTATACAGTGACCAAACTTATGAGATGGTATTGAAAGTTCGGTCAAAATAGCTGTTCTTATTTGAAATAAAACATCAAATGCCAGTTTTTATTTTTAATATTTTATTTTTAAAATAGAAATTAACGATATAGTTGTCTGCAGAATTCAGAAAAAAAAATTTAAAATGTTTATTTATGCTTAAGATATGAATGTCCTAAGTTTGAGTGACCGTATTTTAGGCGAGGTACTAAATTTGCACAAGTGGGTCGATCTTTTTTACTAATGTTAAAAAATATAAAAAAAAGCAAATATTACTGCAAACATAAGTGTGTGTAAGAGTTAAAATGGCAAACTAACATAAATGAGTAAGAAGGTGCAAACTCGCAGCAGAAATTAGTAGGCGACTTTATATCGGATTTAACTACGGTCTAACACAATCCAATCCGGATTTATTTATACATTATTCTTTTATATTTTTATTAGTTTGTCTATCCTATAGCTTCTATAATCATTTGTTGTCTTTAAATTAAAATGGCTGCTCATCGTGTATCAATGAATATATTGACTAACTTAAAAAGTGGATGGTTTTTAAAAAGTAGTACGCTATTTAATAGAAAGTTAATCAATTTAAACAAAAGAAATGAATATGCTGGGGCATTACTGAAAGTTCCTATTCAACGGTATATGCAAAAACGTATAATAGTTTTAAACATATAATTATATTAGGTATAAATACATATATAAATTTATAACAGAATTACTTATCGGCCAATTAAACTGTTACAAATACTGAAATATTTAACGAACATGCTTATCACACTATAACTGATAATTAGTTTTCTATGTTTATACCAAGAAATAACTTAAAGATAACATTACAAATTACTATGGTACATTAATCAGAGTGGCCAACAACCTATAAAACTTACAAAAGTCATAGAAATGTTAAAAAGTCAGGAAAAAATTACGGAATATATTAAATTTTGCAAAAGTTAAGGAAAAGTCAGGGAATTTTAATAGATTGAGTAACAAAATATATATATTTTTTTGCTTATTGGAGACTAAAAATTAATTAATTTTTTTCACTTCATATTTTATTTTATTTTTTTGATTAGAAAAAATAGCATTGTCATAAATGCATTTATAATTCTGTTTGTAAAAAATATTTTCTTGTTTCTTTCTTTATATACTTCTGAATATAAGGATAGTCAAGGTTGTTATGAAACCAAGTCAAGATTGTTATGAAATAGTTTGTATAATGTCTTAGATTAAAGTCACCCACAAGTGTTGTAATTTTTACAGTTTCAAAGTTGCTAATTAATTGCAATAAGAATTTTTTAATATATGGTCTAAAATATTTATATATGGTTTTTTAATATGGTCTAAAATACTTATAAATTTCCCTTTATTTATCTTGAGTATAATACATAAAACTGCAGTCCATTGACTAATAGGCAATGAAGTTAAGAAAATCAAGACATTGGAATTATATGGTAATGGAATTTAATATAAGTTGTATACCATTCAGTTATGTTTATAACTGGCTGGTATACAACTTAAATTAAACACAAACTGTCATAGAACCACATGCTAAAGACTGTATTGTATCCAAAACAAACTTCAATAATATTTCTTACAATAATAATATAAGAACAGCAGCTTTTAAAGATGTCGTTTTTATATTTTATAAACCAAAGACAATGGTTTTATGTGAAATTATTTGTAAGTTCTTTCTATTGTTTAAATCAAATATTTTACCAATGTACATTTTAGTTTGACAAACTCTTCAATAAACTTTAGTGTGCCAGTTTTAAATTTAGTTAGTGTTTTAATTCCAGGATCATGTACCCTAGAAAATCTGATACATCTTCTAGGACACATAATCCTACATTAAGGGTGCATTTCTTTAATGCTCAGGGTCACGTACCCTAGGCCATGAATAAAATTTTTTTTAATAATAAAATATCACTGACCATACTACAGAGTTCTGGTTGAAAAATTTAGCCACCAATTGGAATCAGGAACTCAATTTTTTAAAAATCTAGATTACATATAAGTAAATATAAGCAAATAGCAACAACTCAATAAAATGAGTGCAATAAAATAATGTTTTTCACTCTTAACAATACTTAGTTTTTTGATCACTCAGCAGCTTGGTCTAAAAAAAACATAACTGGATTAGATATGTTAACAATTTGTTCAAATGTTAAAAACCCTAATATTATTTTACTCTAATATGCCTCTCAATTTTTTTTTCACTAAATTAATTTAAATAGTATGATAAATGTTATCATGACTTGTTTTCAATGGGAAGCTGAATTCTGCTTTACAAAAACACATTTTCTCATAGTCGTTGGATATTTGTATATAAGTGTTAAAAGCATACAAACATGCCGTAAAATTGAACTACTTGAGTAATTTTCCAAATTAAAATTTGAAATAACAAAGTTTTTTTTTAATAATATTTATTTTAAAAACATAAACATGCTTTTAACTGAGAAATCTCTAAAACTTGTAGAGGATTCTAATATTTTTAACACTACTATATATATATAAATATATATATATATATATATATATATATATATATATATATATATATATATATATATATATATATATATATATATATATATATATATATATATATATATATATATATATTCAGTCACAGAATAACTCTATATATATTCATATATTTTGTAGAGTTATTCTGTGACTGAATATATATATAGAATAACTATATATATATTCAGTCACAGAATAACTCTACAAAAATAACAGTATTGAAAAATTTCTCAAAAACATACCTATATAGAAGTATAATTTTCTTTGCAGTATTAGATCTCATATGTATATATTATTGGCACACTCTAACTAACCGGTTGATGTTCTGAAGCTCTCGCCTATTTATTTTTTATCATAATATAATAAAATGCAATTTATCGCATTTTATCACTAGTAATTGAATCTAAATAAACAACTTTGAATTCAATATTATTAGAGTTTAATAAAATAATAAAATATTCTAAATAATAGATAAAAGAATATCTTTTATTGTTAATAATAGGCGAGAGAAAAACTGAATATCTGGTCCGGTTTGTTAAAATCTGAATCAAATACTAGATTTTCAGAATTTCAGTTTAAATTCTATTTTATATCCAATCCAATATAATAGAATATCTGATTTTCTGATATCTGTTTAAGTTGGATCAGAAGACAGATTTATCCAAATCCAAAATAAATAAACAACAAAAACATTAATGTATCTAGCCACCAGGTTGTAAAAAAACATTTTTCTTTGTTTTAGCATTTCAGAAAGATCACGGTGCATTTCTTTTTTTTTTTCTTACCAGAAAATTATTTACTTTTGCAAAAGATGCATTTCATAAAATTGTATAAAAGCAGTTATTGAAAGACTAAAAGTATATAAAGTAAAATATTTAAGTAATGCGCAAAAAAATCTACAATGCAGTTTTAATAAAATTAAATAGTTTTTTTTATATTAACTTGACTTTTTAAACTTTTTTTTCTGACTCACATATTGTTTACTAAAGTTAATATTAAGTTAATTAAAAATATATATAAACAATATTCTAAAGTTGTAAAAAAAAAACATTTTTAAAAACATATCTGTAACAAGGTCTATTTATAACGAAATTTCATAAGTTTATTTGGCATCAACGTTTAAAAAATTTCCATTTATTTTCAGCATTTATTTCTTGCCTTTTGATCAATATCCTGATTAAGTGATCAAGTGGCTTTTTAATTGCAATTGTTGCAATTAAAAACACATGCTGAACCTGTGTTTTTAAAACACATTAGCACAAACTACAGTTTTAATATCCGATATTCTTAATATTATAATAAAGATTTTATGTATGATAGTAATAATTAAAATATATTTATTAGTGATGTACTGATGGCTAAGGCTGATTGAGGGTTATGATAGGGTTTAAGTATGTATATAAAGGTAATGTATTAATATTAGGTATGCAATTTGCATGTATAAGGTGTGCCTATGCACCAGTTTGGTTTTGCTTATTAGCCAATATTGATGCTCTGGCCAATGCTGATTAATCAAACACTGCCATTGGCTGATGGTTATGCCAATTAATTGGTTGCTGATTATCAATAGCATAGGCTAGTAGGTTGAGTCACTGCTGATGTATAGGTACATGTTATATATGTGTTTTACATCCTTAATATTATTATAATACCCTTATATAAGTACATTAAAACATTATTAACCACAATCGCCCTTCGCCATCAGTACATCACTAGTATTTATTTATAATTAAAAAGTGTACGTATTTTTAAAGGAAATAATAATAAAAATACTTAATTGTATAAAATTATGATTAAATTGAGTATTAATGATAAAATAAATAATAACAAAAAAAACTTATAATAAAAGCGTAAAAAAAAAAATCAAACAAAAAAGTATTAAATAACTATTCAAAAGTTATTCTTTATTATTAATGAACATTTAATTCTCTTATGATTATGAACATTTACAGATAAGCACGCAAAAAGTATAAACACATTTTTTTGTCAATATTCCCTACCAAATGCTGCTTGGGCTAGAGCTCATGCTGAATCTCAGACCTCTTGTCTAGGAGCCAGAAGTATAAACACTGCGCCACGTCTGCACATTCTGAATAAGCAATATGCAATAAATATTCTCATAAAATTCTTTTTTTTTTACTGTATGTATAAAAAATAGTATTAGACTCTAATATCCGATTTTTTAATAATTAAGGATTAAAAAACATCACACCTATTTAAGGATTAAAAAACATCACACCTATTTAATGATAAATATTAACATATTTATTATTAAATAGGTGTAAATTTAGTCTAATTTTGAGTTTCAATTTTAAACCTAACAATTAATCTAAGCAAAAATGTTTGAATTTCATTTTTATAAAGGTTATGTAAGTAACTAGCAAGTAAATAGCAATTGCAGATAAACATGAGTTAGCCAGGGATGCATTCAAATAATGGGTAATTTATGGAAATCCTAAACACGGAATTATATTTCAAAAGAATGAAAAAAACTTGGGCAGTATTTAAACTTGCTTTTAGGCACTGTAAAAATCATACTGAGCAAATTAAAGCTGACAGATGTGCAGAGAATATCAATAATGGCGATCCTCTAAAGTTTTGGAACAGTGTGTATGAAATAAGTAATGCAAAAGCAACCAATCATGTTGCTAGTATTGGCAGAGTTACTGGTGACAAGGACATCACCACTATGTGGAAGACACATTTTTAAGTACTATATAATTTACTTGATGATAACCAGCATAGAAGACAGTTTGAACAGAAAGTGCGTTCTTAATCGCTAGACATACCTGTTAGAGTTATTATTATAGATGTTACTAATGCTTTGTATAATCAAAAAAAGAGAAAATCTGCTGAACCAGATGACTTGTTTATGGAATCATTTATATATGGAGGACATAGACTGTCTCTCTATCTAAGTATTTTTTTAAATTTATAATTGTTGTGTGGACATTTGCCATCAACATTTTGTGAAGCCATGATAATACCTCAGTAAAATCTAAAATTGAAGACTTAACAGATGTAAATAATTATAGGGCAATCGCAAGCTCTCCCGCTTATTCTAAAATACTTGAAGGTATTTTATTAGAAGGAATTGAATATTATGAGAATACTGATGATTTTCAGTTTGGTTTCAAGAAAAATCATTCCATAACGTCTTGTACATATTATTTCAAAAAGACAGTTGAATACTATATTTCTAGAGGAAGCCATGTATTCACATGCTTTATAGATTTCAACAAAGTTTTTGATAGCATTAATTATTGGAAACTGTTTTCTAAATTAATTGATCAGGGTATTGCCAAGAATGTTGTCTGTCTATTTGCATCTAGGTACAAGAATCAAACTATGTTTGTCAGAAGGCAGAAAGTAAACTCTCATAGCTTTAACATAAGCAATGGTGTACAGCAAGGTAAAATTCTTTCACCATTCTTGTTCATATTTTATATAAGAAAACTGATTTTTAATATTACGAATATGCATATTGGATGTAACATAGGTGGAACTTTTTAAATCTTTTGACATATGCTAATGATTAAAAAGTAGTGTGTATGGTATTTAACCCAAAACAGAGATGTAAGATTGTGTCAATCAATTTTCAACTGTTTACCTCGGCTGGATGTGAATTAGTTTTCATTGACAAATTCAAGTATCTGGTCACATAATAAAAAATGGTTTGTTTGATAATGCTGATATAAATCGAGAAATTAAATGACTTTTTACGCGTACAAACATCAGATTTCTTGAATCAGACGATTCAAGAAATGCTCGATTAAGGTAAAAGTGCAGCTATTTAAGACTTACTGCCTCTTTTTTTATGATGTGGCTTTATGGACTAGTTTTAGTGCAAATGCTATGTTAAAGCTAGACTCATGTTACAAGAAATGTACTAAAATGTTTTTTGGATGTGACAAGTACTCAAGCGGTACAATTATGTTTATGGTACTAGGCTTGCCTAATCTAGATACTTTATTGCATAACTACAGACTTAGCCTTATAAATCAGTTAGTTATCTGTGCCAGCAGCAATGCAGCTGTGTATAGATTAAACAGAACTTTTAATTAATTATTATTATTTTTTTTATCTTAACTATGGACCTTGTACTGTACTTGTTGTCTGAATCAAATAAATAAGTAACACAGCACCACAACATAACCAAATCTTAGCCAATATAAAATGTAAATTATACTTTTTTTAAGGGAAGAAAAAAACTCATTATATTTTAATCAAAAATTCAGATATTCATCTATGCTTTAAATAAAAAATTATTAGAAATATTTATTTTGCCTTGCCCGCAAGACCCTTAAATTAAGTCATTTTAGTCACTATAAGGTAGTTTTTTTTTTACAAATAGGTCCTTTAAAGGCAAGGAAAGAATTGATTCAATGGTGTTTAATTTTTTTGGGAGTTAGTTTAAACATATTTGCTCCAAATCTAGAGGGTTTTTTTGATTCAAAATTTTTTTCTTATGAACACCCCTAGTATATACACATCAGCTGACTAGTTAGGTTATGGACATGTACTATCCATATATTAAATGTGATTATTTATATAAGTTTTTGTAAAAGTAATTTTTTAATTTTATTAACTTTTAATGTACTATTATAAAACCTTTTTAGGCATTCAAAATATCTTTATCAATGTGTCATTATTGGCACAGCTGCTTTTTCTGGATTACTTATAAATTTCCGCAGGTTAAACACTGTACAAGCAGAATCAATAGCTAATGATGATAATGTTGTTAATGCAATGACTCGCAGAGAAAGTCGGTTCAATGAGTTTGCTTCATGTGAATACCAAGGCCATGTAGTTATGACTCCTTTTGATTTTGTTGAATCTCTAATCGAAAACAGACCAAAAAGTATTTTTACTTTTTTTCTAATTTAATTTAAAACTATTTTACAATATAGTTAATATAATTTATGAAAGATAATGATTGGCTGATTGATGATATGTAAATGATAGCAATAAGATATGTTACTGTAAATTAATGTTGTAGAATCAACTAGAGAGTGATTTCATGTGCAATTTAATTCTATTTATAGATTTTTTTATCTTTATATTTAGTGCTATTTTTTCTCACTCACATTTTACAATTATTTTAGAAAGTCCTTTATTTATACTTAATACCTGGCTCTATAAAATTATAAGCTAATCTTCGATTGATGTGTAGACACTATATTTATGCATTTTCATTTATTTACCCAGTTATGTCTCGGATTTTTATAAATAAAATATTAATTGTATTAGTGTATGGTTTCACTAAAAGAATAATTGGACAATCTGTCATAGTAGACAAATTCTCAACTTCCAGAACTTGAATTAATACAAAAAATTCTAATCACAAAAATTTTTTTTGAAATTCCCTTCCTGCTTGATTTGCAGTTAGAGGGGTTAGATCAGTGCAAAACTTTTGTACTTAATTTTATAATTGCTACTTTTCAAACATAATATCTATCATATTTACTATATCATAATATTCTGAGTTTAAAATAGCTTATGTTATAAATTATACATAAAAGTTGCTGTTATAATGTGCAGCTAAATATTGTAATATTCTAGAAACGTAGTAATTACTATTATAATATTGCTTTGATTAATTACACAGGTCAACAAAAAAAAATTTTTTTCTGGTGCCGAGCAAACAATTTGTTTTTTGTATAGCATTTCTCATTTTGACTGCAAATATGTAACTCTTTTTTTACCATCAGGTCAAGTTGTAAAGATATTTAGGTTCAAATCTTAAGTATTTAGGGTAAAGTCCCTAATATTGTTGAAAAAACTTATTTTTATTACAAATGAATAACATTTTTAAAATCTCTATGAAAATACGCTTCTTTTGAGACCCAGGTTGACATACTTTTGAATAACTTTTTTTTCGACAATATTAGGGACTTTACCCTAAATACTTAAGATTTGAACCTAAATATCTTTACAACTTGACCTGATGGTAAAAAAAGAGTTGCATATTTGAAATCAAAATGAAAAATGCTATACAAAAAACAAATTGTTTGCTCGGCACCAGAAAAAAAAATTTTTTTTGTTGACCTGTGTTATTTATGTGAAAATTATTTATATACTTAATGTGAAAAGAAAAAGTAAAAAATGCAAATTACAGTATTTAAACCACCTTAAACAGTTATAAGCTAATGTATACAATTATAAGTTAAAAGTATACAGTTATAAAAAAACTATTTGCATTAGAAATGATGAAAACATTGTCATAAAAACATTAAATTTAATATTTTTTCAAATACTTGTCCAATCTATAGACCAAAAGAGTAAGAACAAATAAAGAAATAAAAGCTAACTCAAAAAAATACTAAACTTATTAGGTACCATGATTTCTAGATTTACTGCTTTTTGATTTAGTGTACTATTAAAAATTTAAGTAGAGTTAATTTTTTCATAAGTACACTTAAATATACTTAAATTTCAGACTTTTTCTGGAAGAAAAAAAAATTCAACAGAATTATTTACAATTAAGTTTTTATTTTATTTGTTTAATGAATGTTTCTACTTTTTACCTATTTTTACAAAGCAAATGATTTCAAAGTTTGAAAAATATCTAACTATTAAAAATGTTTACAAATTTTTTTTTAATGATATTGTTATTGTCTATCTATGTTTGGTTTTCAGAAAAACTTCTATTTTTGTTTCTTTTTATTTCTTTTTAGTTCTGATATCTGATGTTACAGGCGTCCTGCAGTTTTCATTCAATTAAATTTATTATAATTGTAAACCAACTTGAAATTTGAAAAAAATTTGAAAAGAGAAAGTCTTCTAAAATTCTCTTTGCAAATTGTTTCAAATTTCACAAGTTTTTTTAAAATTTCAATTTTCAAATTCAAAAATATAAGTTCTCTTGTTCAAATAGATTTAAAAAAAAATGAGTTCCTAAAAAAAACTTGCGTGTTTCTAGAAAATATTGCATCTTTATATCCCTATAAATAAAATGCAAGTTTTAAAATAATGATAAAGTGTTATTTATTTTATTTTATTCTATTTAGAATTTCTTGTTTAAATTCTCTTGTTCAAATCGATTAAAAAAAAAAAAGGAATGCCTAAAAAAAAACTTGCATATCTTTAGAAAAATATTGTTTCTTTATATTGCTATAAATAAATGAAAGTATAATAAAAAGACTAAATTGGAAATAAGATCAAATAAAGACTAAATAAAAAAGATCAAAAAAAAAAAAAAAGTGAAATTTTTTTTTTTGAAAAAACTCAACTTAAAGTTAACTGGATTTTGCGATTTTATTTGTTAAGCAAAGTATATTTGTTAAGCAAAGTATATTTGTTAAGATTATGTAAATAACTTTTTTTTATTATTCTCAACTAAATTCATTGATAAACTTCAAATTTCAATCAATGATCTCTCAAAGTTTTATATGGTCAAAAAAATTTTGACCATATAAAACTTTAACCCCCTTGATTTTACAAGTTTTCCATAATCATGGTTTTTTAGTACTAAGAGATTAGTCAATAAAACTTGAAATCTATTGATAAATATTTAGTTGAGGATTTAATTATATTTAGTTTGTTGCTCTTAACACTTATTGTTAAGAGCAAGTTTGCAATTTTTGCAAAATATCTCTATTTTACATGAGCATGAACATATAAATGTTTGTATTTCCAGACTTCATCTCAACAAAAGTTTGATGCTCTTGTAAATTATTGATACAAATGATTGATCAAATTTAATTTTTAACTTTAACTTTAATTTTTAACTTTAATGTTACTATTTTTTAGCTTCAAGAAATTCAAAAATTCGCTTGACAGAAAAGGTATGAATCCATTGCATTGAATTTTAAACATCAACCAGTTCAGTCTTTTCTCACTTTAGATTTTATAATATGAATTCATCACTATGAGTCTTAAATATCAACCGGTTCATCTTTCCTCATGTCCAATTTTATAATATGAAAGTAATTTTTGGAATGTTCTTTTTGAGTGATAAATAAATGTCAATCAAATATATAAGCTACTAATGGTTTTATGATTAAAAATTACAAAATAAAAAATCAGAAATATTTTTAATTTTTTTATTTTTTTTTTATTTCACTGATTTATAATCTTGTGTCAGAAATGTTTTTTTTCCATATTTTAAATTTTTTTAATATTAAAATAATCTTAAATTTTTAACAATTAATAGTGTTATGATTTAGGATATCAAAGAAATGGTTAAGCTTACACCAGGCATTTCAAAAGGCTCTTCAAATTTTTTTAGAGATTTAGATCAGAAAGGTTTTATATACTTTATTTTAAATTTGGTGTAATTGTTAAAATAATTTCAGTAAATTAATCAATGTAAAATATGATAAAAATTATTCCAAATCTTTATGAACATTTTTTTCATAGGAATTATAACATATTCAGAGTATATCTTTCTTGTCACAATTTTAACAAGTAAGTAAAAGCTTTATATTTATTTTACTTTTAAAGTCCTATCAGAATAAAAGGTTTGAACTTTCACAGCTACTATTTCTATGTTTTGTCGCTTTGTCACACTGTTTTCTTAAACTTGTTTTTTTGTGAGGAAAAAAATTGGGTAAAAATAATTTTTATTATATAGTAAGTTATGGTTTTTAATCATCGAATGATCTTTCTAAAACGTGTTTGTTTTTCTATCTGTAATAAATTATTTAAAATAATAATAAAATGTGTTAGTAACAGTCGTTGGATTTAAGAATACTGCACAAAAAAATAATAAAACTGGCTAAGAATAAATCTAAAAGTTCTTATGCAACTGTAAATCAATAGAAAAGTTCTAAAAGCTAAATATGGTATTTCTGTTTCAAAACCTGCTTAGGTTGTCTTGTATAACAAAATCAAAGCATGGTAGACTTGCTGGCATATTCTCGGAAGATCAAGGTGAAGAGAAATCTTTTTTGATCTTCAAAGCAAGTGCACAAAAACATTGAATAGAAAGTACTACTACTAGTTAAAAATAAAAGTTAAAAACTTCTATATAAATAACATTCTAAATTGTAAATAAGTAATATTTTTACCAGTTCTGCATATTCAAAATTATTTTCTCTTATAAAAAATAATCTTTTCCAGAATAAATAGAGTATGGTTTTATATATGAAAAGAATCTTAAAATGCAGAGAAAAGTTCCATTCATATTGAAGGAAATGTTTTGTTTGAATAAAACTAAAATTTTTTTGAATAAAACTAAATAATAAATGCGTATCAATAAAACTAAAAATGTCATTTTATTTGAAGCTTGCTTTCTCCATTTTTTCTTGGTTCTCAGAGTCTTTATAATATATGCCTCAATCTACAGACTGCATAATTTATTTCATGCACGTTTAATTGTGTATTTTTTTTTTTAAGATATTGAAGTATTTTTTGTCCAAACAATCAGAAAATCATTTGTATAATTTTTTACAAAGTTCTAAAAAATATTTGTTATACAATTAAAAATTAAATAATATATTTGGTTCAGCAATTGTCAGAATTATTTTGAAATATATCTGTTATAAAAGATATATTAATTTATAAATAATACCTACCTAGACAGCCACGCCTCAAAATTAGAGCAATATAACATCCAGTACACTGGATGTTATATTACTCTAATTTTGAGGCATGGCTGTCTAGGTGGCAGGTTTGAATTTATTTATTCTTAAATGTTTTACTCAAAGTAGTTTTATGTTTTTTAACTAATATTGTTGTTTATTTATAGGTACATTACATTATATTCTTGTTAATTATAGTTTATTTAGGTAGTCGCAGTCAAGTGTACATAAAGCGACTGACTTAAATAGGGATAGGCGCAAATAATAGTTAATGAAAAGTAAGTAAAACAAAATTTTGTCACTTTGAAAACTTTAAGTAGATAAATTTTACAAAATAAATTTTACTAATTTTACAAAATTTACAAATTTTACAAAATTTACAAAATAAGTTTAATATAATGTATTCTTACATGGACAAATATATTTCGTTAAGATGTGAAAGTATATATATATTTCGTTAAGATGTGAAAGTACGCTAACTTTTTAATATAAAAATCTAGATAAAGGTTTATACTTTCAAATGTTAAAAACAAGTTGCATTAATGAAATCTTAAAACCAAATATATTATTTTATTTTTAATTGTATCACAAAAATTTTATTGGATTTAATAAAAAGTTATTCAAATAAATTTGAATTGCTGATTGTGGCAAAATAAAAAAAAATCCAATATGTGACATATATTGAAACTGTTATGAGTTAAACGCACATGAAATAAATTATTCATAGCATTTCCTCCAGAGTGTTGTCTTCATATATCCCATGGCCATAGTACCCTAGAAAATCTCTCTTTGTATAATGCAAGGAGCTTGTTGACACTCAAATTCTGATCCAGACTGTACATTAGGGTGTTTCATATTTTATCAATTTTTGAAATTAAACTCGCGAATCGATTTATAAATTGACCATTTATATGAAAATAAGTTTGAACAAAAAAAAGTATGTTTGTACAATTTTTAGGGTCCCCGCCAGTTCGATTTTGGGCAAAAATGTTGGGTGTTTTAAACGCCTGGCGGGGACCTTAAAATTTATCCTATAAAGTTTTTTATTCTTTTAAATAATATATGTTGGATTGGATATTAATTACATAAAAGGAGCATGTTGAAAAAATTAAGATATGCCTCCGAGTTATAAAATACGCCTCCGAGTTATAAAATACGCCACCGAGTTATAAAATAGGTTTTTGTAAATATTAATAACTTGGAGGCGTATCTTAATTTTTTCAACATGCTCCTTTTATGTAATTAATATCCAATCCAACATATATTATTTAAAAGAATAAAAAATTTTATAGGATAAATTTTAAGGTCCCTGCCAGTCATTTAAAACACCCAACATTTTTGCCCAAAATCGAACTGGCGGGGACCCTAAAAATTGTACAAACATACTTTTTTTTGTTCAAACTTATTTTCATATAAATGGTCAATTTATAAATCGATTCGCGAGTTTAATTTCAAAAATTGATAAAATATGAAACACCCTACTGTACATTTTTCTGTAAAGATCTCTGATTATGTCTCAACCAGAATTATTAGGGTCATTGTATTTGTTAAAATCTAGGAACTTGAGAATAATATCGAATTGGTCTTGATTCATAGTTGTGGAGAATATTGGTGTCCATTAACATTTAACATTATACATTTTAAAATATAGCTTTTAAACAATACCCATTGACATCACTTGTTGTAAAAAGGTTTTTAATTTAACAACCGATGCAGGCTTTCAATTTGTTGCTTTGTTCGGTTTATCTTTCAAAAAATTATTTGCACATCTAGTTCCATTTACAATTAATTCAAGGATAGCAATTGTCAGGTAGAGGTTGAAAAAGTTAAGAGTGCTCCTCCTAACTTTCAAACCTAAGATAAAATAAACTCAAATACTTTATCTTCCCTAAGTTTGTTATTAACTTCAACATGCTCCCATTCCAGTTGTAAGTCATGTCGATTGGTAAAACTAACAAAAGTATCTGCAACTAGTCGATCTATCATATAGCTTTGGTTTTTATGTGATGAAAGGAAGGTCATCGTCATGAAAGAGTTAAAATGTTAATGGGGGTTAGTTGTCATGAAAGGTTAAAAGCCAGGGTTAATCATCATGAAAGAGTTAAAAACTAAATTTTATTGTTTGTAAACATCAATTTTTACCATTAGTGTTTTCAACATTGATTCAACATTTTATGTTATTTTTTTGAAGTTCAAACAATAAAATCAAATCATTATTTTTAATATGTAATATTTTTGATTCTGAATACTAATCATACCATCTTGTTTGTGTGAAACCTCCCATCCCTTGCCATCTCTGTTTTTACGGGCCATTCCATCCTTTGCCATTCCTGTTTGTGTGAACCAGCTAAGTTAGAGTACTAATGTGTAAAACATTTTTTTGCTCATAGAAAGTTAATGGAAACATTGATTGAAAATAATTATGTTGTAAGTGTAGAATACTTAGTTTTTGGATTTGTACATTTAACTTTCGCTGTTTTATTCTAAGAATCATATGCTGGTTTGAAAATAGCTCTGAAAATGATTGATGTGAATGATGATAAAGAAATTACTCTCGAAGAATTTCAGATGGTATGTTAAGATATGTTGAATAAGTATGTTAGTATTATTAAGATTATAGTTTTTATATGTTAAATTTTAATTTTGCATTAATACAACTTAAATTATAATAAATTTTAGATTGTTCAAATGATTGACAAATCTTCTCAAAGTTATAAGGTAAGTAATTATATAGAGAGCTTGTCTATGTCAAAAGAGGTTATTCAGTAGAAAAATATTTCATTTGAAAAATTTCAATTAAAAAATTTAAATTAAAAAAATAAAAGTTTGTAGATTATTCTTTTAACATGGAAGTGTAATAAAAGTTTGTTAACAACAAATTGATTTCAAAAAATAAATAAAAATATGATTTTTTAAAATTAGATTTAGTAATTAGTAAGTAGAATTTTAATTATTCAATTTAAATGATGTAAAATGTTGCAAAAATTACAAAAATGTTGTAGTTAAAAAACTTAAAAAACTATTGAAATTAAATCATCAGAACCTGTTTACAAAAAATGCAATTAGCAACAATTAGAAAATTTAACTGTATTAGTTTTAATAAACTTTTAATTAGAGATCGACTAAAGATTTGCTTATTTTCAAGGACTATTAAAGTTGAAAATGAATTTTTTGCAAACTCCAATAAAAGTTATTTTGAAATAACTTTAAACTGAATGTTTAATTAGTAACAACAGTGGTTATGCAATTTATTTTTTAACTTCAGAATTTTTAATTTATATCTTTTTTAGAAAAATAAAAGACTTTTCACAGTTATATTTAAAGCAAAACTCACCTGTTTCAATCAAGTTTATTTTTTATTTTTTGCCTAACTAAAATTGTAAAAATATATCGATTTCTGAGTTTCAAGACATTCCTAGTTCAAATTTCTTTAAATGATATCAAAAAAGCAATCGAAAGGAAAAGTTTTATTTTTTAATTAAATTAGCTTTAAAATTATCTGATTATGAAAAAAAAATTCTTGAACAACTTGAAAAAAACAACTTCAAACAAATTAAAAAAAAAACAACTTCAAACAAATTGAAAAAAAAACTTTAAACAAATTAAAAAGATTTAGAAATCCTTGCTTTAGTTTAACAATTACTGTTGAATATTTCAAAACTTCTTTATGTAAACTAATAATTAATAGGGGGAGTATAGACACTTAATACATTTTTCGCTCTTTTCGTATACTTGGAGCTTGTTAGAATTCTTACTCTTTTTTTAATTTCAAAGAAAAGAAAAAGTTTGATTTTTTGAATGTTACATCTTCTTAATTAGGAAAGAAAATCTCTTGTTTGACTTTAGATGTGAACATTTAATTGATTACGTAAACACATTACATAAGTATCTTTTATATAAATGACAATTGCGTGGCATTTCTCCTGCTGTTTTTCAAAATTTAATGTTTTTTTTTAATTTCAACTCTCAGATTATATAAGGCCCCCCCTTCCCCCTCATATTTAATTAGCAAATAGGAAGAGTTATTTTAAAAGATCAAGATAAATCACGAGGAGCTTTTACAATATTTTAAATCAAGAGGAACTTTTAATAGTAAAATGCAAAATAAATGTATTTACTTGAATAAATATACATATTTATTGAAAAAATATATTTTTAAACACATTAACAAAATAACCAAAATATAACAATTAACAATACAAATTACACTATAAATTATCAAAACACGAACCTTGACGAACAAGGCTGCTGCACAGAGAAACAAGTTGAGCACAGTACTACCAGGGGCGTGGTGGGGATCAAACTCGAAACCTCTCGCTTATGAAGCAAGCGCTCTACCACTACACCACTACCGCATATATAAAAACTGGAAAATTTGTCAGAATGTTTAAATGCTGCCCCCTAATTCCATCAATGAAAACCAAGGTTTTTGCACCTATGACACTTATAAACCACTACACTAAAACACTTTTCTCTGCCATACCTCACTTGGAGACATGTTTTGTATTTTAATTGTTTTTGGTCTATTAAGCTACCTGTTTAGTAACCTGTTCTGAAACTTCAGTTGCTGCTGTTAAAGCAGCGGTTGTTGTTGGTGTTGTTAAACAGTGTAATACAGTTGAACTCTTGTAGTTCAAACTTCTTATTTCAAAGATCATTTAAATTTGGCAAAGTCTTTAGGTTCTTTATGGTTTAATATTTAGGATTGAACTCCTATAATTTAAAAACTCTGGTAATTTGAACATATTGTGAAACCAATTGACCATTCGAGTTACATGATTTCAACTCTATATATCAATGTTACAGCTTCTGTTATAAAAGCAGTTTCCAAAAAAATAAAACCATTGTTTATTTCCAATGGTGAAAATGATTAAACATTTATTAATAAATATGTGATCCATAAATATAAAGTTAATTAAAAGCATAGGCAAATTTTTTCATTGAAAATGGGTTTCCAGTAATAAAACCGGGTTTTAATCTAAACTAGTATAATCCAAGCTTACCAATTTGACTCAACCAATTTGGCTCTCTCTTGAAACAAAATCTTAGATTAGTGAGAAAACAACTTTTAACAATAATCTTAGTGCATAAAAATATCACTGCATTTGTAAACAGTTTTAGCAAGTTATAACTATTTAATTTTAAGTTATACTTTAATTTATATTATATATAAGTTTAAATTGTATATAGTTATTGCAGTTATGAGTATTTTAAAAATAAAAGTTGTAATGAACTGATCAAATGCTGGACAGAATTTTAAAGCAATATTAAAAAAATATAAAATTTACATCTTCAACTCTATAACATCAACTATAAAATAATAAGTAACAAGGCCTTTTTAAAAACAAAAGTTTACTATACCTTTTACCTAACTAATCATTTATACTAACAATTTTTCAAAGAATAAGTTGTGGTGTATTTAAAAAAATTCATTGTTTATAAAAATAAAACTTCGCTGTATTTTTCAACTCTTAAAGTATAAATAACAATAACTTTACAACAATAACCAACAAAAGCCTTGGTTTATATGAATTTAAAACACAGCTTTAAAAATCAAAGGTAAAAAATAACAGCCTGTTCTATTTTACTCAATTTTACTTTATAAAACTTTGAATGTAGACTGTAGTTGTTCACAATAATTGCAAAGAATAACTACAGTCCAAAGTATAGAACAAACAACAGTCTAAGCAAGGAATGGCAAAAAGTACTTTAAATTGTAATAAAAAATATTTAAGATAGCAAGGAATTAAAAGAAATAATTAAAATTACGTGTTAAATGAATTTAGAACAACTACACGATTAGAACAACTACACGATTAGATAAATGAAATTAGAACAACTACATGATTAATGCATACAACAACTTCACAATAAATGCATAGAACAACTACAGTCCAAAGTATAGTACAAACAGCAGTCCAAAAAAATTTAACTCAGCAAAATTGTTCAATTTTTAGTTCTATAAAAAGAAAATAGCAAAAAAATATTTCCACTTAACTATATAACTATAATTTAGTGCAAATGCAAAAAAAAAAAATTTAATTATTTTAAAAATAAAAATAATAAAATGAGCTAGAAAAAGCATCTAAGTTCTGTTCAGTGATATTTTCTCATATAAATATTTTCTCATATAAATATTTTCTCATATAAATATTTTCTCATATAAATATTTTCTCATATAAGTATTTTCTTTAAAAGCTCTAAAGACAAAACATGCAATTATTCAAAGCATAAATGTGCATAAGCAGCGGTAAGTTTCTCAATATATTATGCTAGCAAAAGAGGTCCCGTAAAGTGGGTTACAGGAAGCTAGGTATGTCAAATAAGTTAACTCTATCTTTGTTAGACTTTTCTTTGAGCAACTTTTCTGTTAAAATCTAATCTTTAAATCTGTTAATTAAGCTGTTTTTAATACTTGATTTGACAGATTAAACTTTAATGTAAATTTAAGCAAGCAGAAACGATTAAGGGGGGAAAAAGTCATGGCAAATGAATAACTTTTGTTATGAAACTTTTATAATAGGTTTTTTTTTAAAATTGTAACATAAACTTTAGTTGCTCAGTTATTAGGTGGTATGTTTATTAAAATGGTTTGTTCTTCTATGTGACATATCTTCCATAGCTCAGTGGTAAAGTGCGCTGTTCTCAGTGTCAACATCTAAGCAATTCTATGGATTTAAAAACACTGTTAAAAAAATTTTTTTTGTTTACAATCTTGCTACTTTATTTTAATAAAATTAAATTAAAAACATTGAATTGAAAATGTTTAATGATAAGTGTTTATTATAAGATGAATATAATATTTATTATAAGAAGGTTGTAAGATATAATGATTAGTATTTATTATAAGGGGTAAACAGATTCTACCTATTGACCAGCTTTGCACCCTTTCTTCATCTATTAGGCTGGCATTGATGTGTTATAATACATCATTTCCAGTTTAGAATGTTGAATGCTGGATCTTCTTGACTCATTGAACCTAATAATATAATAATAAACTGACATCAGCTTTATGGTTTTGAGGCTGGCCAGTAGTCAGGTTTCTAAATGCTGTGGAAGCTCTCAGAGAGGTTGATTATATCAATAGCTGTAAAATATCAGAGTACTAACAAGTTGCAAATGGATGGTGTCCCTGTTTGTACATTTGGTGTATGTTGTCAAGTTTTATTAATAGTATTGAGGCAATTACTTGGGCTATTAGATAGTGTACTTAGTACTATCTGTACTTTGAGTCTAGTTTCTTAACCAATTAAAAAATTAAAAAAAGACTGAAGTATCAGAAACTATAAAACACAAAAAACCATCGTCATCACCAAGTTTTCAAAATCTATCATTCACTAATATTCATGGTCTTTAAAGTAACTTTTCTTGTGTTGAGTCTTATTTGTCTTGCAAAGTTCACCATACCTACTTGCTCTTTGTGAGACTAATTTGACTTCAGGTGTCTTGTCTTGTGATTTTAGTATTGATAGCTATCTTCCTTTAATTCAGAGAAACACCAATAGTCCTATGCTTGGCCTGAGCATTTAAATTTGTTAGAATTCACCCATTTGTAGGAAAACAAGGTTTGAATACACAGACTGTACTTTTATGTGCTTTCGTTTTATCTTTTCTATTTATCCTTCAGAATCTTTTTTTTTTTGAATCTTTTATTCCTTCTCAACAGTTCCAGGTCAAACCTCACTCTTCTCCATGGTTTTCTTCTCATTGTGCTGCTGCAATCGTAGCAATTACTTCCATATCTATTGCCAAGAAAATTCTCCAGAAAATAGACATCTGTTTACTATTGTTAGAAACCATTGTAAAAAGGTTTTATCTAACACCAAAGCCTGCTATTCTTTGGTCACGTAATTTTATATTTTGTCTCAAAAATTAAGCTCTAGAGACTTCTCGAGAGTTGTTTCTGTTATTCTTCTTCCCTTGCATGATTTAGATTTTGTTTCCTTACATAAGACAAAGCTGAGTTGTTTGCTAAGAATTTTTCATCAATCTCATCTCTTGATTCCACTAATCACATCCTACCTGATATAGTCTGAAAAAAGATTGATCCATTGTTTGACATTTGTATCACTCCAGCTTCTGTACCTAAAATGATTTCCTGCTTAGACCTTTCTACAGCTTGTGGTCAGGACAACATACCTGTTATAGTCTTGCAGAAGTGTTCTCAGGAGCTGTTATCTATACTTTAAAAACTGTTTAAACAAGTGCTTATCAGAGTCTTTTTTTTTTGAGCCTTCTGGAAAGTGGCATCTGTTATCCCTATTTTCAAAAATTCTGGAGAGCGATCTGATTTGTCTAACTACAATCCCATTAGTCTTCTTCCTATCATAAGATTCCTATCATTTGAATCTTTAATTAACAAAATCTGTTATCTTGAACTTACTTTCTGATCATTAATATGGATTTCGATCTTCTCGCTCTACAGCTGATTTGCTAACAGTAATAACCAATAGGTTTTATCGTGCATTAGATAAAGGTAAAGAGGTTAAGGCCATTGCTCTTGACATTTCAAAAGTTTTTGATAAAGTTTGGCATGCTGGTCTTCTCTATAAGCTTTCTTCTTACGGTGTATGAACCTTCAACCATTGTCGCATCGTTGTGATGTTGCTTCTCTTTCTCTTTTCTATAAATAATATAATGTTCGCTGCTCTAAAGAGCTTGCAACTCTTGTTTCATCCACTAAAGTTCATACCCGTGTTACTTGTCATTCAATTAAGTCTCATCCTTTTACTGTGACTGTTTCTAAGTGCTCAGAAAATTTTTATTCAGCTAGTTATTTTCTTCGAACATCTTTAAAATTTGCTCCTTTGATTTTGTTTTTTTTTGATTCATGTAATTTGCAATCTTTTAAGTTTTCTGTTATTCGTTATCTTGCTTCTTAAACTTCATCATTTCACTTCCAATAACTTGCAACTCTAATAGTGGTTGCTTGCAGCTTTGTTGGAAGTTAAGATTTTTTTTTTTTTTAAAAAAAGAACATTTTTAAATTTAATTTCATAAAAATGTTTGCTAGAAACTTTATGTATAATATTAATTTTGTTTTAAAATTATTATGTATAAATAATTTTTAAGATTATAATTAAAGAATTTGTTATGTTGTGTAAAATGATTTAAAAATTATCTTAATGTATTATGCGACAAGAATCATTAATACGAATTTATTAATTCAGTTAACATTTACTTAATTGAACTGTTACTTAGTTGAGCTAAGATTAGATTATTATTAAGCTAATAGATAAAAAATTAATAAAGAAATTAAAAAAAAAAAATTTATTATTTAAAAGTAAAGATCAATATGATAACAGGTAAAAAAACAAAACACAATCAGACACAAACAATAAGAAGTTGGGACGTGGAAAACACCAATTTTTAATGCTAGAAATTGACAACATATTTCAGCTTTGTAGGTACAATGACACGCTGAGCAATATTTTTTTTAAATCTTGTTTTTATAAAACATTATTTTTTATAATAAGACCTGTGTATATGTTATTTGATAAATTATTTTGTTAAAATAATATTTTGTGAAATAACAAAATACAAGGCTTTCAACGCATTTGTGGGTGTGCATAAAAAAAAGTACACACATCTTTTTTTTATTTTTAGCAAAAAAGTAATAATATTATGGAATTGAAGAAAACAACACTACTCTTGCATCTGTTTGGGAAAAAAGGAAATCAAGTTGTCTCATTTGACCGATTTTTTAAGTATTTATTATTTCAAATTATTTATATTAATAGAAAAGATAAAATGGTATAACCTGAGTCTCTCTCTCTCTCTCTCTCTCTCTCTCTCTCTCTCTCTCTCTCTCTCTCTCTCTCTCTCTCTCTCTATATATATATATATATATATATATATATATATATATATATATATATATATATATATATATATATATATATATATATATATATATATATATGTATATATATATATATATATATATATATATATATATATATATATATATATATATATATATATATATATATATATATATATATATTGTAAGTTATTTTAAAAAAATCAATTTTTTTTGCAATAAAATTTAAAATATCTTTTATTTAAATGATTTTAAGTAATAATTATTGAATAATTTTTCAAATATCTTTTATTTATAGGTTTATAGAGGATTTACAAAATGAAGTCCTGGAGTTAGAAGTGAGCTAATTTAGAAATAAATATTCTGAGAAGTATTTATGTAATATAGAAAATTGATTTTAAATAATTTTATCTTATATTTGTATAAATGTATTTATATATATAGTTATATCGTATATTTGTTTATGTATCAATTTATGATAATGTTTTACATTATTCATTTAACTATAAAAGTTTCAGCTAATTCCAATAGTTTTGATGATACCTTTACATTTTATAGATTCAATTGATTTGAATTTTTTTTTTTAATAGTTTAATGAATACTCAAAAGGTGTAAAAAGAATAACAGAGATTGAATTTGCTAAAATCTTATTACGCAATACTATTCTTTCACAAACAGACTATTCTCAATATATCAGCAGACTTGAAAAAACAATTCAACATGCAAAAGTATGTTTTTTATTATAGTTAATATTTTATAATAGTTTCATGAAAATTATACTTTCTAAAAGTCTGATATATATATATATATATATATATATATATATATATATATATATATATATATATATATATATATATATATATATACATACATACATATATATATACAGGGCTTGTGATGAAGAAAATCGTCAAGCGTGTTATATCGCGCTCGTAAAATTAGAATATGTTTTCATCGAGCGTGATTATGTGCACTCAAGATAACGTTGGCGAGCGCGATCATGAAAAATGCTGAAGGTGATGCTCATAAAAAGCTTTTTATTTTTTATATCTTTTTTTATTTTTTACATAATTATTTCGTCAAAAAATGTTTGAATTAGTATCACACTCATGAAACTACTACAACGAAGTTGATTTTTATACTTCCAAACTTCTTGTATATTGTCAGATTGCGATTTTATTTTTAACTATTTATGTTATAAAAACATAATATCAAACAAAAATGCAACTTCTTATTGATTTAGTATTGAAGTATAATTTAGTGACTTAGTTTCGCTTCGTTGTTTTGACATATGTATTTTAAAATGTTACGCTGTAAACTTAATTAACGGTTGATGGTTTTTATATTTCTTAATATTTTTTATTCAAATTAATTATTTAATTTTTTTCTAAAATTTCTTTTTTAAATTACGTTTTTTTTATTTAAAAAAAATAACACAAGAATAATTTGAAAATCTTCTTTTTTAAAAACTATTCATTATAAGTTAAATAACAGATTTTCCCCTCAACTTTTGTCAACGGGGTTTCCTTTTCTACATTGTCAAAACTGAATGCAGCTAATTCATCAGTCATGTCTTTACCAGCACTGTCTATTTCATCGTCATCAAAAATTTGATTTGTAATCAATGTTGTTGCTGTTGTCATATAGTCAACTGGATCATCATCAATTTAAACCACTCGTCTCTTATTCAAATAAATTTATTTTGCTTGCTTTTTAATCAGGATTATTTCTTCTTTTGACCAGCTTCCATGGTTTCCTAATATCATAATGCTATCATTTAGAGTGTCGTGATTCATAGATAAACGTTGATCTGATAATATGCTAGTTACTGTGCTAAACATTTGCTCCAGGCTTGAGTTTGATCCGGAAATTGCGAAGATAATCGATATAACTTTTAATAAATTAGGAAACTTTGACTTTTTGTACAAGAACGTCGACCTCCAAATTTCTCCTGTCTGGCGATTGCGTACCATTGCTTCAAAATTGGTTCTTGAATGAATCAAAAAAAGTTTCCTATCTTGGAAAACTAACTTTTCATTAAAATTGGAATGTTCCAATGGTGTTTTAAAATGCGTGGATAAAAACTTTATTTCTTCCAAGCCAAACTATTTAATAAATGTTGATATCGTTACATTGTTTCTTTTTCAAATGTCCTTGATTGCGAACATTCTAAACAATAGAATCATTTTAAATTTGAGTTAAAATAAATAATAGTTAATAAAAAACCTATACTATGAACAAAAACTAATTTTCAAAATAATTCTAATATTAATATTTATTTTTATTATTAACGATGTGTGGAATATTACAAACATTAAATCAAAAAAATCTTACTTAATATTTTCACAAGATGAAAAATACTCTGTAGTTTCAATTTTCTTATAATGGTTTTCTAATTTTCTATTCATTTTTGTATTCACATTGTGTTTCCACGTGCACATTCCATTATTGAAATTAGTGACTACTAACGACTTCAAACTGCTCATTCATTACGTTAGTGCAAAAGAGAACAACTTACTGCTTTTTATATTTTATATCAGTGCTTTGATAATAAGAATATCTTTAATAAAAAATCTTTTTTAACTATTTTATGAAAGTAAAAAAACAATCCCGAACTATTGGACGAGCGTTATTTTATACGCTCGTTATAAGCTGAACGAGCGTTGTTTACCGCGCCTAGAGCGTTTGAAAATACCGTTTACGGGCACGTTTTACGAGCGGAGCGCGATCGCGCTCGCTTCATTGCAAGCCCTGTATATATATATATATATATATATATATATATATATATATATATATATATATTTACAGTAAAATTCTAAAGAGGCTAAATGTTTATTGGAAACTGTTTTTTGATGATGCAAAGTAGCAGTGTATTAACTTAGCTTAATTTAGTGTTGCACATGGATGGTGTCCTAGCTTGTGCTTATGGTATGCATTAAGACCACATAAGGAGTTATTATGACTTTAATTTGATTAGCCCTAATGCATAGCTTATTGTTTGCGGTGTACTATGTTTCAATTATTTTCTCTCTAATAATTTAAACCATGACTAAAGTACTAAATGCTTTGCATTGCTATATCTTTTATTAGCCGCAATATGCTTTGTATGGCCATATCTTTAATTAGCCACAATATGCTTTGCATTGCCATATCTTTTATTAGCCACAATATGCTTTGCATGGCTATATTTTTTATTAGCTACAATATGCTTTGCACGGCCATATACTTACATATAAATTCACCTATTTGCTGTGAAGGTTTAATTCCTTAATTGATTGTTAGATATTTAAAGTTAGTCATCCTTTTATTGCTAAAGTTGATTCTCACATAAGCTTTTCAAGAGTTTTTGGTCCTGACTTACAAAAGCGTTCTGGAGAACACTTTTCAATACTCTCTAAACTAATTATCTTAACTGAAGTTTGAATTTCAGTCCTCTTTTTCTACTGGTGACTTATTAACTGTGATAATGGAAAGGTTCTTAATTGCATTATATGGAAAGGGCTGTTTTTGATGTGTCAAAGGCTTTCAATAAAGTCTGTCATGTTGGTCTTTTCAATAAGCTCTTGTCATATTGTAACTACGGAAAAGCTTACAATTTTATTGAATCATTTCATTTATTGAAGTCGTTTGAAATTTAATTGAAATTTTTCTTGCAGAACAAAAAGTGGGTGGGCTATGGTTTGTTGTGACAAATTTTAGTAAAAAATTCGAAGAGATGTTGCCTCAGAAAAATTGTCAAGATGATTAAATATATACATATTTAAAAAGTATATAATTTTTGAAGTAAAAGTTGTGAAAAAATTCAACTAAACAAATAGTACATTTCAATGTGAATTTCAAGTTATTTTACCCAGAACAAACTACAAAAAAACAACAACTCTAGAATCAATTTAAGAGTTTCTTGAGAATTTATTTGGTATTTCTTAAAACAATATGAAAAGTTGAAAAAATAAAGTTAGATGTATGGTATGGTTTGAAATAAAGTTAGATGATGTATGGTATGGCAGATGACAGGTATGATCAAATACTGCTAAGCACCAAAAAGAGCATTGAAAAGAGGTTGGATGAATATAAATGACATTAAAGTGAGTTGAAAGAAGAATCAAAAATTATGAAAGATTGAAAGAATCTTAAAAAGAAAAAAGTCTTTAACTTTAAAGTTGAAATGAAAGTCTTAGACTGGATTGGAAAATTGAATTAGAAATTGACCTTTCATGACTCAAATGAATTTTAAGCATTAGTTTAAATGTATTTTAGATTTAAAAACTTAAGAAATAAATGTTAAAAAAGGAATTAAAAATCTTATCATTGTTGTGTTGATGATAATAAGGTTGAAAATAAAAATGAAATTGACTATAATATAAATATGGCATTATATGATTTTTTATTTTATAGTTATGTTATAATTATTATTTAGGGGATTTCTTTGAATCAGTTTAAATCTTTCCATAAATTTTTGAGCAACTTTGAAGATTTTGTGATTGTTGTGAACATGACAAACACCTTGAACCATCCTATTGATAAAGGTAAAAAATTTTATAAAAAGTATATAGATAAATATTTATATATATATATATATATATATATATATATATATATATATATATATATATATATATATATATATATATATATATATATAACCCTTAGATGTTGTCCGAAAGTTTTTTCCATATTTTGTTGACAAAAAGTAAAAATTAAAATGCAAGACCGGAATTTTTTTTTTTTTTAAATGATAGACTGCCTGCCCCAACCAAACCCTCAGTCGATGTAGCAGCACTCCCTTGCGGGTCAGGCTATTTGTCAGTCGATGTAGCAGCACTCCCTTGCGAGTCAGGCTATTTGTCAGTCGATGTAGCCAATTTGTCAGGCTATTTGTCAGGCTATTTGTCAGTCGATGTAGCAGCACTCCCTTGCGAGTCAGGCTATAAGATAGTCGATGTAGCAACACTCCGCGCATGATTTACAGTAAAAAAATAAAAATAAAAACATTTTAATAAAAAAAATAATAATAAAAACATTTTATAAAAATAAAAATAAAAATAAAAACATTGTTTATATTGTTAAAAACATTCAGAATGTTTTAAAAACATTCAGAATGTTTTTAAAAACATTCCGGTCAATTAAATTTGCGTTTTTGTGGTTTTTTTATATAACAATTAATTTGTAATTAAATTAATGGTTTTGACTTTCGTCCAACACGAAAATGTTGGACGAAAGTCAAAAGTAATTAAAAGTGACGTACGTGTTGGCATAAGAATCACTTTTTTCCTTCCGCTCTTCCTAAAGCCAACAAGCTATAGAACTATATATATATATATATATATATATATATATATATATATATATATATATATATATATATATATATATATATATATATATATATATATATATATATATATATATATATATATATATATATATATATATATATGTATATATATGTATATATATGTATATATATGTATATATATATATGTATATATATATATATCTGTGTGTGTATATATATTAGGGTAGGTTGATTTTGGTATCTAAGTGCCGCTAAACTATATAAAGTT
Organism: Hydra vulgaris; assembly: GCF_038396675.1. NCBI lineage: Eukaryota > Metazoa > Cnidaria > Hydrozoa > Anthoathecata > Hydridae > Hydra > Hydra vulgaris. Next base: position 37,374,000 of record NC_088931.1, read on the forward strand.
GGGTATTTATTTGTAAGTAACAAAAGTAGCAAACTTAAGTGTTTTAACTGAATATTTTTTTTGCGGAACTTTGATGAAATTAGGGGATTAGAATACTTCATAAACTACTTTTTGTTGGTTTATAAAATTTTCATTTTCTTTGTTTTTTAAAGCACGCATGCACTTTGTTTGTAAACAATATTTAACATCCTAGTTTCGTAGTCTTTAGTAAAGTCTCTGACTGCTTTTAACTAACTTTCAAAATGCCAAAAAATCGAATTTATAAATGGCTAATAAATATTTATTAAATATACTTTTTTGCCCGAGTCTATACAACTAGATTTACATGGTTAACTTGTTTATATTTTATAAATGTTACTTTTGTAGAATGATATAATGTAGTTAAAATAGATTAAAGTCAACAAGTATGTTTTACTAATTGTATAAATATTAAATAAACAGTTTAGTACTCTAATAAAGTATTAATAATTTATTGCAAATAATTTAATTCTCGTAATAATAATATGAACAAAGCATTTAGTTTTTGAGAATAAAAAAAGGCCAAAAATAAAAATAAAGGCGATCAAAAAGTGAAGAGAATTACGGAGGTTGTGGAGGATTACGGAGGTTGTGGAGGAGAATTGTGGAGGATTACGGAGGCCCTTGTGATTTAATTACAACAAATTCAAGCACATACAGATAATTGATTCAATTTTATTACTTCCAAGAAGATTGTTCTGACGTTAAACCAAACTTTTTGGCAATTGTTAAGCATGTTTCATGTGTTTTAGAATCTATATGGCTATCTGTCAATCTATGATTGCCTTTAATAAACAATAAGTCTATTGAAACATTAAAGTTAAAAATCCATTTGCAACTGTAAAAAACATAAACCGCAAACACGCTAAAGCAAATATAAAACGAAACCTGGATTCTAAACTAGCTAAACTTTTTGACATATCTGCTTGTTGTTGTTCATTGGATATTGTGTCATGTAACAATGTTAATTTAAAGTGCAAAAAAGAAGAATGCAAAATGGAACACATTATTTGCATATACCCTAAAGAAGCAAAAGTCCTAATAGAAGAAATAGCTTATATATGAGACCAGCGTTTAAAAACAGGACCAAAAGGGCTATATCAGATGTCTTCAGTAGATACATCTGCTTTAAAACACAACAGAATTAAACAGAAGGAATGTAATATATCACATCACAAACGTATTAATAATGAGCTCTCAAGTTTAATACCAGATCTCCCAGCATGTATATCTGAAATAATAAAATCTCAGGTATTTTTATTTTTGTGGCCTTAAAATTTTAGTTTGTTTAGTATATATTTAACGCATATCAATAATAAAATCACTTATCATAAGTATTTTTACTTTTTTACTTAAGGAACAGGATAAATGGAAACCAAGTAAAAATACTCAGGCAGATTATAGTATTCAAAAGTTTCCAAGATATGCTATGGAGCTTCAAATCTTGGTGCAGCTCTTGGAAATGCCTTACTCCATGATATCAAGCATCTGTTGTTACCAGAAGTTGATATCAATAATATTCTTATGGATAAGTGTAAATTAGACAGAGCTAAGTCAAAAGTAAAAGTAATTTCAAAAAATGCAGATTCTGAAGAGAAGACACAATTATTTTGCATTGATTTAGATGGAAAGATAGATAAGAACACGAAAATCCACTTGAAAGCAAATAATTCTGAAGGAAAAAATTTCGTAACAAAATGTATTGCTGCAGAGCATCACCTTACTTTTACACATAAGGATGGCAAATCTCACGGGATCTACTTGACACAACAATACCCATTGTTGGTGCTACTAGGGGTTTCTTGCTCTTGAGACATTTAGTGTACTTGAAGAATATCAATCTGGAGAATAGACAGTCTGGAGAGCATCCGTGCTATTCTTTTAGACAATACTGCATCAAACACAGGTCAGAGGAGTGGCTTGGTGGTTAATGTAGAAGAATTGATAGGAAGGAAACTTCACACCATAAGTTGTAGCTTTCATCAGAATGAGCTCCCACTAAAAGCCCTTTTTAAAAAGTTAGATGGAAAAACAACCGGTCCACAAAATTTTATTGGACCAATTGGGAATAGATGCTCTGAAGAAATTCATAGATAACCTCAAGTAGGGTTAAAACCAATTCAAACTTCTATCACTGAAGGATATATTTCAGATGAGATATCAAAAGATATAAGTCATGATCAAAGGTTTCTTTACGAATATTGTAAAGAAATTGGTTTAGGTAAAGTAGACAACAAATTGGCTAATTGTAAAATAGGTCCATTGAATCATACTTGATGGTCAACCCTTTCTATACGAATTCTTTGTTTGTAAACTCAAGATGTTTCTCCAAACGCATGTCTGAAAAAGCTTACCCATTATATTGTTTAAGTTTATGCTGCATCAAATAAAGAAATCTTCTAAATTGCAAGATTTCCCCAGTTTTTGTTTTTCACTATTAATCAATTGAATCTTATTAAGTTTAATGATGTAAAAAGAGTTTTAAAAAAAAAACACTCAAGGTAATGCTTTCTGTTTGATACCTGCAAATTTTCTCTACGCATTGGTTAAAAACGATGATGAGCAGATCAGAACTTCCTGATTTAAGACAATACTCACTCTCAGAAAACAGTAAACTTTTTTAAACTAGTTTTTCTATATATAATTTATCTGTGTATATAGAGCTTTTTTTAAAAATGTATTGTGCAGTATTTTATAATATTAAGTTTTAATTTATGGTTATTAATCTTTTTTTGTTTTTAGTAAGTTTTTTAAAAATAATGATATTTTTATTTTTAGAAACAAAAGCAGTTATAGAATAGAAAAGAAAATACCTCAACTAAATTGGAATGCTGCGAGCTGGATATCTCTTATTGATATTGCTGATCTGGTTTATATCAAAATGGAACCACCAATTACAAAAGAATTTTCTGAGGAAGATATTTACATATTCATTAAAAATAAAATTCCAGAGCGTTGAGAGGTGTGTCAAATTAGTTTCTGAAGCTTCTAACACCATATATGTATTTGAAGCCAGGCATAAATATATTCTAACAAACTACTTAGGAGAAAAATGTGTCAAAGGTTTTTGTCAAAAGGACATTATTCTCAGTCGTACATTGATTTATTTGCTTAACTTGCTAGCTACATTCTTGAAATAAATTTTTTTTTAGTTTAATATTGCTTTTTAAATGACTTATTAAACTAATAATGGTTATTTATTGGACTTTACAGAGCATTTAAGTAGATCATCGGTGTAACACTACAAGTAAAAAATTTATACTTAATATAAATTAGACTTGTGACATTTTTGCTAAATAAAACAAAATAAACTGTATTAATTTTAAATACAAATATTTGAGTTGTTCCTTAGTGTGTCAAATTTTTTTTTATTAAAATTTTGTGTGAATGTATTGAAAAATATGAAACCACAAGCAAAAAGTTGATATTTTTATAACAAATGTTGGTAAGGGTACGCCATTTGACTAAACACCTTTAACTTTTTATTTTTTTGTTTTATATATACAAATACACCTTTCAGTAACTTAGCCGTTACAAAACTAGAATCGACCTACCCTAATATATATATATATATATATATATATATATATATATATATATATATATATATATATATATATATATATATATATATATAAATATATATATATATATGTATATATATTTATATATGTATATATATTTATATATGTATATATATTTATATATGTATATATTTGTTAATTCACCTTCTCAAGGCCAAAAAGTCTACTACAGATGAGGAGGCTACTTATTTGTGGTATAACCCTCTCTCAACTCTATAACTCTGAAACACGAGCCTTGATGAACAAGGCCGCTGCGCAGAGAAACGAGTTGAGCGCCATACTACCAGGGACGTGGCAGGGATCCAACTCGGATCTTCACCACTTCTTCGATCCCTGCCATAATATATATATATATATATATATATATATATATATATATATATATATATATATATATATATATATATATATATATATATATACATATATATATTATGTTAATTTTTCCTTATTTTTTTAATATAAAGTAAAAAATTAACAATAAAATTTATACTTGATTAGAAAAATATTTTTGTTTTAATGAAATTATTGTTACAGGGCTTTTTGCACGTACGGTCAAAATTACAAGTAATGAAGATGTTGATCCATATGTTATTGATGTTGTGTTTAATTTATTTGATGAGGACGGTAAAATTTGTTTTTAATATAAGAGTTATAAAAGTTTATATTAAACATCTTTTTTATTTTCTTTATTTTTATGACTTTAATAATTACAAAAAAAATTTTTGTTAGGGGATGGCAAACTCAGTCAAAATGAGTTTATTGGAATAATGAAGGACCGGTTGAAGCGTGGATTTGGAGTATGTATATATTTAAAAAATTTATATTTTTTCAAAATTATTTTTTATTTAATTACTTAGAAAATCAACAAGATGAATTTGTCCTTATTGATTAAAGATGTTAACTGTAGAAGACTATAATACCTTTATGAACAGGTTTCTGTGAGTTTTCAATACATCTATCACATTTGCATTTAAAACTTTTGACAGAGGCAAATGTTATATTACTAGAATATTTAGCAATATTTTTATGTTTTTATTCCTCCTTTATGGACACAAGAAATATGCATATTATAGTCTGTGAAATATGCATATTATCTTCTGTTGCCATTTCATTTTGTCCGTCTGATATTATTGAAACAAGGTGGAAGATTTATTTCCTAAAACAAGAAATATATAGTTGTTGTTTTAAGAAAAGTATTTCCTAATAAAAAATGTAATTTTGCTGTGTGCATATTACATTTTACAATAATGGGAGCTTGCTCCTTGTCTGTGCACAGACAAGGAGCAAGCTCCCATTATTTATATGTTTATATTTATCACAAATAAGTGTGCTTTTTTTTTTTTTTAACATCTTTGCTTCCAACAAGACTACAAGCAACCACAATAAGAGTATAAGAGTTGGAAGTTACTGGAAGAGAAAAGATAGAGTTTGTAGAGCAAGATAACTATTGACAGACGACTTAAAAGACCGCAAATTTTATGAATTGGGAAAGCAAGATGAAGGAAGCGAATTCCAAAGAACTGATGTTCGAGGAAAAAAACTAGACAAGTAAGAGTTTTTGGAGCACTTAGGAACAGTCACAGAAAAAAGATTTAATTGGATGATGAGTAACACGAGAATGAATTTTAGTAGATAGCACAAGAAATACTAGCTTTTTAAAGCAGTGCCCATTATAGTATTTGTAGAGAAGAGAAGTAATATTACGACCATGTGATAATAGTTGAAGGTTGGCTGCAAGAGCAGGTCCCATTATGTTTACAATGTGTTTTTGCACCTTGTCTAAAAGAGAAAGGGCATCATTAGAAATCCGCCCCAGATATGGCAACAGTATTCCATACAAGGCCGGATTTGAAATTTATAGACAGAGAATAGAATCTAGAGTAAGAAAGTGTTGAGCTCGATAAAGAAATTCAACCTTAGCGGATACTAATTTTGCAATAGATTTGATATACGATTTCCAAGAAAGATCGGAAGTAAAAGTTAATTCTAGAAGATTAAGGGTAGATGACTCATCAAGTACATTACTGTTCATAAATATAGGAAGATCTAAATTATTGCGATAATGATTGGCTGAAAAAAATTGAGTTTTATCTGAATTAAAGTTCACCAGCCACTGTGAGCCCCATGCTGTAGCATAAGTGAGACCCTTTTCAAGCTCAAATGCCCTCTCCAAGCAATCAGAGAGAGTTGGCTTCTTACTATGACAATAATAAATGGTAATATAATCAGCGAACAATGTCACCTTAGATGTGAGAATATCTGGAAGATCGTTAATGTAAATTAAAAAGAGTATAGGGCCTAGTATAGAACCTTGAGGAACCCCTGAAGTTACTGAATAATAAGAAGAGTGCTTTCCATCAAGGACAACTTTTATACTACGATTGGAAAGGGAGGATTCAATAATCTTAAAGATGTTACCAGATACACTGTAAGAAGAAAGCTTATAGAGAAGACCAGCATGCCAAACTTTATCAAAAACTTTAGAAATTTTAAGAGCGATGGCCTTAACCTCCACCTTTATCTAATGCACGATAAAACCTATCGGTTATTACTGTTAGCAAATCAACTGTAGAACGAGAAGATCGAAATCCATATTGATGATCAGAAAGTAAGTTCAAGATAACAGATTAAGTGTTTGTTAATTAAAGATTCAAATGATAGGAATCTTATGATAGGAAGAAGACTAATTGGATTGTAGTTAGACATATCAGATCGCTCTCCAGAATTTTTGAAAATAGGGATAACAGATGCCGCTTTCCACCAGGCTGGAAAACAACACTCCGATAAGCACTTGTTAAATAGTTTTGAAAGTATCGACGACAGCTCAAGAGAACGCCTCTGCAAGTCTAACAGCTATGTTGTCCGGACCACAAGCTGTAGAAGAGTCTAAGCAGGAAGTCGCTTTAGGTATAATGGATCAACCTGTTTGGACCTAGTGGAATCAAGAGATGATATTGATGAAAAGTTCTTAGCAAACAATTCAGCTTTGTCTTTCGGTGAAGTCTGAACCATATGAGAGAGGTGGAATAACAGATTTGCCCTTATTATTACTCCTATTAAAGATTCTCCAGTCACTCGAGCCTAATTTTTGTGATGAATTACAAGATTTCATGACCTGAGAATAGCGGGCTTTGGCTTTAGACAAAACCTTTTTACAATGGTTCCTAGCAGTAATAAATAGACGTCTGTTTTTCTAGCCAAGGGCCATCACGAAGAAAATCACGGAAAGAGTCTGAGTTGTAAGAGTAGTTGTAAGAGGTATGATGATAGAGGGATTCGAATGATGAAGAAGAATGAGATAATAGTTTTAGAGAGATCCAGAAGCACCTAAGGGTGAATGTGGAGAAACTGAGCACTGTCTACGATTAGAAACAAGACATTAGTCGAGTAGAAAAGGTAAATGATTCGGGTTGTCTGAAAGCGAGTTGGAAAGTTGACTATTTGAGTTAGGGATTGAGAAAGGCAAAAGTTGTGGGCTTTAACGCCTGTAGAGTCACTGGCACTAGAGCCAAGCCATTTAGTGTGATGAGCATTAAAGTCATCTACAACCACAATATTGACTGATGGATAAAGAGAGCGGGCTTGGTCGATTTGATCATAAATAACATCAAAAAGAGTGCAGTCTTGAGATGAAGGAGAGCGATATAGAACAAAGAGAAAGGCAATCGAGTGAAGTGGTGCTAAATGAAAGCGCATAAAAGAATAGTCTGTGGATTCAAACCTAATTTCCCTACAAATGGGTGAATTCTTACGAATGTAAATGCCCAGGCCAAGCATGTGACTATTGGAGTCTTTGCGAATTAAGGGAAGATAGCCATCAACACTAAAATCACAAGATGAGACAGCCGAACTCAAATTTGTCTCACAAAGAGCAAGTAGGTTTAGTGAACTTTGCAAGAGTTAAGACTCAACAGTAGAAAAGTTACTTCAAAGACCACGAATATTAGTGAATGATTGATTTAGTGAACTTGGTGATGACAATGGTATTTTGTGTTTTATAGTTTTTGGTCCTTTATTCATTTTTAAATTTGTTAAAGAACTTGATTCAAAGCATAGACAGTGCTCAGTACACTGTTTAAAAGCCCAAGCAATTGCCTCATTACTATTAATAAACCTTAAGCCGTAACAAAGGGTTCCAAATGTGGCCTTAACAATGCACACCAAAAGGACAAACAGGGACACCATCAATGCGCATTACGGCACTGTTAGTACATGCTTTGCAAAAAATCGCGATGATCGGAGTCTTTTTCTGAATATATGGAATTCCAGATATTTCTTTTAACTTTTAGTTTTTCCGCGCTTCCAAAAAGTCTTCCGTAAATGCAAGTTGAAAAAATTTTGTTTTTAATTTTTTTTAGTCATTAATAATCATAGAAAAAAAGTTTCAAAAAAATTGAGAAAACCATTAGTATAAAATTAAATTAAGACAAATATGAGGGGAAAAGTTTTTTTTTCCCTCTATTTTTTAAATATGATCTAGATAATCTCTGCTATTGATGAATTTTAAATTTTGTAATCTTTTAGCGTTCAAAGATTTTGACCATATAAAGTTTGAATCCCACTCAAGAAGTGGGGATTACATTTATGAACTTTTTTTGATTTTGATAAACGGTTTTGAAAATTTTACAGTAAAAAGTAAAAGATCTTCCGGTTAAGGCTGTAACAATGATTTTAGCCCAGTTTATCATTAAATCTGGCGAAAAGTTTTTTTTTTACGTATATTTTACATTTATCGAGTTGATTTTTTGTATCATTGCCAACTTATCAAAAGTGGGCACACTTTCTCTTTTATGGCTTGAACATTTAATAGTCTTGATGTTTTGTGCGCACAAAAATAACAAATCTTTTTTCGGTTCGTGTCATAGTTACACTCTTTTTTTTTTTGAATGAGACAATAAGTATTTTTATTTATCTAAAAAGAAACTTTGAAGTTGTCTAAAAATGTTGAAACAGTTTATATTTCATAAAATAAAATGTCGAAAGATTTAGTTCATATTTCATAAAATAAAATGTCAAAGGTTGCTAAAAGAAAGCTCAAAACAAGAATTTTAAATGAAAAATGCAAAATACTAAAAGAAGTTGACAAAGGGAAGAATAATAACAGATGAAGAAATTGTTCAATATAATGTTCAAGATAGGTAGATTGAGTTTTAAAAGTTTGAAAAATAATGTTCAAGATAGGTAGATTGAGTTTTAAGAAAAAAAACAAGAATATTTCATTATAACTTGTCAATTCTTACCTTAAACTTATCGATTCATATTTTTTTTTTTGTCATCTGTGCTATTTTGCTATGTTTTCTTTAAATGCAACGATATTTTTTTGCTAATTATTGTTATGTAAAAAGTAAAAGTACTGTCAAAAATATAAGTTTATGATAAAATATAGAAACTTAATATACTTAAAATTATATACTTTTTTACATAAATTTTTTTGTAGAAGTTTCCCAACCCGACTGGTATTGATGGCTTTAAGAATTGCTTGAGGAAAGAGATGTTTAAACCTTTTGAATGAGTCCGTTGAATAAATAATGTTTAAGGAGTTTTTGATTTAATTGGTTGCCAAAAACATTAAAACCAAGTCGTTTCTGCAAATGAAGAAATAATTTTATATTTACTATTTTGGCTATGAATAAGTTATTGGCATTTGTTATTTCCAAAAACTAATTGGACAAAACAAAGTCGGACTGAAAGAAACAAACATTTTCGAGGTGACTAAAAAATTTCTAATCAAAATCTTTTAAATGAGACGACAACAGGTGTTTAATAAAATGTCCTAAAAATTAAGTTCGACTTAAGTTTTGTCTCATTATATGACTGTTATTTGTTTAATTAATTAATTGTAATTACGTAGATTTTTTTTTTAACAAATTTTATATTTATACTTTTTTATTATTTATTTTTACAAGTTGTTTTAAAATTGTTTGTTTTATTAAAATTCTAATAATTATTTAGAATGGTATTTATAAAAGATAAAAAATATCAAAGGTATTGAAACAATTTTAATTTTGTGATTTAAGCTTGATTAATGTATGGATATATATATATATATATATATATATATATATATATATATATATATATATATATATATAAACAATTTTAAATGTATTCTACAAAAAAGAGTGTTTAATGTTTTTAAAAGAAAAAGTCCGCTGGATTAACTAAAAAAACCACTCCAACCTAGAATAAAATACTATAAAGCTAAAACTTTGCACAAATAAGCATAAACATATGATACTTCACCAAAAAAAAAGGCCCCACCAATTGGAGCATCGGGAGGTGTACTTTTAGGCCTAATTAAAAAGGGGTAATAATTTTATGGTCAAATTTTGTTTTTTTAAATATACTTAATTATTTAATAATTTAGATAATTTAATACTGATTCATATTCGTATAAGAACTATATATATAACAATGGGTTAAAAATGAAAAGTTTATAAGATATGCTTGTTACTTTAACCCAACGTTTTATAGATTCAATGAATTTTACAGTACCCATGGACATTAAAAATCTGATACTACATGCCAAGTTAATCATGCATGTTGTAAAGGTTTATATTTTTATTAAACAATCTAGTAAAAAATTTAAAATAATAGTTTAAAGTTATATGATGTTTTAGTATTTTATGTTTATTCAAGGTGTACGCCTAAGAAACAGTAAAAAAACATTTAGTAATTTATTTTACTTATTTTGAATTTCTTTTACTCTTAATAAAAATTTTATTTTTAATATTGAATTAAATTTTTATTTAGTGGTACATTTATTAATCTATTATGAATTAATTATAAACATCGTTTTAGTTTACATGATCATTATGGTTATATCTTTCCTCTGATAACGATTACTCCTAAGTCATATAGTCGGTATTCTGCATTTTTGTAGATGCAAGTATATTGATTTATTTTTAGATGGCTCAAATTGCCGTCGAAGAAAAGTGTTCAATATGCAAAGAACCATTTATTATTGACAAAACACTCAGTAAAGAGTCAAATGTCATTGTCAAGTTGAACGGATTAAAAACACTAATTAAGTTCAGCAAAAAAAAGGAAAATGGAAGATTTAACTGCATACTTCAATTCTATGAAAAATCAGAAACCGATAGGTAGAGTTCTAGTTCATCATAGCTGCAGAAGAACATTTGTAGATCATAGAACTCTGCACACAAAAGAACAAACTAAATTGTTACGATCTTCAGTATCATCTTCTATTCTTGGGAACTCTTTTGACTGGAAAAAAAAAAGTTTTCTTTGAGAAAAAATGATGACAATAAAAGAAGCCCTGTTACTAAAGTAACAACTTTACCGATTCGTGAAAAACTTATTAAGCGTTGTTTAGAAAGAAATTATGCTTGGGGACGTCTTGAAAGTTGCATCGATCTCGTCGCGGTAGATTCTGTCTAACATAACACGTGTATGACAAAGTTTAGACTGCATGTGCCATTTGAAAATATGAAAGAAAGACCCCTTAATCTATCTATGTCAGAATCATTTAAAAAAATTTGTAATGGATTAGAAGAGGACGCAGATAGTGAGTTGTGCATATTAATGGTGCTTCATGAGAAAATGTACCAACTTATGGGAAATGATAAAAACATATTCAATTAAATGGCTTAAAAAGAAACTAAAAGATCATTACGGTAAACATATATTCTTCGCTGAGTTAAAGGTCGAGCAGATGTGGTTTGTTTTAAAGATATGGCATCTTATCTTATTAATAAAATGAAGAAGAAAAAAAATAATAGTTGATGATCTAGTTAGAGCAACAGCAAAGATTATTAAATCAGATATAAGGGAAATTGCTTATAATAAAGATAAATACCCTACTACAGATGGTATAGTTAGTTGCAAAGATGATCCAAAAACATTGGTTCCAAGTAGCTTAATGATATTTCTACAACTGCTAATTCCATCCAAACTAAAACAAGTAAGTATTGGACAATGTATTGTGTAAGCTTCAAGGCCTAAATCAATAATATCTCCAATTCCGTGTTGAATTAAACAAATCTTTTGGTTCTAAGTGGCTAGTTGATCATCTTTCAAAAATTGGATTCTCTATCACATTGGATGAAACCCTTCACTTCAAACAATCTGCCATTAAAGCAAATTGCACATTTAATCTATAAGAAAGGTTTATTACAAAAAAACAACATCTGATTTAGTTACGGATCGTGGTGTTAAGATAATACCTTATTTAAGATCTAGTGATATTGGCTTTCAGATGATTAAATTTAATCCTTACAGAGAAATGGCGTCTCCGATTACACTTCCCAGAGAATTAAATTTTGACTTGTTATGGCAAGGTGGCTGATTCTTCATTTCCACAGACAACTCGCGGCCAAACTGGTCAGGTTTTATGCAACTAGTAACTGATACAAAGATTTGTCAGCAAAAATCATTAGTTTTGTTCCTTCCAATAATTGATCTAAATCTTCCTGATGAAACATGCATTTACTCCACCATTCGTTTTTTTATAGATCAGGCTGAAAAAAAAAGTCAAATGTGTAATAAAAACACTATCGCAGAACATAATTACCATATTAAATAGATGGTCACATATTGTAGAAGCAGTTCGATTTTTAAATGCTTATGAGATAAACAGTAAAAAAAATATTGAACAGCAACTATTTTCGATGGGTGATAAACTTGTCACAGATAAAAAATATTCTGTTGAAACAATAATAAGAGCATTTGAATATTTTTCAATGTCACGTACTACATATAATCGTCTCAGAGAAGATTTTCAACTTCCTAGCATTACAACATTAACAAGACTAACATCGAAAGTAAAATCTGTTCATGAAGATATATTTCTACAAAAAGAGTTTTCAAACTTATCTGACGTTAGACATAAAAATTGTATTCTTTTATTAGATGAAGTTTATGTTAAAACTATGTTGCAGTACCATGGGGGAACAGTGTTTAGAAAAGCAGTTAACAATCCAAATGTTCTTGCTAATACTGTTTTGAGTTTTATGGTGGTTACTTTGTTTGGTGGACTTCTATGTAAAATGCTTCTAGTACGTGAAACCGATTCAAATTTTATTTTTGAACTAACTAACTTTCTTTTATCAGCCATCAAAGCAGCATGTGGTAATGTTGTATGTATAGTTTGTGATGGTAACAGGGTAAATCAGGCCTTTTTTAAGAAATTTGAGACAGGCGGCGTACCTTGGCGAACAAAAGATAATATTTATCTTTTTTATGATTTTGTGCACCTTTTAAAAAATATTCGCAATAATTGGATAACTGAAAAGACTCAGGAACTTGAGTTTTATGTTAATAAGGAAAAAAAAGTTGCTAAGTGGTCTCACATTGTAGCATTGCATAAATTAGAATCAAAGCAAATGATTAAAATGTCTAAACTTACTGATGTTGCTGTATTCCCCAAACCAATTGAAAGACAAAAAGTTTCAACTTGTCTGAAAGTATTTTGTGAAGAAACAGTCTGTGCCTTAAAATGTCATCCAGACTTGGAAAATGTTGATGATACTATTTAGTTTCTTTCAATAATAATTGAATTTTGGAGAATTGTTAATGTTCATAGCCCTTATGCAGATATACGTATGCGTGATCCAAACAAAGCTGCAATATTTTCTCCTGGTGATTTTAATCTTCAAAAGCTGTTAGAATTCGGAAACTTAGCCAAACAAATGTGTTCTTCTCAAAAAGTTCGTTGTAAAAGTTTCACAAAAGGTACTTCTAAAAGTCTCTATCGCACATGCAATGGTCTTGTTGAGTTGTCAAAGTTTCTCTTGTCTACAAATCATAAATATGTTTTGCTTATAACATTTACCACTGATCCTTTAGAAAAACAGTTTGGGAAACTCAGACAAGGATCAGGTGGTACATATTTTATTACTGTACAACAAGTATTAGAGAAAGTTGGTATTGTAAAGACAAAACTACTTTTGCAACTAGACAATAATGGTGATTGTCTTGATTTTACTACATCAGGACATTCTTGTGAAAGATGTGGTTTTTACATAAACGAAGTGAAATGTTTGATATTTGATAACTTACCAGAATTAGAAAATATAATATCTATAGATGTTAAAATGAGTCTGATTTATATAGCTGGGTATGTTGTCCGAAATGATGAAGATTCAGATGACTCATGCTTTTATTATAAGAAATTCCGATATATTATACAGACGAAATCAATCGTGGAGGATTAACTGTACCTGGTGATTGTGTATGTCAATGGGTTATATATTGCTATATTATGTTTCGTGAAATGGCTGATAATACATGCATTTCTTCTTTGTGCAATCTAATGATGCTTATTTCAGAATCATATCAACTGAATATGAATAGAAAACATGGTGTTTTCTATTCATATTCATGTACTTTCGAACATATTTTTTAAAAACTATTGTAGTTTGTACTCACCAAGATCAGAAAAAGAACCAAAACAAAAAATTTTGAAACTCAGTGTTAAATAGCATTGTTATTTAACACTGAGTTTAAAAAAAAAAACCAACATAAAATACTGAATTTATGTATAAATTTATTATATTTGTAAAAAAAATTATTTAGTATTTTTTGGATTGGAATTAAAATTTCAAGTTGAATTCACGTTACTTGTGTTATTTCTGTTTAAAAAAACTCGCCTCCAGTTTATGACGTCATCCGTACGGTGAATAGGCCTGTTATAAAGTACGCCTTGGTTACATTGGAAGCATTGGTAAACTTATGGGAAGATCTGGTTTGGAGGAGTTGTTTAATGAGATATACGCAGAAAATAGTATTATACACATGACGTTCGGAAAAGCTATTGCACGGTCACTTAGAGCGCACATTCTAGCAGAAAGTACCCTTTAAATTATACTGCTGGATATCCTTGTTAATGACGGAGAGATTAATCTTTCCTCGTTTCAACCTATTTTTGAAAATGCAATGTTAAGTACCTTAACTAAAGACAAATTTGAGAAGTTTGTAGTAAAGTAACAATTTAATCAAATAAGTAAAGTAGACAATTTAATCAAATCTCAGAAATCATAATCTAGAACTCTGCAGAACACTGGCTTTAATATATGGAGTATGCTGTAATCGCAAAAAACTTCATTATTGCAGAGAGAACATCAAATTGGTCTTTTCACTTACACACAACAAAACTTATTCTAAATTTATTTGCTGCAACTGGGCACATAAACTACGCCAAGAGTGCCAGAATTTATGTTCAAGAAATGGAACACTGGTGTCTCGAAAGTTCTCGGTTTAGTGACTGCTTTTAGAATGCATCCCATTCAGTAAAAAGAATCAGTCGTTATTGGGCAGGGCTTTAGCCTGATTAGGTAATAGAACAAACAATGTGTTCTGCAAAAAATAGAGGTGACAACTCGAGGACGTGGACTAACAGAAAGTGTCAGAACTCTTTGGGTACTTACTTTAAACTCCAGTGCGGCTATATGCGAAGCCATGACAACCCTAACAGGATGTGAAATAGAAACAAGCGAACAACACAAAGAAATGGGGTTAGCAAGACGTGCAAGGGATTTTTTAGACTGCGAAAATTTGTAAAATGGTTACGGAGACGAAATCGTTTATATATCACGACTCAAATTTGCATTCTCTATCAACAGGTCTTGTCTCCATCATTGGAAATGATGATATAAATGATGAAAAATCTGAGGAAATAGGATTGATGATTTGAAGTTTGACCTTCATAAACACACACACACAACAACATAAGTTATATTATTAAATCGCTTTATAGAATATATAATTTAACTCAGACCATCAGTTTATGTATATATATATATATATATATATATACATAAACTTATGTATATATATATATATATATATATATATATATATATATATATATATATATATATATATATATATATATATATATATATATATATATACATATATTGTCAGATTCATAATCGATAGGGGAGCTTTGATACATTGAGTAAGATGGGTAAAAAGAACAAATTTTGTCAATGTTTGCAAGTTGTACTTAACATGCATCAAACACAATTATGGTGTAGTAAGTGTCATGTTTGATGGATATGAAACTTTTTCAACCAAATCAAATCAGCATGCTAGAAGACAACAAGGAAAAAATACTTATCTGATCAATGTGCATGATGATAAGACATTGCTGTTTGGCCAGGAGCGCTTTTTATTATCCCAACAAAACAAAGTAGAGTTTATTAAACTGCTAGCAAAACATCTTATGGCTGCAGGGCACGAAGTAAATATATGCCCAGGTGATGCTGATACAAAAATCGTTTCAACCGTTTTACAACGAGCATTAAATAGCAAAGTTGTAGTTTGCAGCTGATGGCACTGATATAACTGTTATGTTTTTGTATCATTGGAGAGAAAACATGTATAATGTCTATTTTATGCCTGGAAAGGGTAATCATCTCTGGAGCATCAAAGAACTAACTCACACAATCAACGAGTTTAAAGAGCACTTATTATTTGTACATGCATGGTCAGGGTGTGATACCACCTCTGCAACATACGGAAAAGGAAAATTCAGCTTTTTAAGTCTTCTAAAAAAATCAAATGAGTTCCAAGAAATATCACAATTAATGACAAACTTTTGGATAGATAAAGATACAATTGATAAAGCAGCAATTTTGGCGTTTAAAAATATTTACTATTGAGCACTATTTAAAACATTGACAAAATTAAGGTTCGTATACTATTTACTAAATGTTATTAATTTACATAATCTACATTATGTACCATGAAACTAAGCTACTATTAATTATTACAAAGATATTCCACTAGCATTATATTGTACATAGCATTATATTGTACATAGCATTATATTGTACATAGCATTATATTGTACATAGCATTATATTGTACATAGCATTATATTGTACATAGCATTATATTGTACATAGCATTATATTGTACATAGCATTATATTGTACATAGCATTATATTGTACATAGCATTATATTGTACATAGCATTATATTGTACAAGGTGGTACTAGACTGCTTTTGTAAAGTATCTGTTAATTTTATTCTGGTAGTTCAAAGTATGAAAAATAACTAAATACTAATCTTTCCATTGTAAATATCAAATGAATATAGAAATGACTTGCAAAGGTATAATTTTTTTTTTTTTTTTTTTAGATTATTCACCTCCCCAAGGCCCGAGGGGGGCCATTACAGTCGAGGAGGCTACTCATTTTTTTGTGTTTTTATTTTTTATTTTTTAGTTTTTATTCGTGGTGCAACCCTATCTCAACTCTTTAACTCCGAAACACGAACCTTGCTGCTGCGCGGAGAAACTAAGTTGAGCTCGGTACTTCCAGGGACGTGGTGGGAGTCGAACTCCGAACCTCTCGCTTACAAAGCGAGCGCTCTTACCACTACACCACTACCGCATAATTAAACCTCATAAGTTACCACCAACTGAAAAAGTGGCATACTTACATGGTTTACGTGTCCATCTTCAAGTTATTGAATGGAAGTTGCTTGATGAGCGTTTGAATCTTAATCCTGAAGACTGGGGATGAGAAAAAGAAAACAATGCTCTTATACCAGCAACAATTGATAACGATGTAGCACCTCAAAACCTTCTAAGTCTTATAAGATGCAACTGTAAAATATCTTCAAAAAACCAATGTGGTTGAAATACTTGCAGTTGTCGAAAACATGGTCTTAAGTGCGTTTCCACTTGTGGTGGTTGTCAAGGAGAAAGTTGTCGCAACAAAGAGGTAATTTTAATATGACTAAAACATTAGGCTTGACGCAATTTGTAACCATTTTTTAATATGATTGGAGCATTCCATAATTTATTATATTTAATTACATCGTATTATTTTATAGAAAACACAAACTTTGAAAATGCAGGATGATAGTATCATCAATTTTGAATACTTTGACGACACTAATGACATATTTAACATATTTGAAGATTTATTTGATTAATTTTTAACTCATTTTGTTTTAAATAATATTAAAACAAAATGAGTTATTTAAAACATATTGTTTTAAATAACTTTTATTTTAGATTATATCTCATAACATGATTTTGTTATTAAAAGCACATACTAAATAAGTAATATAAACAATAAAAACTGAAAAATCTTATTACTTTCTGTGTTTTTTATAATTTGTTTCATAGACATAATAAATTATATTCTTTAATCAAATTGTTTTTAACCCATAGTTCTTATGCCAATATGAATCTGCATTAAATTATCTTTCCAATATATACCATTGGAGTACATTTTTGAAGACAAAAATTTTAATCATAAAAATTATTACCCTTTTTTAATTAGGCCCAAAAGATCACCTTCCGGTGCTCCAAATGACTGGGCTTTTTTTTTGGTGACTTATTATATATTTATGTTGACTTGTAGAAAGTTTCAACTTTATAGTATTTTATTACTGGTTGTATCGGAATTCTACTGGACTAACAGAGCAATAATAAATTATATAAATATATAAAAAAAAGTATATAAATATGACACACGTTCTAGATAAAACAAAATAAATATAATTGTTAGTAAGAAGTCAAGCTAGTTTATAAATCCTCATAATTGAGTGGCTTTTTACAATTTATTTTTCGTCCACGACTTGACACTTATATTATTGGTTGTTTTATTATTCTCATCTGGCATGTTTTTTGCTTCTGCTATTATTCTTTTGTGCACCATCACCTTCGCATTATCTCGAGTCCTGGCTGGGGCAATTATTGTGTGCAATCTTCTTAAAGGTGAATTTAATTTCAACATAATTTTAACATCTGAGACTTCATTTTTAAGTGGTTTCATCTTGAATTGCCATATTTTGAGTTTGTTTGAAAAAGTAAGGTATTAAAGTACGAATATTTTTATCATGATAGTTTTTGGGGCCATCCATAAAGTACGTACGCAGGTATGGGGAGAGGGTTTTCCTAAAAGCGTAAGAACGCGTACAAAAGGGGTAGAGGTTGTTAAAGAGAGTGAGTACGTACGCGGGTTTTTTTTTTAAACATTTAATTTTACGTGTGTAGCAAATTAGTATTTTTTTTTCTGACTACAGTCACAATATTTTTATATTAATTTCTTTATAAATAATGAGAAAAGAAATCGAGCGACAATCGTTCCAAATAATTTTTTTTAATTTTCGCACCGTAATTTGATTAGTAGCGAAATGAGAAGCATAAAGACGTCAAATAAAAACAAACATTTTTTGAATTCTTTTTTTTTAGTTACTGTACTCAAACTGGTTTTTATAATTTCTCTTAAAATGTTAAAATATGTTGTAATATTTTAAGATTTAAGGTGGTTTATAAAAAAAATCGATTTTTGAAAAATTGCATGTTCTTGAAGCCCAAACATTCTACATTCCAAATATATATAGATCATTATAGGGAATGAATTTTAAAATGCTCTAAAATAGCAAGTTTCGCAGTGTAGTTAAATAATTTTTTTAGCAACGGGTTGTTTATATTAAAAAAATAGGTGTTTAAGAGTGTTGCGCCATTTACTTTTAGTTTTTGACACTGGTGCCAGTAACTGTTTCAAGTTTATTTTCCTAAATAAGCCATAGTTTTTAAGTACAATTACTATGTTTACATAAATTACTTATTGAAAAATCAGCCTTGTGTTATACTTTATTTGCCTCGTGCTTATTTTTATTATGGGAAAAAATAAATGTGATTCAAATTTAAGAAGGAAAGCAGATGGTACCAGGATTTACAAAAAAAAATAACTTAGAGGAAATCAATTTTCCTCAGCATCAATTTAAATTCGAAACCGGAAATCACTAACTCAACTCAATCAAAAATCTTGACATCAACATCTTCAAAAAAGTTATCACATAGCAGTAAAAAAAGTAATGCAAAATTTAATGATTCAAATAAATTGCCTTCATGCTTTATACTTATTGAGACAGACATTTTAAAATCGATTGTTACTTTAATTGGACATTGTCCTCAATGCCATAATAATTGAAAATTGAAATAAATTGAAATCTCAATTGATTTATCAAAAAAGAAAGGCTTGGCTGTGTTTATAAACATTTCTTGTACAACATCTAGGCCTGTAAATCGAGCCGAACAAGCTTGCCAAGGCTCGGCTTGGCTCGTTTACATATTAAGAGTGTTCAGGCTCGGCTCGAGCTCGTTTCGAACATGAGATTCTTTGTTCGAGCTCGGCTCGTTAAGGATTAGTATTGTTTGGGCTCGGCTCGTTTTACATGTTGCTCGAGCTCGACCGGTTTAAAACTCGAAATAATTATTGTAACCTGTTAGTTTAAAGCTCGTTTAGTAAAAAAAAATTGTTCGTTAAAGGCTCGTCTGTAAATAATGCAAGTCCAAATCAACAAACAACATAAACAATCCTACAGTCTATTAAACATGCAAATAAACAACATAATGAAATAAGATCCCACAAATCTAATAGTTCAAAATAAAAGTTAAACCTAATAGTTCAATGTTCAAACTTAATGTTACTTACTCTTAATAAACATATTGGGCCTGTTGGCAAATGACAATAGTCAATAGCAGCCTCACGTAATTAAATTGTTTATATTAATCAATTATTTAGTGTAATAAGAGTTATATGGGTCATATCTCATATGGTTACACTAACACTATATTTTTATTATATACTAATATATATGATATCACAATTTTATTTATTACATATATATTATTATAATATTAATAAATATATATATATATATATATAAATATATATATAAATAAATATATATATATATATATATATATATATATATATATATATATATATATATATATATATATATATATATATATATATATATAAATATATATATATTCGAGCTTTAATCGAGCCTATATGAACGAGCCTATGATGTTCAAGCTCGGCTCGTTTAATAAACCGAACAGTTCACGAACACGAGCCAGGATTTACAGCCCTATTGGAAACAGTCTTTTTATTTTAGCAAATAGATCGAAAAGCCAGGTCCAGCAATGTCATTATTTGAAATGAATTATAGATTGTTGTTGCCATGGTTTGGAAAAATTTTGTGGTCTAATGAATTTACCTCCTCCAATGAACATAAAAGCATTTAATGATATTTAAGATAAAATTCATATCATATACCAAAGTATAGGGTTTTAAAAAGTGATCCCTACCCAAGTTTGATTGTTCAAAAATTAGAATGTGTAGGACATGCAAAAACGATTTGGTAATAGACTACGTAAACTCAAACCCACCGACGAAACCAAGTTGGCAGAAATTATTATGATATTGCAGTGCGGAAAAGTACTGGTTCAATAGATTACCAAATGAAAAAAGCAATTGGTGCTGTTTTGTTTCACTGCTCAGATGCTTTGAGTTTGGAATAATAACACTATATGTGTCCGCAAACTAATGACTCTTGGTGTAAATATCAGTGTGATAAAATTAATAACACAAAAACTTACAAGGAAAAACCTGGAATACCAATTATTATTAGATTTAAAATTAAACCCATTTTTCTTGACCTTAGTGATGATAAGTTTCTTAGTAGATGTTTATATGGCAAAATTCAAATGAGTCCATTAATGCTATCATTTGGAAGCGTTGTCCTAAAGAGATTTTTGTTTGCCGTACCACTTTAGAAATAAGTGTTGCATCAGCAGTAATTTCATTTAATGATAGTATTTCTGGTATATTGAACATATTTGAATATTTAAATGCTACTCCAGGTACATTTGCTACTCATTATTGTACCAAAATAGACCAAGAAAGAATAAAGATGATGGAAAAGAAGTCGTTTGACTCAATAAAACAAAGAAGAAAGCTGGTTCGTGCACAACGAAAAGGTTTTACAGATATAGTAAATGAAAGTGAAGGTGCATCTTATAAAGCAGGAGTTTTTTAGATATAAGGTTTTTGTTATTTATGTTAATTAAATTTATGTTAAGGCTGTTATTGTATTTTGTAACGTAATTATTGTATATTACCTTTTTATATTCAAGCTTTTTTTCATTGATTGAATAATTCTATTTTGTTTAAATTTTTTCGAATATTAGAGTTCTCACATTTTTCTTTTTTCTGTGTTTAATAAAGCTTAAGTCGTTTTGTTTTTCAATAATTTTTAGACCATTATACATTAAAAAATTTTTTTTTCATTAAAAATGTTTAGTATTGTTTTTCTAAACATATGAGTTTTTTGCACTCTGCGATAAATATCTTGAGATTGGTTTGTCTGATTGTGTTAAAATTTTCAGGAGTTGTTTATTATACATATATATATTTTTTTAACATCTTCGCTTCCAACAAGGCTGCAAGCAGCCACTAATTAAAGTTGGAAGTTACTGAAAGAGAAAAGATGAAGATTGTAGAGCAAGATAACGATTGACGGACGACTTAAAAGATTGCAAATTATATGAATCAGAAAAGCAAGATGAAGGAAGCGAATTCCAAAGAATTGATGTTCGAGGAAAAAAACAGAACGAATAAGCGTTTTTAGAGCACTTAGCAACAGTCACAGAAAAAGGATGACACTTAATTGAATGACGAGTAACACGAGAGTGAATTATAGTAGATGGCACAAGAGACGCTAGCTCTTTAGAGCAGTGCCCATTATAGTATTTGTAGAAAAGAGAAAGAGAAGCAACATTACGACGAGGTGATAATGGTAGGAGGTTGGCTGCAAGAGCAGGTCCAACTATGTTTACAATACGTTTTTGCACCTTGTCTAAAAGAGAAAGGGCATTATTGGAAGATCCGCCCCAGATATGGCAACAGTATTCCATACAAGGCCGGATTTGAGATTAATAGAGATAGAGAATAGAATCCGAAGTAAGAAAGTGACGAGCTCGATAAAGAGATGCAACCTTAGCAGATGCTAATTTTGCAACTGATTTGATATATGGTTTCCAAGAAAATTGAAAGTAAGAGTTAATCCTAGAAGATGAAGAGTAGGTGACTCATCGAGTACATCACCGTTTATAAATATAGGAAGATCTAAAAACACGAACATGACAAAAGGTTGGAACTGATTTGTTTCAGTGGGCTATTAATAACTATTTAATTATTGTTTGTTATTATAGCTTGTGGTCGGAAGTTTTTCTGCTTTTAAATATCAATTCAACCAATGTAATATTAGCATGTAATGAATCATTTTCTAGAAATGGTGTTCCGGAAAAATTAGTTTCAGATAATAATACACAATATACTTCAAAGCTGTCAATTAATCAATTTTCTTAACGGTGGTAATTTAACCACATAACAAGTAGTCTACACTAACCATGGTTTAATGGCTTAGCCAAAGCCACTGTGAAATCAGTAAAATTTATGATAAAAAAGTGACATGTCAAACAAAGAAACTTTCAAAGGTATTCTAATATTGCGCAATACTCCAATAAAATGTAGTTTATCTCTAGCAGAACTACTACATGGACGCCAACTAAGAGATAATTTACCTAGATTTCAAAATTAAAATTAAGAACCATGTAAAAGACCTAGAGAGATTGTTAAAGAAGGGGGCTATCCATAAAGTACGTACGCAGTAAAACCACTATTTTAGTAGGACACCCCCTCTAACCTATGTACGAACCTTTACGCTTTTGAAGACCCTCCCCGTACGTAGGCATTATTTTTTTCGAAAGAAATCCCCCACCTTCCACAACGCATAAATATTTCAAAATATTAAAAACAAAAAAAACATTTAGTTCATTTGACATTTCTCTGTACTTAATTAAAACTTAAAATATTACTTAATGTACTTAAGGTGGTCCTATACTAATAAAATCAAAATTTTAAAAATACACTCATATTTTATGATTTTCATATAAGAATAAGTATTTTGTATTTAAAGCACAATAAAGAAATAAATTTTTTTTTTTTTCTGGTTAAAATTTTGGATCTATGGACCCTAAAAATGGACTACGCGCTGCGATAAACAGCCAGTAAACTAATAATGGTATGATCATGAAATTTTCACAGCTTTTTAATACCAGATGATTAGACTCACCCTGCAAAAATCAAATAATTTAACAAACTATTGAAGCTTTTGTAAGAAAACCGGTTTAAGGCCTAAAAAAAAGACCCGAAAAGGACCTAGACCTTATTTTTAGAACAAGTTGACTAACATGAATTCTTTTAGTAAGGTGAATTTGCATATATATGTGCTGCTGCGATTGCCAATCGAAACCGTTACTTCCATATTTATCAGCAAAACAATTCTCCAGAAAAAAGACGTCTGTTTATTACTGCTAGAAACAATTGTAAAAAGGTTTTGTCTAACGCCAAAACCCGCTATTCTCAGGTCATGAAATCTCGTATCTCATCTCAAAAATTAGGCTCTCGTGACTTCTGAAGAATCTTTAATAATATCAATAAGAAGGGCAAATCTATAGTTCCACCTCTCTTGTATAATTCAGACTTTGTCACCTCACCTAAAGACAAAGCCGAATTGTTTGCTAAAAACTTTTCATCAATACCATTTCTTAATTCCACTAGTTGCGTTCTACCTGATATTGTCAACAAACAGGTTGATCCATTGCTTGACATTCATATCACTCCAGCATCTGTATCTAAAGTGATTTCCTGCCTAGACTCTTCTACAGCTTGTGGCCCGGACAACATACCTGTTATTGTCTTGCAGAAGTGTTCTCCGGAGCTGCCGTCTATACTCTCAAAACTATTCAACAAGTGCTTATCAGAGTCTTGCTTTCCAGCCTGCTGGAAAGCGGCATCTGTTATCCCTACTTTCACTAATTCTGGAGAGCAATCTGATTCGTCTAACTACCGTCCCATTAGTTTTCTTCCTATCATAAGCAAGGTTTTTGAATCCTTAATTAACAAACACTTAATTAATTCATACTTTTTACAACTCCTTTTAAACCGTCAATTACGTTCAATTTTTTTACTAAAGATTTCTAGAAGTGACGTTAACCTAAATGGATCTCTTGTTGGGCAAAAGCACTGACTGGTTTAAATCAATAAAAACAATTTAGATCAGTGGGCAAAAGTGACGAAAAGATGTAGTAAACATACACTTTAACTGACTTTCCGAATCCTTGGATAGTTGCCAACAACTATCCACGGATTGGATAGTCAAAACTCAAACATAAAAAAATATATTTTTTTAGGAAGTGCATTAGGCCATGTCAAATTAAAAATTTTTTTGGAACCAAGTGTTTGGCATTAAAGAGATATTTTCTAATCCATCCAAAAATGCATCCTCGAAAATTTTATCAAATTAAAACAGTTTTAGCTTAGTCTTACATTTAACATAGTCATTAATTCATGCAATCACATTAAAGGTAATCTATTTAAGATTTTTAATGGTTCAATAAATCAAGAAATTTTTGCGGAACAACTAAAGGTAGCTAAAGCTACCCGCTCATATTTAAACGAGATTAACTAACAAACGTTAGTAACTATCGTCCAATCTAAGTCCTCTCTGTTTTTTCTAAAGTTTAAAAAAAAAAGTTTATTCAACCAAATATTTAATCATCTCTCTTTTTTTATTCTATTTTATTCAACAAAATATTTAATCATCAAAATTAAACACAATAACAAATCACAGTATAATAATATTGTATTGTCATGCCAGAGAAGTGATTAAAACACTATTTATTGTTATTGTATGATGAATAACACTTACAATACCTATTATATTCTACTTTGTTCTAACAACACATTGAAATCCTGTAACTAATGTATTGTATTACTGTGATGTTAAACACTTAAAATAACTTTTATTTCTATTACTAGGATGAAAAACAATTACATTAACTATCTTTTTGTGTTTATGAAAATCAATTACAACAACTATTATTACTATTTCTAAGTTTTTGGACTTAGAAATAGTAATAATAGTTGTTGTTTATTATTGTATAATAAAAGTATTTAGATTTTTTTCTTCACATTTATTATTATTTGGGCACAATAAAATTCAGAAGCGCCCAAGACGCCCGTTTTAAGTAGTCATTTACATATATAATTTTTGTAATCATTAGCAGTCATTAATTTAAAATTTTTTAGTCATTTAGCAGTCATTTACATATATACTTTTTTGAGCAGTTGTTTACATTTTGAGCAGTTGTTTATATATATATATATATATATATATATATATATATATATATATATATATATATATATATATATATATATATATATATATATATATATATATATATATATATATATATATATATATATATATACATATACATAAAATACTATACGAAAACCAATTTGGTTATAAAAAAATAATAACCGAGCATGCCATTCTTCCGCTTACGCGCAATACAACTGACTCTTTTAAAGACTCTTGTTTTATACTAGGAGTGTTTATTGATTTGTCTAAAGCATTTGATACCGTCATTTATTAAATCCTTATAAAAAAACTAATGTTATATGGTATTAAAGATAAAACCCTGTTTTGTTTCAAAAGTTACTTGGTTCACTTATATATATATATATATATATATATATATATATATATATATATATATATATATATATATATATATATATATATATATATATATATATATATATATATATATCATATATATATATATATATATATATATATATATATATATATATATATATATATATATATATATATATATATATATATATATATATATATATATATAAATCATCAAACTTAACTACAATAAATTTTGCAGATGATACAAACTTGATTTTGTCTCATAAAGATATAATTACGAATGTTTCAAAGTGGACATACGGCTTCTTGTTTTTTTTAAAAAAAAGCTTTACTCAGTGGGTGCTACTAAAACCCCATATAACATAAATCACAAGAGATAATTTTGTTCTATAAAAAGGTTTCAAAAAAGTAATAAAAATAATCTCACACAAACATACAATAATATTAGTTTGAAACTTATTAAATCATTTACAAATTTTTTTTATTTTATTGATTTTTGAAAATTCTGTTTTTAAATCTATTTATAATTAAATTAAATCTGATGATCACAAACAAGATATAGACCTTTTTTCTGGCTTTTTTTTATTGGAGGAGTTTTGAAAATATACTTTAATTCAGAAAAAATTTTTTTACTGGCTATCCATCGCGCCTGTAGATTTGTTGTCTACAAAAAGACTTCTATAAGATTCTCGACGTGAATTTAGACGTCTTTTAGACCTGTTTTTAAATGCATATTAGTTGCATTTTATTTTTATAACATCTACATGTCTTGTAAAAGCATTATGTTCCATACAAGATATATGTCTACAAATCTAAGAGATCTCTTCGCTATAAGATATCTCTTTGACCAGTTTTTAGATGCATATCAAATGTATATTAGATGTATTCTATTTATTAAATTAAGTTTGAAAGTTCTTTAAAACATTTAATAAGTAAAGAAACAATTAGGTTCAAATTATTTATATTTATTTAACAACGTTCAATTATATGCATAATATAAAACTAGAACTGTGTAATGAGTCTGCCAACTCACTGTTCCACATTAACAATACCTAAAATCTAATGTAATTACAAAAACATTGCTCGGATTGCTACAAAATTGAAAAAAGTATCAAAAATAGGAATTATGACAATATTTCTGGTGCACAGTAAGCTAACTTAAAAATTTTTCTTATTATGATAAAACTTTTCTTGTTAACACAATGCCAGAATAATGCGGGCGCATGGGCGCATTTGTGCCGGGCTCTCAAATATTAAGGACTCAAAGGTTTACTTGATTTTCCAAAGATATATGTCTTTTTTATTTATTTATTTTTTTTTACATTTTCACTTCCAACAAAGCTGCAAGTAACTACTATTAGAGTTGGAAGTTACTGAAAGAGAAGGCATGACGTTTATAAAGCAAGAAAACGATTAACAGTCGACTTGAAAGATTGCAAGTTATATGAATCAGGAAAACAAGACTAAGGGAGAGAATTCCAAAGAACAGATGTTCGAAGAAAAAAACTAGACAAATAAGAACTTTAGGAGCACTTGGGGCAGTCACAGTAAATAGATGAGACTTAATTGATTGACAAGTAACACGAAAATGAATTTTAGTTGATGGCACAAGAAATGCTACCTTTTTAGAGAAGAGTCCATTGAAGTATTTATAAAAATGAGAAAGAGAAGCAACATTACAATGATGTGACAGTGGCTGAAGGTTGTCTGCAAGAGCAGGTCCAACAATGTTTACCATGCGTTTTTGCACTTTTTCTAAAAGAGAAAGTGTGTCATTTGAAGTTTCGATCCAGATATGGCAACAGCATTTCATACAAGGACAAATTTGCGATTTATAGAGACAAAGAAAAGAATCCGGAGTAAGAAAATGACTACCACGATAAAGAAATTTAACCTTAGCAGATGCTAGTTTTGCAATCGATTTGATTTATGGTTTCCAAAAAAGATTGGAAGTAAGAGTTAATTCAAGAAAACGAAGGGTAGATGACCCTATCGGTTATTACGATTAACAAATCAACAGTAGAATAAGAAGACTGAAATCCATATTGATGATCAGAAAGAAAGTTTTAAGATTCAAGATGAGACAGAAAACCTTGCTTATGATTGTAAGAAGACTAATGGGACGGTAGTTAGACGAGTCAGGTTGCCTTCCAGAATTTTTGAAAATAGGAATAACAGATATCGCTTTCCAGCAGGCTGGAAAACAAGACTCTAGTAAACATTTATTAAATAGTTTTGAAAGAATAGACAACAGCTCCGGGGAACACTTTTGCACGATTATAACAGGTATGTTGTCTAGACCACAAGCTTTAAAAGAGTCTAAGCAGGAAATCACTTTAGATACAAAAGCGGGAGCAATACGAATGTTAAGCAATAAATCAACCTGTTTGTCGGCTATATTAGGTAGGATATGATTAGTGGAATCAAGAGATGAGACTGATGAAAAGTTCTCAGCCCGAAATTCAGTTTTGTCTTTAGGTGAGGTAGCATAATCTGAACCATGCAAGAGAGTAGGAATAACAGATTTGTAGATTATAGACATTGTTATAGATTCTTCAGATGTTACAGCAGTTGTGGTTCTGCGGCTCAATTATCCTGCATTCATTTTTTTGTATATTTTCAGTAGGATAATGCCTCAAACATTTTCTGCATCCAGCGCCAAAGACTCTTATAATGGGCTTGTGTTTACAAGCACCAGTTAATTATAACTAAATATAATATATAACTTTATATGTTAATGTAAAATTTAATATGGTAATGTGTTAAATAATTGTTCTATACTCAAACATACACAATGTTCTATGCACAAACATTATACACAAATATACTATACACAAATGTTCTATACACTAACATTATATATACACAAATATACTATACACAAATGTTCTATACACAAACATTATATATACACAAATATACTATACACAAATGTTCTATACACAAACAAACGTTAGCTATACACAAGGTTCTATACTCGGACCTCTTCTTTTTCTAATATATGTCAAGGATCTCTTTGAGACATCCAGCCTGTGGACAATACATTTTTTGCCGACGACACAAATTTATTTTTTTTGCGCAACAACGTCACTTTATTATTTGAATTTATAAACTAAATTTCTCCTACTGGTTCAAAGTAAATAAACTTTCAGTAAATATTGACAAAACTAACTGGACTCTATTTCTCCCACTTTCCAAAAAACATTGATACCATACGAAATGCATTGATAATATTTTATCAATGTATTTCGTATTTTTTATTAATAGGAATATATATATATATATATATATATATATATATATATATATATATATATATATATATATATATATATATATACAAGAAATATATATATATACAAGAAAGTTTAATTTAAAAATTTTTCCTAATTATCGTAATAATTGATATATATATATATATATATATATATATATATATATATATATATATATATATATATATATATATATATATATATATATATATATATATATATATATATATATATATATATATATATCAATTATTACGATAATTAGGAAAAATTTTTAAATTAAACTTTCTTGTACTTTTTGTCATTAAAATGTATTATAGTAAATAAGTATTTTGATTAATATCATACCTGGGGCATTACTGTAAGATTTTAGTGCCTGCATATTAGATTTGTACTTTGAAAATTTAAAAAATACGTTAGTAATGTTCTTAGTTATGAATATTCAATTTTTCCATTATTTGCAATTAGGTAGGGATTATTTTGCAAGAAGTTAGGCTACCAGAAATCACTTGATTTGAGGTCTTGAAACCAGACCATCAACTTCATGTACAAAATCAAAATAGTCTTCAGTGTTTAATTGTTTTATTTATTCACTTTAATAGCAATGGGGAAAAAAAAATTTATCTCCCCGTAAAAGGGGTCAGATTAAAGTTCTCTAGAAGAATACAGAGCTTACTCAATGTCAGATAGCTTTAAAATGTGGGGTGACTCAGAGCATCGTGTCAAGCATAAAAAAGAACATGCAGCATGACTAAACTGGTACTCCAAAACCTGAAGAAAGATGCGAAAGAAAGCGGATATTATCACAACAAGATGATTGAGCTTTGGCGAGACTCTCTAAATCTAACCGCAAGATGACATCACGCAGACTGATGGTTGAAATATCTTTTAAAGGACCTGGACGTCTATACATTGTAGATGGCATGATGATTGCGAAACAGTATAAGAAAGTGATGAAAACTTGTCTGATTCCTCAACTAGAGGACTGGTTTCCTGATGGGAATTGCATTTACATGCAAGCTGGAGCACCCTGCCATGCAGCAAACATTATCAAGGATTACTTTGTTGACATCGGTATGGAAGTGTTGCCCTGGCCGTCAAGTAGTCCTGATATGAACCCAATTAAAGGGATATGGCACAATCTGAAAGACAGAGTAAACGAGGTCACCACTACTAAAAAACGTGACCTAATCGAACGCATTAATCATGTAATCACAATCAAATACTATGCAAGTATTACTATTTCCAAATACTATGCAAGTATGCCGAATAGAATTGCAGCGCTTATAAAAGCCAAGGGTGGTGCAACCAAATACTGAAAACATATGCACAATGAGTAAATTGTCTGCCGTACATGTACGTTTGCTAAATTTGGGCTTATATATTGAATACGAGGAATAAAAACCAGTTTTTAGTGTAAAAAACAAGTTTTTTGTCAGTTATCGTAATAATTTGAACAGTACTGTATATATATATATATATATATATATATATATATATATATATATATATATATATATATATATATATATATATATGTATATATATGTATATATATACAGATAGATATATATATATATACAGATATATATACAGATATATACAGATATATATACAGATATATATATATATAGATATATATATAGATATATATAGATAGATATATATAGATATATATAGATATATATATAGATATATATATATATAGATATATATAGATATATATATATATAGATATATATATATAGATATATATAGATATATATAGATATATATATAGATATATATATAGATATAGATATATATAGATATATATAGATAGATATATACAGATATATATATATATAGATATATATATAGATATATACAGATATATATACAGATATATACATATATATATACAGATATATATATATATACAGATATGTATATATATACAGATATATATATATGTATATATATATATATATGTATATATATACAGATAGATAGATATGAAGAGTACACGGGAAAAAACGGCATAGTCGCATTTAAAAAGTTATAAGAAAATATTTATGAATCATTTATAAAAGTCTTTGTATAAAAATAGAAAAATTTTTTTTTTAATAAAAGTGACAAATATTTTATTAAAAATGTAAACTTTAGATAAATTAGTCAAGAAATATTTTTTCTAATTTACTTCTATGCTATATAAAAACTTTTATAATTGATTAATATATACTTTCTCAAAACTTTTTAAATGAGATTATGCCGTTTTTTCCTGTGTGTTCTTCATAGCTATGTATTTTATAACTTGCAGATTAATTATATATATTTTTTTAAGTTTGCAGTTATCAATCGTAATATAACAACTAAAAAATATAAACTTGTTTTGTGAAAGAAGCTCTTGAAGATCTTATTAAAAATTTCAATAGTTACGATTTCTTTATCATAGTAAGAATTTTGGAAGAAACATCGAGGAATATTCTCCTCCATCAAAGTTTTAATGTTTCTCTTTTTTCCTTTGAATTCCATAACTGGAACAATTTTCTTATTATTAACATAATATCGATTTGCAGTTTTCGTTGATTGAACTGAATTTTTTTTACCTTCTATCATGCACTGAAAGAAGTTTAAGCCAAGAGTGTAGCAAGTGCATGTAGCAATCACATTTACTTCTATTCACTTTTTGTTCAAAGCAAGCCTTTTTAATTTTAAATGGTTATATTTTTAAAAATGTTCATAAGTTAAAAGTTAAATTAAATTTTTTTCTAAATCTTTTACTTTTAAACACTTTTTCTTTGTAACGACTATTACTACTATTTAAAAATGTTTTTTTTTTCAAATTTTTTCAAATTTTATCAGTGAAAACCGGTTTTTTTGTTGCATTTGCATTATTTTTTAATTTTAAGTAAGTTTTTGTTCAGAAAAAGAAGTTTTGTCGTAAAAATCTTAGGTTCCTGTGCTTCCCTCAACTTTATTTTAACATTTTTTCAAATAAACACACAGATTTTACAAAAATATAACAAAAGATTCCAAAAGAAATCAGTGAAAACCTGTTTTTTTGTTGCATTTGCATTATTTTTTAATTTTAACTAAGTTTTTGTACAGAAAAAGGAGTTTTGTCGTAAAAAGGAAGGAGGGGGGGGGGTAAATTAGTTGTGACATAATTTTATAGGGGGTTCTCTGAAAGTTTGACAAGTTGTTGACAAAGGGGAGGGGGAGGTCAAAATCGCACGAAAATTGTTGATGTAATTAATGGACAGCCTCTTATTTACTTCATGCAACTTTTTGAAAATTATTTATTTAACTAAATTTATGGTTGCATAATTACTGAGTATATGATTATGATTATTTATTTAATAAACGTTTTATTTTTTGAATTTAAATTTAAATGTAAATTCTTTTATCAAAGAGGGTTAAACCCGTTATTTTTAGATGTTTAAACATCACTTACTACATGTTAATATATATCAGTGTTTAAATTATTCTATCTACCTGTTGTGTAGTGATTATTGTTGCTGTTGCTATAATGATTTATTATTAATATAATTCTGAGGATGACATTTTTTTTTATTTGATCAAATTTGACATATTTCTTGATCAACGATGCGTTTAACGATGTTATACTTAAAAATTAAGACACAAATATGGTAGTGCGGAAACACAACGAAATGGCCGCCCTAAATTACGTTTTTGTGTTAGCATTTGTATTTGCTCAATTAGTGCAGGGATTTCATTTTACAACACCATTAATAATTTGGAAAAATACAAAAAAGTATAAATCTTTTGGTACTATTTAAAAATAAATCATTTTGTTATATGCTAAATGAACTTATGTTTTATGTTTATGAAATGGGTTATATAACAAGATTTGTGATAATTATTATTAATAATGAAAATGTTATAGTTTTAACTGTTTTGTTTTCTAACCATCTTAAATATTTTAGTAAGTTAAGTAAATTCTGTTTACTGTGTAAGTATATCAAAATTAACTTCAGATAATAAAAATTCGGGAACAAGAAATGGAAATATAAAAAAAGTTTACAATCGTTAATTTTTATATATTTAAAAATTACTTTTATAAAATTTATAAAATTAAAAAATACTTTTACTAAAATTTTTATTGCAAAATATATTAATATTGATGTTTTATTTATTATACATATTTATGAAGTATAAAAATATAGCAATACTTCAAAATACTAAAATATAACTCATAACAAGGGGTTTTTTTAGCAACAGATCTAATTTAATTTCAATCAGGTTTTCAATTCCATTATTCAAATCTAATTTTCCTCTCATTTGATAGAAAAATTAGGTTTAAATAATGGAATTGAAAACCTTGTCAGTTTAATCTATAGATTTTTTAGTAACTTAAGCTGAGTGTCTATGTGTAGCACATTAAGCTGGGTGTATATGCAGAGGCAGATGCAGCATTTTTTGATGTTTAGATAGCTAGCTTCTTGATCAGAGCCAACTCTTAACATTTATATATTTATACTTATGTCAAATAAGGATGCTTTGCAAAAAATTGTAGTGGTTGAAGCCTAAGGACAAAAAAGCTCCATTCATCATCATTCTTTATTCTTTCATCACAACAGAATAAAAAAAAAGACTTGAAGATAAACTAATTTTGGGCTTAAATTATTAACAAAAGATAACATGAAACAACACATGAAAAATAGTGATTTGTTTTTGTATACGGTGATTAAAGCGAAGTAGGATGCCATCCTGAAACCTTTTTTAAAAATATAAACCATTAAATACCAAAAAATATAAAAAAATTAAATACCATTCCATTATTTTTTTTCCCACTTTAAATACTGCATACAGGGTTTTTGTAAACCAGAGATTTTCATAATTGTTGATTTTTGGTCTCCAATTAACGTAAACTGTTGAATAACTGCAATTTTTTGGCATTTTGAAGTAGTTTCATGAAATAATAAAATGATAATCATAACATTTGTTTTGATTATCATTTTATCATTTCATGAAACTTCTTTTTGAAAATATTAACTTTTCTTTTTTTTTTTTCAATTTCTTCAGTTTGTTTTAAATATTTTTAGAACCAAAATTATTGAGAATTGGTTCAATAAACAAGATGAATTTTATGTGTATATAGTGCGAACCATAAAAACAAATTACAAATCAGTAAAAGTTAACTAAATTTTTAAAAGAGTGTTATACAGTCGATGTAAATTCTCTTTGTAAATTACTGTCTATATCTATATTTTAAAACAGTAAAAAACCTTTAAAAATTCAAAACAAAAATTACAGTAATAGATAAGTTTAAAAAACAAAATTCTTTTTGAAAACAGGTCTCCTGTGTTACATCAGCAAAGAACTTTTTTTCTATGTCTGCATTTACATATTTCACTTTTTATTGAACAAATTTGGATATATACGAAGAATATAATTTTACTTTGCAATAATGTAGTAGTAATAATATGCAAAAGGATTTTTCGTTTTACTACAAAAAGCAATTAGGTTCGGTAAATTTGTAAGAGATAAAATTCAACATATACATAGTTATTTTGAAGACCATATATATATATATATATATATATATATATATATATATATATATATATATATATATATATATATATATATATATATATATATATATATATATATATATATATATATATATATATGTATATATATATTATTGTGAAATAAAATCAGCTCTAAAACTCTTTAAACTAAGTTTCAA
Organism: Hydra vulgaris; assembly: GCF_038396675.1. NCBI lineage: Eukaryota > Metazoa > Cnidaria > Hydrozoa > Anthoathecata > Hydridae > Hydra > Hydra vulgaris. Next base: position 37,408,935 of record NC_088931.1, read on the forward strand.
AGGTGTACCCTCAAATAGAGTTGCATAGCCACCACAAAGCAAGCACAAGCAAATACCATTGAGTATAGTAAAGAACTAATCTGTTTGATGAAGAAGAGGTGCAAAGCTAATCAAAAGAAATTTTATACTTACCCCTAAAATCATATCCTTAAAGGCCTTCTACAAGATAGTATTTAGATCCGGTTAACACCTAAAATATTTATGTTAATTGAAATACTGTAGTGATATTGATTTGTGTCAATTAATAACACAATTTATATATATAGTGGACAATTTTTTAAAAAAAGAAGGTTAAAAGACATAAATAAGTAGAAAAAAAACAACAATATGGTCTTAAAATGTGATTTCATGCTTTTTAGGTAAAAGTTTATCAAACTACAGTACAGGAGCATGGGGTTGAAAAAAAGTCATAACCCTAATGTCCACATGCAAGTAATTTATTTTAGACAACTAAAATAAATTACTTGCGTGTACAACTAACTTGGTCATGACTATTTGCAAGTTTTTTTATACTAAGCGTTGTGGGAAAAAGTTTCAAAAATAAATGGCTTAATTGAAGTTTAAAAACTACGTATGTATGTGTGTGTGCCTTACTTAGAAAATATAATGAAGAGCTTAAATGTTATAAGAAGTCTGAATGTGAATAGATGTGTATCATTCAAAAACATATATCAAAAAGAAAAGATAAATGGCTACAAAGCAAATATATGACCAGTGGTATTTAAAAGAAAAACAATATAAAATATATTTGTGATGGGAATCAATCCTTAGACATTTTGTGTACTAAGTAAACGCCTTATCCAAGTAAGCTAGACCTGCCCATACTTATAAACAAATAAATGCTACTGTATAATTAAAAAATCATACATAAAAGTATACGCATGCATTAGATAGACGTATTCATATAGGGACAGTATATACTTGTTACATTAAAATTATACAAGTATATTTTACAAATAGATGATAATTTATATTTTGGCTTTCCTCTTTAAAAGCAAAACAAATAAAGTATAGGAAAAATCATTCTTTTTAATGTTGACTTAAAATTGTTTTTTTTTTTTTTTTTGCTTTGCCTTATCTAATTTTGTTGCTGAAATTAATAACCATCCTACAGTGGGGTTGAATTGCTTTAAAACTGGACATTTAACAAAATTAAAAAAAGGCGTTATGAAACATTTTTTGGCGATAATGTATAAAAGAGTCTCTGGTCCATTTGATCCATAATTTTTTTAGGGTAGGACTGACCTTTTACCCTGTAGAAACCATTATCTAGCTTAATTCTTTTGTTTGAAAAATAACTCACTTGCACTAGTTATTAGAACTACTTTGTTTTTAAAATGTTAAAGCTAAGGTTTGTTGAAAGTTCCAAATTTTTTTTTCAGGGATTCTTCAGTTTTAGGTTTTCAGCTTTTGCTAATTTTAAAGTTCTTTTGTTAATTTTAAAGTTCTTTTGCTAATTTTAAAATGTCTTAAATATATATTAATAGGGCTTTCAAAAAAGTGCATTTAAAATATTTTATTTTTATTTAATTTTTCCTCAAATGCGCTTTTTGTTTATGTCCTCAATTTGATACAGTTTTAAAATTTTATTTTATTTTATGCACTTATTGAATCTTTTTGTGTGTATTAGTGGGAATTTGTCAATTACAACAGTAGAAACCAGGTAAAGAAACCAGGTCATGAACACATGAACTAATAACATTCTTTTTTGTGTGTGAGATTTGTTTTTAGCAAATTTAAACAAATAAAATTAATTGAGTTTTCGAGTAACTTGACATTAAATTCAAATTACTGTAATTTATTTTAGTGAATCAATTAGCATTCCTTTTTATATTATTTATTCATGCAAGCTTTTGGTTTTCTTTTTTTTTTCTATTATCCCTTACCAGTTTTTTAAAAAACTTCACTCAAAATTACTTGAAAATACATTAAAAACATCTGACAATTGTAAATGAATGTTTAAAAACCTATGGAGTGTATTAGAATATCTATTTCCTAAGTCTAACAAGTTTTTTTGTTTGTTTAAAAAATCAATTTTGTAAACAAACAAAAAAATCAATGACGTCACATAATAATACGCACTTGAATAAATTATCAAGCCTGTAGATTACCTTCATATATTACGAAGACTACTTGACCTACAATAAAATGGAAAAGGTGAGCTTTGACTAAAACAGAAAAGTTAGTTTTTCTTGGTATGCATTTATTCTTTTGTTTTAATCATAAAAATTTAGCCCATATGTTTTTTTTTTTTAATTCTAAGCAATTGATTTTTAGCTAAATAAACCTACTTATTGTTTGAATTTTAGTAAAAAAGAGAAAAAGAAGGCTGGAAAAGCTGGCCTAATCAAACTCAATTTCCATAACAAGAGATTTTTTTGGCAAATATTGCAACAAAATCATTTTATTTTATTTTAGCATTATATGGGGATAATGCAATCTTAGAATTTTTATTATATATTTAAAAACGTAAAGTTTATTCCATTAGTACAATTTTAGGATAAAACTTTGGATACAATTATATATACTCTTTATATATAGCGTTTTATAATATCAATATTATTATATACATATACTAAATGAGTCACTGAAGTTCATATTTGAAGTAAGGTCTTCTATAATTATCAGAAAATTTGAAGTACCAAAAAAGCCACACAAAAAAACAGAAACAACATGATATTATAACCAATATTTACAAAATATTAACAATGTTACATATTAATACAACAATTTTAATAAACGGAATTTTAAGGTTTATTTTATTAGAGCATTTCTATGTTTTTGAATGTTTTTTTTATTTCACAAGACAATACTTTTTTTTTCAAATTGAGTTCTTTATTTACTTCATCAATAAAAACGTTTTTTTTTTTTGGTACTTTTTGATTATTTATGTTCTTATTCTTTGATAGGTTAAATATTTATAAAAAGAATCGAGTCACTATTTTTGATTTCTTTTTGTTTCTCCTACAAAACTTCTCGTAGATGTTTCAGAACCATATTCATCATTATAATTTTACATTACACAAGTCTTTCCTGGAAATGCGTGCGATTGCAAGTCTTGTTCGTCCACATTTAAAGTAATTTTTTTAGACAACATGACCACGTTTTTGTATACTAAGCGTTTTAAGAATTTGCGGCAAAGAAAAGCTATACGAAACAACAGAGAATAAAACAGCAATACTCAAAGAAAGAAAACAAAGACTATATAAAATAGAAAATCTAAATAAAATAAACTAAAAAAAAACTAAATTTTTAAAAAAACAATTGTCAAAAAAATAATATATCTAAATATTACTGCTTTAGTTTTCTTATTTTTAGTGCGTTAGTTATTTTCCACTACCAAAATTGATACAAGTCAAGGAAAAAATATATTTTACTAATTAATAGCAATTTTTTTTTTTTTTTTCCTATTATATAATCATTATTTTTAAATATTTTTGCTATATTTAAGAAATAACATCAAATATAACTTAAACATTTTTAAAAGTGAAAAGACGTGGAAACAAATAAACAAAATTTCTCATAGTTCTAACTTACATAGCAAATTAGTTTCTTAATTATTCGAA